>NC_085842.1:199491471-199801471 GCF_035594765.1 Anolis carolinensis
GTTGGCTTGACGGGCCTTCCTCTTGGCACGTTTCCCCCTTAAGCCCTCCATTCATGCCTCTTTGAACTTCGCAGCACTGCTGGTCACAGCTGACCTCCAATTAGAGCACTCAAGGGCCAGGGCTTCCCAGTTCTCAATGTCTATGCCACAGTTTTTAAGGTTGGCTTTAAGCCCATCTTTAAATATCTTTTCCTGCCCACAACATTACATTTCCTGTTCTTGAGTTCGGAGTAGAGTAACTGCTTTGGGAGACGGTGATTGGGCATTCGGACAACGTGGCCAGTCCAGCGGAGTTGATGGCGTAGGAGCATCGCTTCAATGCTGGTGGTCTTCGCTTCCTCAAGCACGCTGACATTTGTCCACCTGTCTTCCCAAGAGATTTGCAGGATTTTTCTGAGGCAACGCTGATGGAAACGCTCTAGGAATTGAGTATGATGTCTGTAGACGGTCCACATTTCGCAGGCATAGAGCAGGGTTGGGAGGACAGTGGCTTTATAAACAAGCACCTTGGTATCGCTATGGATGTCCCGATCATCAAACACTCTCTGCTTCATTCTGAAAAATGCTGCACTCACAGAGCTCAGGCAGTGTTGTATTTCAGTGTCGATGTTGACTTTTGTGGAGAGGTGGCTGCCAAGGTAGCGGAAATGGTCAACATTTTCTAATGTTACACCATTAAGTTGTATTCTTGGCATTGCAGAGGGATTAGCTGGTGGCTGTTGGAAGAGCACTTTGGTTTTCTCGATGTTCAATGAGAGGCAGAGCTTCTCGTATGCTTCTGCGAAGGTGTTGAGTGGCTTGTAGGTCTTCTTCTGAATGAGCACAGACTACGTTGTCATCGGCATATTGGAGTTCTATAACAGATGTTGTGGTGACCTTGGTTTTGGCTCTAAGTCTGCTGAGGTTAAATAGCTTGCCATCTGTCCGATAGATGATTTCCACACCAGTGAGAAGCTTCCCATTAACAAGGTGAAGTATCATAGCGATGAAGATGGAAAATAAGGTAGGGGCAATAACACATCCCTGCTTGTCACTTGATTCCACCATAAATGGGTCACTTTGGGAACCATTGCTGTCCAAGACTGTTGCTATCATGTCATCATGGAGGAGCTGTAGGATGTTCACAAATTTGTCAGGGCACCCGTTTTTTTGGAGAATGGTCTAGAGAGCGCTGCGATTCACTGTGTCGTATGCCTTTGCAAGGTCAATGAATGCCATGTACAGAGGTTGGTTTTGTTCCCTGCATTTTTCTTGGAGCAGTGAAGATCATGTCCACTGTTCCTCTGGAGGGACGGAAGCCATTCTGGGATTCAGGGAGAAGGCGGTTTGCAAGGATTCTTGCGAGAATTTTCCCAGCAGAGGTTAGAAGGGAGATACCGCGATAGTTCCCCAGTCTGTTCTATCCCTTCTTGAAAAGGGTGATGATGGTGGCATCCTTGAAGTCTGCTGGGATTTTCTCGGTCACCCACACTTTTTCAATGAGTTTGTGAAGTTGTATTACCTCAGGTCCACCCTCTTTGAAGATTTCAGCAGTGATCCCATCAGGTCCGCTGGCTTTGTTGTTTTTTTTGTTAGCTGATGGCATTGCTGACTTCTTCCAAACTAGGCAGTGCTGCAGGCTCATCCCTGGCTTGTTGTTGCGGGATTTGTTATGATGGAAGTCTTCAGTTTGTTCCAATGTTCCTCAACATTTTTGGGGTGTTCTGTGAGTAGATGATCCTTGAGTGTTGTTTGGAGAAGGGTTCCTGAAGGGCTTGGGTGTTCATTTTACGCCTTGTTTTTCTTCCTTGGAGTCTGCGTTTGAGGACGATCTTGATAGCTATTGTGGATCGGATTAACATGTGGTCTGTCCAGCAGTCATCAGGACCTGTCATGGCTCTTGTGAGAAACACATCACGGCGGTCTCTGGCACGTGTAATTACATAGTCCAAGAGGTGCCAATGCTTTGACCGGGGGTGCTTCCATGATGTCTTGAGCTTGTTTTTCTGATGGAACAGCGTGTTGGTGATGACAAGGTTGTGTTTTCCGCATTTGGTGAGAAGCAAGATGCCATTCGAGTTGCTGTTTCTGACTCCATCTTTTCCTATGATCCCTGGCCACAGGTCGGAGTCCCGTACGACTCTTGCATTGAAGTCCCCCAGGAGGATGATTTTGTCCTCCTTAGGTATCTCTGATAGGATGGTGTCCAGCAGACAATAAATGTTTTCCTTGATGTCTTCGTCAGCATCTAGTGTTGGTGCATAGGCACATATGATGGTTGCCTGTTGGTTTTTGGCAAAGTTAATTTGGAGGGTTGAGAGTCGTTCGTTGATGCCAGTGGGTGCTTCAGTCAGGTGCTTCACCAGGTCATTTCTAATAGCAAAACCAACTCTGTGTATTCTTCGCTCTTCTTCAGGCAGTCCCTTCCAGAAGAAGGTGTAGCCTCCTTTTTCTTCCTTCAGCTGTCCCTCTCCTGCTCTCCGGGCCTCCTGAAGGGCTGCTATGTCGATGTTAAAACGTCCCAGCTCCCTTGCAATGATAGCAGTCCTGCGTTCAGGGCGTTCGCTGTCAGTGTTATCCAACAGTGTCCATACGTTCCATGTTCCAAAGTTCATTTTAATTTTTTGGCTACAGAGTGGTGACCCCTCTGGACGCGGCAGTCCAGTCAGAGATAAGAGAGGCAGACTATGTTTAGGGCACCTTTTCTAGCCCCTTCCCCGTGTGGGGTGAGCAGAGCAGATCCTAAAAAGGACTGCTCAGTCATGGATACAGCTGCTGAACTACTCAACTGCCTCGGACCTTGAGGTAGAATGACTGAGTCCATATCCACCACCCATGTGCCAGTCTGTGACTAGGGGCTTCCAGATTTCACAGTCCTGCCCCTGTTGCCACTCGCTGATTGCCATGGGACTTTTGTTGGTTTGCTTTTATTTTTCTTGGAAGACGCCTGTGTGTGATTTTTTTTTAATGTGTGGAGGTTGGTGCACGGCCGGTCAACACAGTCTTCACAGAGTGAGGTCCCAGCAGTGGTGTGGTTAACACGAGAGTGGCTTCTCAGTCTGTTGCAGCCTTCTTCCGTCATCACAGCCGTTGTAACATGTATCATGTTATCCTCTGCCTGCTCCGCCGTTGAGGTCTTAGGGTCTTCGGATGTTCTTGGTCTGGATTCTCCCCTGTGGCCTCTCCTGGGAGTGCATGACTCCAGTGGTTGTGCCCTCAGGCTCATTGAAACACGCAAGCCCCCTCACCATTACAAGGTGACAATCCATTGAGGGGGCTTATATCCATCTGATATTGATGATATTAAATATAATATTTAATAATTTAAAAATATAATTATTTAATATAATATTGATAATATTTCAGTATCAGAGACACCATGCCAATGTGGAACAGATATACTTACTGGCTGTATTCTTTCTCATTGTTTATAAATATCTACACAAATAACTATAATTTATATCCAAAATACAATAATGCAACTGTCCATTTGACATCTAGATGAAAGGCTACCCTTATGACATTCAAGCTGATCTTGAGGAAATAAACCACCCACATCTGTGTTTCTATCAATCAAAATTGTGCAGATATGACACTAGGATCTGCATGACATCATCATCCAAGACAAGATTCAATTAATTCTCCTTAATGTAGAAACAAAATTGTTGCTTTCTTTTGTTCTCATGTTAATAAAATGTTCAGTAGAAATGTAATTCAGTGGCTTAAAAAGATCGGGAATGAATGCCAAACAACTATGCTACAAGAAGAGCTAGCTAGCTATAGTAAGCCTTATGTACATAGAGAGTGATACACCTTATAACTTATCATTTGAGAACAAGGGTTGCCATATCAACAGCATGAAATTCCATGAGATTTCCTGAGCAAAACTAGAGAGCAAGGGGTGAGTTCTTGTGATGCCACAAGGATGAGATTTTGGAATGTGCCAGGACTGGGTCATTTGACTGTAGAAATGGACATAAGAGCAGTTTGATTAAATGGGTGTAGAATTTAGTTAAAATCCTTACTAGCTAGGTCATTTGATAGTTCATAATCAGGGGACATAAGTGCATTTTTAAAAGTGGCAAATAAATAAAAACGATGACAATTATGATGATGCATTTTATTTCTTATCTGCCTCTCCACAAGGCTTGAGACAGTGTGCAACATAGAATTAAAATACAACAGATACCTAAAAACATAAAGTGAATACAACACATAGAATAAAAATACAGAAATGTAGGACTGTGACACATTTTAAAATCATATCTATACAAAGTCTTGGGGATTCCAATGACACATGCAGGAACAGTTCCATGAGCTGGCAAGCAGAATCCCCAGTCTAGCCCTGGTTTTCAGACTTGGGTATGTGATTCAGCTCCCTGGCAGGTAATCTGATCAAGTTAAGATGGTCTTTATAGATCACAACTACTCTCCTGCATTTCCCCTCACCAGCTCACTAAAACAGGACCCAGCTGGTAGAGTTGGAGTCCATGTTGGGCCATTACCGTCTCCTAGCCAAGTTTCTATGAAGCATGCTAGGTCTCTCATCCTTGAGAAGATAATATGTGCTTTATTTTTAACTGACCTGCATTACATAAGAGCCAGGTGAGGGTTTTGTGGATAGCCTGGTTCACCCTCCAAGTTTCCAAGGCTGGTGGGGTAACTGGAAGGTGAGATAGGTATTAAACATCTTTCTCCTATAAAAACACGTGACCCTATATTTCTCTACCATGTGCAACTCATGTTGACAACCCAAAATAAATTCATTCAATTTATTTTGTGAACAGGATAATTCTACAGTAACATGTAATAGAACTCTGCCAGCCAACAGGTATCCTTTCCAATCCACAGGGCTGATAGGTTGGCTATTCCAGCCAAGCCCTACCTACACTAGGGTTATGCCTTCTAGCCAACTAGATGACAGACCATCCTTATGATGTTGAATCTAATCTTGAGGAAATAAACCATAACCACAACCAACTAGGTGGTTCTAGGTTGCATTCCCATTACCCAGGGATTCAGGTGGCATTTTCACTGAGAATAATAATATGAGCAGATAGGAATTTCACAAAAACAGACACAAAAGAGTATGCAGACACAATTAAATAAAATGGAGTACAAACAACCTTGCTTCCTATCCTTTCTTAGGGAGAATTTCTGCCCTTTGCCCTTGCTCCAGCCTTGAAGTGGCTCCTGCCACCCAGGCAGCCCCTTATATACCTTGCCAAGGCAGGGGAGCAGGCAGAAGCTGATCTGATCAGCCCAGTACCTGATCCTGCAAGTGAATATTTGTTTTTCTGGTAACAGCTACCCTGTTTCCCCTAAAATAAGACATCCCAAGAAAATAAGACCTAGTAGAGGTTTTGTTGAATTGCTCCCCCAAAAGTAAAACCTAGCAAAGTTTTTGTTTGGAAGCATGCTCGCCGAACAGAACACCAGAGCATGCAGAATTAGTAAATGTACGTACCATAGAGTGTTGTGCATGGAAATATTGATAGTAACAAGAAATTCCTGATAGGATTCACAGTTTGTCTGAATATGCTGGTTTGTGATGACAACTACTGTACAGTATACAATAAATGTTCATTTTTTTGTTCAACAATAAATGTGAATTCTTCTTCGTGGAAAAATAAGACATCCCCTGCAAATAAGACCTAGAGAATCTTTGGGAGCAAAAATTAATATAAGACACTGTCTTATTTTCGGGGAGACACGGTAGCAGCTCTTTCAGAGAGATGGCAGTCGAGATGGAAAGGTACTTCAGATTTTGCCTTTTGCATTAAGGTTTGATTCACATGTAACCTTACTTTCAGTACTAGTGTTGACATAATTTGAAAAATAAAAAGAGGACACATTTATCAACAGAGTGCTTCAAACCAACAATCGCTACAATGGCTCTTGCTTTAAATGCCTGTATTATATAAGCAGTGATAATTGCTACGAGAAATATTACTGACCTTCATTTTAATTAAAAGCAATTGAGTACAACAACAACAACAACAACATCTCTTTATTGATTAGTCAGTTTTGACCATATAACACCAACAAAAATATGGGCATAAATTTTAGCTCTGGAAACAAAGAAATGTCCAGGATGAGGAGGATCAATGGCATCCCTATATAGTACATATAAGATGCGGAGAGTTCTTCCAGACATGACCAAGTTGCTAAAAGAGCACTTCTTTAAAATTGTGATAAAAGGCCAGCTGGTAACTATACATGCCTCCCTGTTTTGTGTGTTGTGGTATTTATTTCAAAAGGCAGATGTTAATAGAAGTGTGTCCTATTATCAGTATGGTGGAAACATACCTTTATAACACTACAGTTGAAAAGGAGACAAACTTCTACTGGATAGCAGAAGTACATCCTGGAAGCAATATGTAAGAAGCTGGGAGGCAGAACTCCAGTTCTGTTTGGAAATATAGAGGGATTGCTGAAAATGCATTGCAGTGAAAAACACAAGAATGTGATCGCATTGGCTTTTTTTTTAAGTTGCTTGTTTTATTGATTGTATATTAGAGTATGAGGAAAGAAAGGAAAAAAAGGGATGTTGACATTAATGTTGATTGGTGGAATATTTGGGGAAATTTGCATAAGGCTGGAAAATGACAGTTGATGAATGGCAATTGAGAGTTAGTCTAAATTTGAGTAGACTGCAGGGTTGATTTGAAAGAAGAGAGTGTGAGTTAAATGATTGGTAAGAATCTGATAGCTGAAGAGGAGGGTGTGTGTGCATGCGCATGTGTGCTTGTGTTTTAAATGTAATAAGTAAATCTATTGTGTTGCGTTTAAGTACGGTAAATAAAGATTTGTTTTTGTTTTTATACAACTTTGGCCTCCGGAAATGCTAACTATCTGAGAGTTTTTTTCAGACAAGGTTATCTGTGGAGGTAGTTTTGAATATACAGATGTGATATCTATGAAGGACAGATGTTGCATCAATCCTGATATGTACTTTGAGGGCATTTGTGTGTACCCCAGAGTTGGTGTCCCAGAGGTGGTAAAGCTCTCATTTTTGGTAATACAATGAGCATTATGGAAATCTTCACAGTTGATATGTTAAAGAACCCAACTGACAACCATCACCCAAAGGACCTTTTCATCAACCACCTCACAACTGTGGAATGACCTGTTGGAAGAGATCCGACAGCTAAACAAGCTCTCAAAATTGAAGACTCGATTGATGACCCATCTCTTCTGGCAGGTCTACCCAGTCAATTCTGTTGCTACTATATGTCAATTCTGTATCTGCATTTTGGTGCAAGTTTTTAAAGTATATTTTTGTGTTTTCATCTATGCAATTTATCGTATATATTTTATGTTCACATGTTTTTTACTTTGTTGTATCCCACCTTGAGCCATTAGGAAAGAAGGGTAATCAATAAATTATTATTATTATTATTATTATTATTATTATTATTAGTAGTAGTAGTAGTAGTAGTAGCAGTAGTATTTATTGAAGAGCTTTCCAAACGGTGTTGCAACATGTCAGTATGTTGGCTGCCATGTGTAATGTGTTGCATGAATATAACAAAAATATATGTGACATAAGCAATTAATCATATATTTTAAAATATAAATGAAATGTTTTCATGATATGTTGTATCCCCATACTTTTCATTATTACAATTTAAATATGTATGTATCTCTTATAAGGGGTTACTTTAACATCCAGTTTTTTAGTAACACTAAATTGCTGTGTTGCAAAATGATGCATGTCTAAAAAGTGTGTCACCACCAACATGAAATGTTTGAAAAGCTCTAGGTTAAAGAGTAGAAATCCCATATTTGTCCATGGTGAAGGAATTGCCTGAGAGGATTGTTAATAGTTGGTATCTGTGGAGGGACTGACTATGTGTAAACTGCACAGTTGTTGACATAATGATTGGAAACTCACAAAACCGATTTTGGTAGAAACCCCACATGGGGGTAGTGTCCCCTCTTAACTTTTAGCAGGAATGTGTTTAGAAACTGAAGCACAAACAGTCTGAGGTCAAGAAGACATACATCAGAACAAAGTCTAAGTACAGGAGTTAGCAAGCAATCCAAGGTCATAAATCCAAGACATATAATAGCAGGGTCAGGTCATCAGCCATCAAGAGGTGGACCAAACGTTATTTCCAGTGATTAACAAACGCCTACAGGTTGCATTTAAGAACAGTCAGTTCAGGCAACGCCACCATACCAGATTGTATTTAAAACACATGTCACACAACCCAGTGCAAAGTCCCTTTGCTGTTTCAGTAAGGAATGGCTTATGCCAGCGACTTAAGTCTTCATTTTTCTCAAGGGCTTTGTGATCTTATTGTCATTACTTCTCCTCCTGCTGAGACTCGTGTTGCTCTGGAGGAGAACTTGGCTGAATCTTAATATGAATTGGGAAAGACTGGATTGCCTATCGGGTATCTGCTTAAGTGGGTCTATTTCATCCTTGGACAATGAACTTTTAAGTGGGGGAATGACAGGTAACACATGTGTGTTCTACTGGCAGTATTGAAGTCTCCCTTATGCACAAATCTGGGTGTATGTTTCAGAAAGGTAGGGGATGACAATAATGCAGCTTCCTGCCATTAACTGTCTAAAGAGTCTAGCCATTGAAATTCAAGTGTCACTGAGGGGACACAATTCTGAAAAACACACGCACCATACTTTCTTGTGCATACTTTCTTGTCCAAAGATAGGGAAAAGATTATGAAACCAGCAGGGTGGGTGTGTGCCAATCGGGGAACATAGTAAAAATATTCTAGCATGGAAAGGCAACAGTGGGATTGATTGCTACTGTGATGGTATCAAAATTGCATTCTCTGTGGCATAACAAAAATGAAAAGACCACTTCTACAATGGAGCTAGGGAGCAATACAAAGGATACCACAGAGAAGCATAGCAATCCCTAAGACTTCACCCTGATAAATGGTGGCTCTTGGCTTCCTTATCAGTGGAGGTGATCTAGGATTTAATCCAAATGCAATTATTTACCAGCAACTGCACTATGTAGCTGCTCTTCTATTGCCTTGCATTCCATGTATTCTAAGTCATATATCATTTTATGCAATAATATTGCAGATACGGACAAGCTTATCGCAAGGTAAGTTAGATTGTTGGGCTTAATTTCAGTTGTTACTATAATAGATCCACCGAATCAATGGTAATTTGGCAAACCAACACTTAGGTAAATATCCATAATCAAACAGATATACTTTGCCTGGAGGTAATAATTCGATGTTAGTTTAGCTATACAAGTGTGCACACTGTATTGTTTCTACTCTCATTATCATTTCTGTCAGAATTGTTTATGTTTGGAGGTTATGCTGTGAGATTTCCTAAAACTGACATATGGGGCTACAGCATGTCTTAATCCAGCCTCAATGACCCTGCTTTCTTACTGTATCAAGATAGAGTCCTGGTATCTTGATAGACTTAAGAAGATTAATGTAAGCCAACAGTCTTACTTTGTAGTCTGCAAATACATGACAGCTTTTCTGTTTTTGTAGTCTCAGTCAGTCAGAATTTTTTTTTAATAGCTACTGTATTAACTAGTGTTCTATGCTTGGCTTTGTGGTGATAAATTGTGTGGCTATGGCTTATAGAGTTACTTTACTTTTAGTTATTAGAATAGTAGAGATTCCTGATATTTGCATAATATCTAGAATGAATATTTGAAATGTAGACTGGGATCCTTCCTACAATTTATGGTGGGTGGGATGTATTGTTGCCTCCAAATACGTTTATTGCAATTCTGCATAGGCTCTCCCTGCTTGGCACTCCATTGAATGACTAGACAACTGCCATGTGTTATCAGGCAATGGCTTGCAATCTGCAATACAGACCAGGTTGCTGAGCTGGACTATGGATATTTTTCGACATGTGGATAGAGATAAGAACAGATGGCTATCACCGATCTTTTGACAGCCAATGTCCTTGGTGAAGAAGAGAGTCATTTCCTTTGTTGCTGCCATCCCTAGAGAGTTCAGGAGCATTTGAGGGACAATGTGGAACAAGACAGGCAGACAGACAGTCTGGCACATTTCAGGATCCTGCAATTTTATGTAGGAGATCCAGCTTTCTGTGTGCTGGGCAGGTAATACTTCATATAGCCAACTTTTTAGTGGCATTTCATGCCAGGACTTAGCATTTTGTTTCTCACAATTCCAAGCAAGATTCCTTTGCGTATTTATAAGTATGACTTGAAGATACTAGCATGCTTGTCGTAAATAATATCGTCAGTGGGATGGCTTACATAGCTTTCCTTTATTTGTCCAACTCTTTTTTAAAAATGAAACTATTTATTGGACCATTATTAAGAAGAATGTTTTAAATAAGCTTCTTTCTATTTGGGATCGTAATGATCTATGTGGTGGCATCTACAAATTGCTTTATACTTGCACAATATTGCCTTCTTCATCACTGGATAAGACAATTAAAACTGAAAATGCTCAAGTTCGTGTACTGAAGCATATGCTTAAATATTGCACAGCATACTCTTAATTTTATTTATTCAAAAGCAAGTCTCGCTCTGTTCAGCAAGGCTTACTTCCAGGAAAGCAGGCATATTATTATAGCCCCGGCCAAAATCAAATACTCTGCACATCTGCCTAGAATTCAATTCTACGGGGGCTTACATAAATTTAGGGTACATCTGCATTGTAGACTTAATGCAATTTAACACAACTTCAACTACCATGGCTCAATACTATGGAATCCTGGGATTTATAGTTTTATGAGGTGCCAGGACTCTTTGACAGAGAAAGTTAAAGATACTGTCAAAGTACAACTCCCAGAATTCCATAGCATTGTATTATATCAGGAAAAGTGATGTCAAACTGTATTAATTCTAGAATATAGATGCATTCATAGAGAGCAATTGTTTATACCCAGGGTAAGACCCTTTATGAGATTTTCTTTTTAGTAAGCATGCTTGATATCATGTTCTCCGTTCTTGCCTGTAAAATGGGAACACCTAGTCCAGTGTAGTAATGTTGGATGTGGCCTTTGGTGAGACAAGCATTAGCTAGCTAACTCCATACGGTATTATCTGGTATTTGCTAGGTCCCTATTTTATTATCTATGCATTTTATCTCATCATTGTATTCTTGCATAGATGTTTCAGTTCCTCCACCTATGTATATGACAGAATTGTATTTGATGGTTGACTGCAATTATCAACTATTATAATACCTTTGTTTTATATTGTGTTTTGTTTTTATCTTGTTATATTGTGAATTGCATGTATGTTGTTTTTATCTGATTATGCTGTCTGGGCTCCGCCCTATGTAAGCCGCCCCGAGTCCCCTTGGGGAGATGGTGGGGGGTATAAATAAAGTTTTATTTATTTATTTATTTATTTATTAGTAACAGTACTAAATACAATAAACTAAATTATTGTTGTCAAAAGAGAATGCGGTATTCAAATGACTGAAGGTTTTTGTATGCTACGTATCTTCTTGATGCTATTTTGCTCTACGTAGCAACTACAAGGTATATTTTTTCAGTCAGTGCCTCTGGATTCTCTGGCCTTATTTTCTGTGAAACACAGTTCTTCCAAAAACAATTGTTTTTGTTCTAGCACTTCTGAAATCCTATGATTATACATAAAAGGAATAAGGTATTTTACTAAGTCATGATGTGCATGTGTAAAAACAATATCACATCTGTTAAACTGATATTTTTAGTTTTCTTGTTATATGTCTCAAAGTAATTTCTGGATGATGGTGACTCTAAGGCAAATTTATCGTGGAGTTTTCAGAATTTATTCAGAGGAAGCTTGCCCTTGTCTTCCTCTGAGGCTGAGATTGCATGGCTTGCCCAAGGTCACCTGGTAGGTTTCTGTGGCCTTTAGCCAGTTCTGTGGAAATGGGGAACTCTGAAGATGATTGCTTCCTGGCTCCAAAATCTCTGTTTCTACACACTTTAAAAACATTTTTAATATGGAGTCCTATGGGCAACTGCCGGAAGTAGTCTTGCACCACATAATCAGCTCTGTGGGACTCTGTCTTTAAACTGTTTTTAAAGTGTGTAGAAACAGGTGGGACCCTGTGTCTGATCAGCTCCTAAGTCCTACATATGTAGGGCTGTTTTTTGGGCTGCTAAGCCCAACAGGAAAAAAGCTCTGACAAATTCAATAGCATTTACCTCAGAGTAAATATAATTAAGATCAAGCTACAGAGAATATGAACTAGTGGCAACCTTGGTGTCATCTAAAGGATGAAATGTGTCACATATATATTTATATAAATAAAATAAATTTGAAGTGGCTAAATCAATATTAGTCTTAACTTGGTGGCAGCTTTGACTGACAGTTTAAAATTGTAAGTTAGGCAAGAGGATGTGTATAAATGGACTGCACTTGTGCTAGGGGAAACTGCTATGCAAAGGTAGCCTTTCTATTGTGTGTCTTGCAATTAGTCAGTCAGTCCAATATCAAACTCCAGTTAAGAACATTAAAAGAGCTATATTGGATTTCACCACAATTCTGTCTATTTTAGCTTTCTGTCCATACAGTGGTAAGATGACTATTAGAAATCTACAACCATGATACAATATTTACGTCTTCAATTGTCCCTGTGGTATGCATATATGTCTGACACTGGACATCATTTAAAGCCACCCCGATTAGTCTTAATTTGTATGAATTTGTCTAAACTCTCTTTAAAGCCATTATTATGCTAACAAAGGACACAGTTTAATTATGCATTAAAAAGTTTTGTTCTGATCTTTTTAATCTGTGCTGAATCCTTTGTCATTTGACACAAAATGGATGAATTTGCATTCTTCCATGGTAAGAAAAGGAAGAAAATCTTTTCTCTATCCACTTTTCCCATAAAATGCAAACAATTATACCCTTCTACTTAGTCCCCATGCCTAAGCAAAACAGAGCCAAACATTGTAACTTTTGCTCATGGGGGAATGTCGTTGATTATCTTGATTATCTTGCTTACTTTTTTTTCTTTTGCTGATACTAACAATGAAATAAATTAATACCAAGTTGCATAGAAGTCTATGTGACACTTAGTATGTGCAATTCTTACCCATTTGTTTTGGTGAAACATGTTATCTGTAGCATAGCAAAGACCAGATTATACCTACATTTTGTGGAGCTGTCAGGCATGGGGAAAAATATGTGACAGCTCTTAATTCATCGGACACCTGCTTGGATATTAAGTATTTAATGCCAGATTTTAGAAGCTAAGCACTTAACTTCCCTGCTGGAATAGGCAAATGTGTTAACTTTGGTTTCAACATCATAAAAACCTTTTTCTTTAAACATTTCCATTAAATGTGTGAAGAAATTTGCAGAACTATGGGAAATTTTTATTTTAAAAATACATACAATTCTCAATCATTCCTAATCCTATTGTGCGATTGTTTGCTTGTGTTACTTTGTCCTAGAAGAGCTCAGGAAACAGTAGATGGAATCATTCTATGTTGCAAGTGCTTTGTTAAAGTGCAAACTATTTTGCCAGGCTAACACTGGCATTGTAACCAGGAACTATGGAATTCCACTGTATGGTACAGTAGAGTCTCACTTACCCAACATAAATGGACTGTCAGAACATTGGATAAGCGAATATGTTGGATAATAAGGAGAGATTAAGGAAAAGGCTATTAAACATCAAATTAGGTTATGATTTTACAAATTAAGCACCAAAACATCATGTTATACAACAAATTGGACAGAAAAAGTAGTTCAATACGCAGTAATGCTATGTAGTAATTACTATATTTACGAATTTAGCACCAAAATATCATGATATATTGAAAACATTGACTACAAAAATGTGTTGGATAATCCAGAACATTGGATAAGCGAGTGTTGGATAAGTGAGACTCTGCTGTATTGAATCAGTCAGAGATGTGAGATGTCTTGAATCATTTGGGAGTATTTCCTACATAGTTACAGCTGTGCTTTACAATGGACATTCTGGAAATTAAAATGGGAAGAAGGAGGGAAGATGGTCGGCTTAACAGACAATCTGAGGAGCTTTTGGAGGGTACCTAGGTCATTGTTTTCTGCCCTCTGCTATCTTAGAATTCCGTAGTTTTATGTTATGCTCCCCTGTTGATGCAGACGGTACAATCCCAGGTTTAAAGAATCAGTGTTCAGATATCATACTCTGTACAAGGTACATTTTACAAGGATGTAAAATATCAAGGGTTCTTATGCAACCATGTTGCTTTACAGTTATGTGCCTTCTGGTTTATCCTATTTATGGTAATTGTTATGCTAGGGTTTTCTTGATGTAATATATTTAGAAGAAACCTACAATGGTCTTCCCCTTAGGATGAGGGAGTGACTTGCCTGAGATCATCCAATGGGTTCATTTGAAGCCTCGTCTGCCAGAGTCTAGCGCTCAAGCACTCTGTCTCCCCTGCCATGTTTCTTCTTACCATTAAAATATATTATATAACTTATGCTTTCTAGTTCCTTCAAGTTCTGTTGAACTGTAGGTTACTGGCAATTCTCTTTCATAATAAAGTAAAGTGTTTTGTCACAAAGGTTCTTGCATTTAGGATTTGGAAAGTGTCATCCACTGAAAAAAGACAAGTGCACCCACAAATGTCATCACATTCTATCAAGTAGTTTGTGAAATAGTCAGCCAGAAAGTCTTTGTTTTGATCTGCACCCAGAGATGAATAAGTTGGCTTCTTAATCAGTCTAAACCAAATCAATTTCTTTTCTAAATTGCCGAATCAAGAGCCAAACTGAGCCCTTGTTTGAGGCACACCTTTACTCTATATACAGTCCCCTGAATGACTATGCCTTCAGTTACATATCTTGATTGACATGGAGCATGCTGAGAAATAGTAGTGTATCCCCCTGTATCTCACATTTGCAGCATAAATGCAGTAGCATGGAGAAGGAGCTGAATTTTAATTTACTTTCCATCACTGTTCTGGAAAATTTTCAACATGTCCACCCCCTCATAGTTTCAAATCTTGGCAGTAGGGAAAACATCCCACATATTTCCTTGCTTGCTTTCACATAAGACATACGGAAGCAGAACCCACTGTGACAAGGAGCACACATCTCAGGACACACACACAGAGGGGCAGGGAAGAGAAATTTAATGATTACCAAGTGTTTGGGAGTAGGCATTATATCCATGAATAGAATAAAAGTGTTGTTGTTGTTGTGCACCTTCAAATGTATTGCAACTATATAGTGAGATTTGTTCAGAGGAGGGTTGCTTTTGCCTTCTTCTGAGGCTGAGAGAGTGCATGTGTGGAGGCTGGGTTTCCTGTTCTGTGCATTCTAGAGCCTGGACAAATTACTTTTAGGAACTATGGTATACAGAATACTCCAGAAAAAGTAACTTTTACAACCTCTGATATATTGGAACTTTGATGATTCATAGACATATGTATGAATGCATTTTAATGTGTTTGTGTTTGAGAAGACATACCACTAATATAACGTTTTAGCTGTGAAATTATTGAGGGTTCATTCACACAGGGAAATAGTTACTTCACACAGAGAACATGCATATAAATCACTTGACAACTAAGGATCTTTTTATATGATTCAGATTTCGGCAGTAACAGGGTTTTTTGTTTTTTTTTTACTTCAGCCAAAGAGCCCGATGGCTCCCATCACACCCTGGAAAAGTTTTTTTAGAAGTACTTCCGGGGTAGCTTTGTGGCTGAACTGGTTCAAACACTCTGCAATTGCTGCAAAATTGCTGGCAACAGGAAGCTTCCCATCTTTCCGTTAGGAAAGATGGGGTAAGCTGCCTTAAACAGGCTTCCCCCCATGCGATGGGGCAGGAGAAAGCTGCAACGGAGCAGGGTGTGGGGCAACAGGTTGCTGGTGAGACAGCCCAATTCCGGTGGCACATGTGATGTGGTGGTAAGTTTGGAATAACTGGCATATGAATGTGTGAACATGTTGAACTGAAAAGGACGGTATGGGAAGAGATAAATGTTTGGAATGTCTGATATGTGATGGCCTGTTCACATTTAAGACAATATTAAGTATGGGTGGAGATTTGTGGACTGGTGTGGTTTGAAAGTCAGGGGTACAGATCAAGACTGTTAAGATTCAATGCCCAAAGCCTTAAACCTGAGTGCATGAAGCTGTCATTTTCAATTTCTCACAAATTTATTTTTAAAATTCAGTTTTAAATTCTTATATAGAAAAAACAAATTAAAACAAAATTATGAAAGTGTGTCTTTGGATGAGTCTTAAGATTCCGTATATAAATATTCAGCAGAGTTCTTTTCTTTTTCTTTCTTTTTTCTTTTTTGGTACTGTTTCTTTCCCTGGACAGAATTTAGTTTTGGAAACCCACTGGTAGAACAGTGAAATTTGGCAGAAGTTGATAGAAATAATAATCTTTCTTCTTCACTGTAGTCCCACCCTTATGAAATCAAGAGAATGACACAAGAGGGCTAGAAAACCCATGGGGACTTTTATTTTCAAGTAGCAGCGGTGTCAGCACAGGAGAGAAGAAGAGAATGGGAAGGAAGCTCCATTGCGATTTAGCATCCTATGGTAGGTAAAGGTAAAGGTTTTTCCCTGACATGAAGTCTATTCGTGGCTGACTCTGGGGAATGGTGGTCATCTCCATTTCTAAGCCGCAGAGCCAGCATTGTCCGTAGACACCTCCAAGGTCATGTGGCCGGCATGACTGCAGGGAGCACCGTTACCTTCCCTCCGGAGCGGTACCTGTTGATCTACTCACATTTACATATTTTCAAACTGCTAGGTTGGCAGAAGCTGGAGCTGACAGTGGGAGCTTACTCCACTCCCCAGATTAGAACCATTGACCTTTCGGTCAGCAAGTACGGCAGCTCAGCGGTTTAACCCACTGTGCCACCAGGGGCTCCAGGATCATATGGCCAGCACAGTAAATCATTCTGTTTATTTTGTTCCCCTTAATTATGAGATTAATTTCATAATTTTCCATTATACGTTTATGGCAAAAATATTTCCACAAGAAACATCCCAGTGATCTCTGGACATTTGCCTGGAAAACTTTAAGAAACCGAAGAAAAAGAGAGTGTTTAAGAGTGGTTCAGTCTTTTGTGCTTTGTTGAGGACGGATGTGATTAGCAGGCTTTGTGATTAGCTTGCAAACCCTTCTATTAATATGTGCTGTTAATGTTGACACTTGGCTTGTTATTTGACCATCCCAGACTCTTTAATTATACAGTTCTCTTGACACAATAATGTGTTAAGGGATATAGGATACATCCGTAGTTTTGCTAGAACCATCTATTATGACTCGTTGAATCAAAGAAAGGTAGAGCAGTATAGATGTCAATTAGAAGTAAGCAACTCAGTCTACACTGGAATTCTGAATTGCTAAGACTGAAGAACCAAGGTTTTACACATTATGTAGGAACCTACTGGCTGGGATAATAGCTACACTCCCACTCTGCAAATGTTGTGTAGGGGCTGTCAAATGGTAGAATCCAGGAGTGCCTTCAGTCTAGAAATGCAATGGTGGCTCGGGCATCAAGCTGCATGTTCCCTGCCACTGGGACTGACTTATCAAAATCTCCCAAGATCTCCCAGAAGATGGTACAGAATCTGGAATCAGGTCTTCTGAATTAAATAAAGGCATTGAATTGAGAAACAAAGATGTACATATAGGAGATAGACAGAAAAGAATGAGGTTTGTTGTTCATTTTCAGGCAAAGGCTTGATGGAGTCGCAGCCTTGCCCACTCATCTATGCTGGAGCTCCGATTTGGAGGTTTCAGACATAAATTATTAAACTTTGGGGTTCTCCCTACCAGGGAAACACTTTCTCACCCAGTTGTTATGAACGCAACAGTGATTATCATGTCCTGCAGTCTTCCTCTTTCCTCCTGCTCACAGGAGAGGCTTCACGCTACCATTACAGCAACCTAGATATTCCAGAAGGCAATGAGGTTTAAGCAAGAAGAAATGGGCAGTTGGATAAAAGTAATATTAAGAGGCAGGTTGATGTGTTCTGTGAGGTGAAAATATTTAGCAAATGCTCTCTGTGTTTCCATTTTAATGCAGCATTTGGGTCCATTTTGTGCAGAAACTGCACATCCCAAGATTTCTACAGTCTATCGATATGTTGTTCCAATTGCTTTATTTTAGCATTTCCAAAGCATTCTGTGTGTGGAAAAACATTATCCAAGAGTGTTGAGAATACAAACTCTGTTCGACATTATCTTGTGTATATGTCTGATGGATAATTCTTTACCCCATCAGTAAGTGTGAGACACACACACTTACATGGGAAAAAAGCAATATTACAGAAAACATTTCCGAGATTGGCAGACAGGTAATTATTTCCAACGTGTTTTGCAATTACAAAGTGCTCAACCATTAAAACACTGACTAGATCTTTTATTAAACACAGTTTTGCATATTTTTGGGTGGGGAAATGTTTGACATGTTTGTTTTGCTGGAAGAGAGGCTTTTAAAATGTAAAATCTTGTTCAAAATCTGAATGTGAGCAGCAACAATAATTGATCATGTTCCAGTTGTATTAATTAAGGGAAAACTGCAGAAGAAGCTAAATGATTCTGTTTACAGGGCCTTTCATTCTTGTTACTATATGAAGCTAGAGCACTGGTCTATCTTGGACTGTGTAAATGGTCCTGTCTCTTACTGTCTATCCAATGTCCCAGATGGGGACCTATATCAGCCCTCTTACATGAGGGGATAGCTTTTGGTGGGAAGTGCCAGGGATGGTGCCCTGTCTTGAATAGTGGACAAAATATCCACCCAATATTTTGTCATTGTTAGATATAACAGTGGTGTAAATAGAATTCAAAGACATAGTTGAGTTAGTTTGCATCAATAAGCAATGGGATCGTGCAGCACCTTTGAGACTGACAGAAAGAAAATTGTAATATAAGCTTTCATAAACTAACCTCAGTTTTACCAGATGCATGGAGTGAAATGTCTAAGAACAGACCCTATTAATAGCTATTAATGTGCAGGCTATATGTATGAATAGCAATAGAAATGCAAAAATGTAGGTGTGGAAATGAGGTGACTAGTTCACTTCCAATGGTAATCAGTTGGTGACACAGGCAGGAGAACAGATGTTGCCCAAAACCAAGAAGATAGGAATAGTTGAGGGATTTATTGGAATGAAATGAGATGCAGGCTTGAAACCATAGAGGAGCTGTGATAAACTGGCTAAGAGAGGCCTCATGAGGCCGGGGTGTTAGCTAGTGTTATAATATATGTGGTGGGCCAGCAAACCATTGTCTCTATCAATGACCTGTATTCCAATTTTGCCATTTCTATTTCCAATCTCCCTTTATAAGTTTTGTATTGTTGTTGTTCAAAAACTGTTGTTCTGATGTTCAAGCTGAAACACCCAGAAAAACGGAAGTGTTCGGCAACCTCTTTTTGGTATATATTTATTTCTAAAGTCTGACTTATGTCATTTTATCTTCTGACACAGAAACTGGCCTGTTTGCCCAGTGTAGAGTCCTGAAGGGCATTATTGATATCAGATGGTATATATCACATTAGAGGAGGAGAATGTGAAATCATCTATAATATTTTGGTTGGTGTGATTAGGTCCTGTGGTGACATTTCCCAAGTAGATGTATGTGCACAGATTGGGTTTGTGGGAAAGTCCTGCACTGATCTCCCCATCCAGGTCATATGTTCTTCTGTAGATAAGTAACTGTTTGACATTAGGAAGTAACTTGTAGGCAAGTAAAGACCTGCCACCAAGAGCATTTGAGAGGGTGGTGTTATTGTCCAGAGTAGGTTGTGGTTCACTGGTGATACATCTAAGTGCTCTCAGTTTGGTGTTGTATGTGGCCACAGATGGGATTATACCATTTTGTATCTCCAGACTGTTCTGTAACAGATTAGTCCTGGGGAAAAATCCTACCTTCTTGATTTGATGATGATGATGATGATTTCATATGGTGAATACTGTAGCCTGAAGAATGCTTGTGATTTCATGATACAAGTGATATAATAATTTCTTATTTCATTCTCACATGTATGAGGAAAATCTTCAAGTTTTTTTCTCTTCTCAGTAAAAATGTGAGAGCTTTTGCACATTTTTAAAATATATATATAATGTTTTGGGACTTTTTAGATAAAAATTATTGGAGGCTTTTAATTAAAAAAGTGTTTATATAATAACATTATATTTGAGACAAAAGAGCTTCCAAAAAAGCACTAGCGTGCTTAGGTTAAAAAGAGTAGGAAGAGTTTCTCCCCTGCATCTTCGACAAAGTCCCCCACGACCTTCTGGCAAATAAACTAGTAAAATGTGGGCTAGACAAAACTATGGTTAGGTGGATCTGTAATTGGCTAAGCGAACGAACCCAAAGAGTGCTCACCAATGCGTCGTCTTCATCATGGAAAGAAGTGACAAGTGGAGTGCCGCAGGGTTCCGTCCTGGGCCCAGTTCTGTTCAACATCTTTATTAACGACTTAGACGAAGGGTTAGAAGGCACGATCATCAAGTTTGCAGACGACACCAAACTGGGAGGGAGAGCCAACACTCCAGAAGACAGGAGCAGAATTCAAAACGATCTTGACAGACTAGAGAGATGGACAGAAACTAACAAAATGAAGTTCAACAGGGACAAATGCAAGATACTTCACTTTGGCAGAAAAAAATGGAAATCAAAGATACAGAATGGGGGACGCCTGGCTTGACAGCAGTGTGTGCGAAAAAGACCTTGGAGTCCTCGTGGACAACAAGTTAAACATGAGCCAACAATGTGATGCAGCAGCTAAAAAAGCCAACGGGATTCTGGCCTGCATAAATAGGGGTATAGCGTCTAGATCCAGGGAAGTCATGCTCCCCCTCTATTCTGCCTTGGTCAGACCACACCTGGAATACTGTGTCCAGTTTTGGGCACCGCAGTTAAAGGGAGATGTTGACAAGCTGGAAAGCGTCCAGAGGAGGGCGACTAAAATGATTAAGGGTCTGGAGAACAAGCCCTATGAGGAGCGGCTTAAAGAGCTGAGCATGTTTAGCCTGCAGAAGAGAAGGCTGAGAGGAGACATGATAGCCATGTACAAATACGTGAAGGGAAGTCATAGGGAGGAGGGAGCAAGCTTGTTTTCTGCTGCCCTGCAGACTAGGACACGGATCAATGGCTTCAAACTACAGGAAAGGAGATTCCACCTGAACATCAGGAAGAACTTCCTCACTGTGAGGGCTGTTCGGCAGTGGAACTCTCTCCCCCGGGCTGTGGTGGAGGCTCCTTCTTTGGAGGCTTTTAAGGAGAGGCTGGATGGCCATCTGTCGGGGGTGCTTTGAATGCGATTTCCTGCTTCTTGGCAGGGGGTTGGACTGGATGGCCCATGAGGTCTCTTCCAACTCTACTATTCTATGATTCTATGATCTTGTGGATGTCTTGTTGATAATATGAAAATGTGTTATATTCTCTACATCTGTAAAACACAACAATTTACTTTGGTTATTTCCACTATTTCATTACTCTGCACAGATGATGAGTTCATACAATACAAGTTATTTTCTTTTCTTTTCTTTTTCTTTTTCTTTTTTTGTTTGTTTTGGTTAGGCATTTTCAGTAGGGCCTTCATAGTGGCTCTTACTCCTTGGGATTTTTTTGCTTCTTTAGAACTCTTGAAGGTCAAACTGTTTGGTTTCTAGTATAGTATTGTTTTAGAGGAATTAGTGAAATTTGTTTTATATTTTGCAGTAAGGGTCTTCAGTCTCTAAAGTTCCAGTCCAGTTTTGGCACATTCACTTTTAAGAAATGATGTCAATAACAAGGTTTAGAAAGGTCACTTCTGAAATCTTGAGAGACACTGGGGAGACATATACATGACTGCCACCCCTTCCATCATGTAGTCGTCTTTCCCAGAATTATGATCTAGGTCACCCTCCCATGGTTGCTATTTGATCTGCATCCACACAACACAGTACTCATTTCCCATCACTGACAAGGATATTGCCCAATGAGACAATTTTCTAGATCAAGATGCTAGCATACAAAATAATTGCAGAACACCTGACAAATTGGGAGAAGATATTTACCCAACAAAAATGGTGCTTCATCAGTAGTCTGATCACATAGTTCATAGCAATCAATGAATGTTTCATAATGTGTAGTAGATTGATATTAAATGACTTTTGAGTATGTGCCTTCAAAGTAGCTGGTAGGCTTGTCCGATCGATGGAAAAAATGTTTCAATTCTCGTTTCTAAAGTAGGGGGTGCCGGCTCTTTGATATAGAAATTATTTCTTAATTTTTCACCCAAAATTTTCGGATATTTCCGAAAATTCGTAATGTTTCTAAAATGTTTCTAAAATGGCGGACGCGCATGCGCAATCGCCAAAAAACAGGAAACCGGGGGGGACTTTTCTGGGGGTCTCCCGCCCTCATTTCTTGAGCTATTCTCATCAAATTTGGTACAGTGGGAGAACACATTCCACACTCTTTGCTCAACAAATTGCAGAATGTTTCCTGTCTCCTATGATTTTTGGCGAATTTTCATAACTTTTTATAATACACTATTTTTCAATATTTGAAGAAACCTGTTTGTGAAGACTCGATGTGATGACAGGGATGGAATCTTTTTGGATCCCACCGCTGCCACCAAATTGCGAAGGATTCAACTTCTGCCTCTATGTATCCCACTTTTCAATGTTGTCGCTGCCACCACCTTTGAAAGATGCTTTGCTCAAATGATAAGCAACAATTGAAGAAACAGTAACTTGTTTATTTATAGCACAAAGCTTGATGGTTGCAAGAATGTTATAACTTGAGGTGAGCGATGTTACTTCTGTACAGTAAGTGTTGCAAGATTTCTCAATAGTTTCACTGAGCTTAGTATGGTATCAGCTTTATATTACTTGTTTCTTTCAGTTAGGAATATTGTCCTTCTTGAACTTAGTTGACCTGTACCCGATCAAACTCGGATTGGGGAGTTTAACTGGTTAACCCTAGTCCTCCTTGACTTAGGGATATAGCCTCAGCTCTTTAGTTATTCCTACTAAAGGCTCAGCAACTTTAGTTTTAGCCCTTCTCCGCTAAAACTCTCTAGCTGCTCAACTTCCTCCCACAATCTCTTTTTTCCAATCACACTCCTTTCTCACTGAACAGAACCAACTGCTCTGCTCAACCGACAAACTCCAACTGCCCAATTCCAACTGCTAAATTTTGAATTCTAAGGCTTCCACCAGCAAGGTGAAGCCACGCCCCTTTTCCTGGCCATGCCCTAGAGGCTCCCAACTTCTGTACAAGAATAGCTGAAATATATAACCTTAAACAGTCAACCTAAACATAGCAATCATGAATAAAACACAATGATCATGACATCTTTACATACCTTCCAACCCGGAAAGATTATTTTTGCTTTTTCTAGACCCAGAATAAGCAAAAATAATAGAGAGTAACACAAAATACATATCTATACATAAACATAACATCATACCTTAAACTCTAAATATAAACCGGTGAGTCTTCCGATCAAGGTGCTCTGGATAGAGCATCAGCTACTACATTACATTTGCCCTTTATATGTTTAATATCAAATGTAAAGTCCTGTAGTGATAAACTCCATCTCAATAATTTGTTATTGGTCCCTTTTACATTATCCAACCATCTTAGGGGTGCGTGATCAGTTTGTAACGTAAACTTCCTTCCCCACAAGTATGGTTTCAGTTTCTTTATGGACCAGATTATCGAGTAACATTCCTTCTCGATTGTGGACATGCTAAGCTCATTAGAATGCCACTTCTTACTGAGGAATAGTATGGGCCTATCCTCTCCATCTTCATCAATTTGACTTAGGACTGCTCCTAGTCCAGTGTCTGAAGCGTCACAAGTTAAAATAAATGGGTTATCAAAATTTGGGGCTTTCAAAACCGAATCAGAAGTAAGGGCCTTTTTTAAATTGTCCATGGATTCCTGACATTCGGAAGACCAAATTACCTGGTTTGGGTGTTTCTTTTTTGTAAGGTCTGATAATGGGGCAGCTAAATTACTGAAAGACGGAATGAACTTTCGGTAATATCCGGCTAAACCAAGAAATGATCTAATTTGTTTTTTCGTTTTCGGGATTGGCCATTGGTGTATATCTTTGACCTTGGTGGGATCAGGTCTGATACACCCTCCACCTATAACATGTCCCAAATACTTAGACGTATGGTTTCCTAACTTGCATTTAGAAGCTTTAATAGTCAACCCAGCTTCTAATAACCTGCCCAACACACAATCAAGATGCTTAAGATGGTCCTCCCAACAATCACTATAGATACCTATGTCATCCATGTAGGCTAAACAGAACTCACCTAAGCCATAGAGAACTTTGTCTACCAGCCTCTGAAATGTCGCAGGGCTATTTTTTAAAATTACATCAGGTGCTTCAGCTCTCAAATCCCCTTCTTGGGTATCAGCGTGAGGTTGAGAGTGTGTCAATCTTTGCTTCTCCAAATCTATTTCCATTCTCCTCAACTCTGCTTGCCTGGCCCTCTCCTTCTCTCTTTCCTCAGCCTCCATCTTTTTCAATTCCAATTCAGTCTGCCTGGCTCTCTCTCTCTCCTTCTCTCTTTCCTCCATCTTTTTCAATTCCAATTCAGTCTGCCTGGCTCTCTCTCTCTCTCTCTCCTCAATCTCTAATTTCTTCATCTCTAATTGATACTTGAGAGACATTTCAGACAAGGTTACTTGTTCTGAATCTGAGGAGGAAAGCTCTCCCGCCTCCTCTGCCAACTTTTTCTGTTTCCTGGTGGCCATTTCCAGACAAGTTTTACCTCAGCCCTTTTACCTAAAGCTGATCTCCGGCACCAAACTAACTTTTGCCAAACGAATTTCAGGCACTGAATCAGTTCTTGTCACACATATCCCAGACACTGAATCAGTCTTTGTTACACGGATCTCAGGCACTGAATCAGTCTTTGTTACACGTATCTCAGGCACTGAATCAGTCTTTGTTACACGTATCTCAGGCACTGAATCAGTCTTTGTTACACGTATCCCACCGCTGCCACCAAAATGTGAAGACTCGATGTGATGACAGGGATGGAATCTTTTTGGATCCCACCGCTGCCACCAAATTGCGAAGGATTCAACTTCTGCCTCTATGTATCCCACTTTTCAATGTTGTCGCTGCCACCACCTTTGAAAGATGCTTTGCTCAAATGATAAGCAACAATTGAAGAAACAGTAACTTGTTTATTTATAGCACAAAGCTTGATGGTTGCAAGAATGTTATAACTTGAGGTGAACGATGTTACTTCTGTACAGTAAGTGTTGCAAGATTTCTCAATAGTTTCACTGAGCTTAGTATGGTATCAGCTTTATATTACTTGTTTCTTTCAGTTAGGAATATTGTCCTTCTTGAACTTAGTTGACCTGTACCCGATCAAACTCGGATTGGGGAGTTTAACTGGTTAACCCTAGTCCTCCTTGACTTAGGGATATAGCCTCAGCTCTTTAGTTATTCCTACTAAAGGCTCAGCAACTTTAGTTTTAGCCCTTCTCCGCTAAAACTCTCTAGTTGCTCAACTTCCTCCCACAATCTCTTTTTTCCAATCACACTCCTTTCTCACTGAACAGAACCAACTGCTCTGCTCAACCGACAAACTCCAACTGCCCAATTCCAACTGCTAAATTTTGAATTCTAAGGCTTCCACCAGCAAGGTGAAGCCACGCCCCTTTTCCTGGCCATGCCCTAGAGGCTCCCAACTTCTGTACAAGAATAGCTGAAATATATAACCTTAAACAGTCAACCTAAACATAGCAATCATGAATAAAACACAATGATCATGACATCTTTACACTGTTCCTGGTTTGAAAGTCTTATTTCCTGTTCAATTGGGTTCTTATAACTGTAAAAGTCCCTCTTCTACTTGTGTAGACTTTGGATTAGAAATGCAGCACACGCCAAGCAATGCCTTGACAGGATTGGCAACATCCTTTGGAAACTATAAATTGCCTTTGAACCTTTTGATCAATGGTGCCACTGGCTGACCTTGTGATTGCAAAAATGAAACTCTGGCTGAGGACTTTGGATTAGAAATGCAGCACATGCCAAGCAATGCCTTGACAGGATTGGCAACGTCCTTTGGAAACTATAAATTGCTGTGGACCCTCTATTGAATCAAATCAATGTCTGACTTTGTGATTGCAGAAATAAAACTCAGCCCAAGGCTTGGGAATAGAAATGGAGCATGAGGGAAGCAATGCCTTGGCGGGTGCCCCACGTCCTTTGGAAACTATTTCTTCCAATGTACCGTTTAGGTTTGAAAACAATGTGTGTCTTTGTGATTGCTGCAATAACACTCAGCCTGGGGGCGTGGAATTACAAACGGAGCGGGAGGGAAGCAATGCACTCGCAGGAACGCAGACATCCTTTGGAAACTATTATTTTCAAGTCCCCCCCCCCTTTCAGGATTGCAAAGAAGGGCTGATGTGTTGATTGCTAAATTCCAAAAAAGAAAACCGAAAGGCAAAAGGTCTCCCTCAGGAGTAGATGGAAAGCACCCCAAGCTCAGCACTAGCAGGGACGCAGACGTCCTTTGGAAAAAAAAAGTTCCTTAAAGCCAGCCACAGCAAGGACTCTGCCCCAAGCCCCCAGCCAATTTCCCCCCCAAAAAACACAATATCGAACCAGCAACAACAGAAACACTCTACCCCCAGTCACTTAGCCCTCTCTCCCCCAAGCAAGCAGCTTCCCAGTGCGCGCGAAACACCCTCTCTCCTCGGTATCCCAACCCAGAATGGCTTGGCTCAGTTGGGGAGGGGATTTTTATAGAGATCCTCCACGTGGACGCGGAGGTCGCTAGCCCCCACCTTTTCAGCCATCGTGGAAGTCTCTGATTGGCCAGGGAGCGGTAGCCATGTTAGGCTGCGCTAGGCTCCCATTCATGTTAGGTTGCAGAAACAAAAAAATAATAATTTTTTTTTAAAAAAAATATTAAAAAAAAAATTTGGAAGGAAAAAATTTAACGAAAATTTTAAGAAACAATTAGAGAATGGGCCAACGATGGTTCGAATTACATTGCCAGTTGCGCCCAGGGAAAATGTTTCAATACTCGTTTCAAAAAACGAGAACAATCTGAAATAATTACGAAACGAGAAACATAACGAATATTTGGACAACCCTAGTAGCTGGCACTGAGGTTTGTGCCGTCTGGGTGCTGATTATATATTCAAAGAATTTAATGGAGCATTCTAAGAACCCAGAGATAAATAAAATTTGATTTAAAGTACAACTGAGCATCAGGAGTTAGATTAAATCTGTACACCAGAAAAAAAAATAGTGATACATGCTTTGTGATACATCTGGTACTACAAAGCCTTTTGAAAGGTGTTTACCAAGATTTGTTAGTGTCAGAGAAGCAGGTACTTTAAATGTATATTTAATGTTTATGGACAGGGTATCATGGCATATATTTTGGGCAACTCTATATTACAGGATTGTGGATTTTAAAATTTAGAAAATAATTTTTCCTTTTTGGAAGGAGGTTTCCAAAGGCCATTCTAACCAATATAACATCTGAATAACAAATAGAATTCCAAGTAGAGTTATACATTGATCTCTTCACTCTATTTGAACTAGGCCATTACGAATCCCTAAAGCATTGGTCTCTTGTCAATCTAGCTCTTTTTATTTATGCATATCTTGTTCTTCTGTGCCTATTTTTTCCTCATGTTGTTGCGGTTTTCAGTATATCCAAATAATTTCCGCAGCTAGTTCCTCATTTTGCATTCTTTTATACTACAAAGGATATGCCTATCTCAGCTGTTTTGGAATGCAGATTTTTGTGTGTCTGTACGTGTTTATGGCTTATCCTGGGTATTTTCTTAAATAGTGCATTTCTAGTTTTTTAAATCTGAAAACCACTTTTAAATACATTTTGTATGCACTATTGAAGGGACTATAAGCCAGAAAATAGTAGACTTTTGCATATATAGCTTTGCCTCTGCTTATATCATATTAGCTTCAATAGACAATAAGCTCTTTGTATGAGCCAAAGTAACAAAGGACCTGTGCCCCTCTCTCTTGAGCTGGTACCATTCTCCAGAAAGTTCCAAGGCCAAATGCTAGCTTGAGATCAACAAGTGAGATCATAGACACCACATGTGCCAAAGAGGTGTAGAGGTGAAGAAGACCCTCAGTAATTGGTCAAGTTTAGATAAGCCCCCCGTCCTCTCTCTCTCTCTTCTCTCTCTCTCTCTCTCTCTCTCTCTCTCTCTCTCTCTCTCTCTCTATATATATATATATATATATATATATATATATATATATATATACACATACACACACACACACACATACATACAGTAGAGTCTCACTTATCCAACACTCGCTTATCCAACGTTCTGGATTATCCAACACATTTTTGTAGTCAATGTTTACAATACATCGTGATATTTTGGTGCTAAATTCATAAATACAGTAATTACTACATAGCATTACTGCATATTGAACTACTTTTTCTGTCAAATTTGTTGTATAAAATGATGTTTTGGTGCTTAATTTGTAAAATCATAACCTAATTTGATGTTTAATAGGCTTTTCCTTAATGCCTCCTTATTATCCAACATATTTGCTTATCCAACATTCTGCCGGCCCGTTTATGTTGGATAAGTGAGACTCTACTGTATATATATTTCATTGTTTATGATGCCACGCTTCGCGGCAGCCATTTGCAAGTACAAACCTCTTGGGGTGTACGGCTGTCCCGCCTTCTCATAGCTATGTGAAAATAAATTTTGCTTTTGTACTCTCACGAGACTGGATTTTCTGTCTCATTGCCTCCTGTGCCAGAACTCCTTTTTGAGATAAATTGTCTTACACTATTTTTGGTGAAAATCTTACAGTTAATTTCTGCCACTCCTGTTTGACAGCTTTTATCACCTACTTTTTAGCACTGCTATTTTATCAGAGTGTGAGAAATGTAAATCTCTGCACATGCAGCTTTTTTGTTAGTGTTCAAGCCACAGGGATGCTATCATGCTCACCAAGTGGAGCAGGGAGAAGGCTAGGTAGCATCTGTTTACAGTTTTCAAGTACCTTTCTTTTTCTAGATCCCTCCCCAGTTCAGTTTCCACCCCTGTCTGAACTTCTACATTACACTGGCTTGGGATAACTCCTTTGTTGGGGGAGGGGGGGATTTCTTTCTAGAAGTGTAGTTAAGTGACCAAATCTCTGTAGACTCTGACTATATTTGTATGCACTTATCAAGCTAAGAAGCTCAGAAGATATCTGGTTCATATATGATTAGATCACCTATACCTGTTGATTAACTGGGAACTTCTTAGCTTGGCTTAGCTTCTTAGAATTTATGAAAAAATCTTATTAGATGTTCATGTAGAATGCTGGCTATACAGAAAGATATTTAGGTTTTTCCCTCCTGAAAAAAGTTATTCTCAGCTCATATATGTCATGCTTTGCAAAGGCACTGGGCTGTGTGTGTTAACTGAAAAATTAAGTGCATGAAACTGATTGGCTGAACCTGCAAAGACTTGGGGATTGATTTGAAACTGTTTCAGTTCTGCTGCTGCAAAACCAGTTGGACAAGTTTTCAGAGCTGACTGAGTACTGCTGGTGAAAAGGGCATTGTACTCAGAGAGGCCTTGCTATTTTTGAGGTCTGTTTGTTGCTAAGAAAAAAGGGAGAAGAACCAGGACTGTATTCTTCTCTGAAGCAGATTTCTGGACTGAGAAAGGACTATTTATGACGGTGGGCTTCTGTAAATGATCAGAGGGACCATAAATACTACTGGTTTTTGTTGTTTTTTTTTGATCTCTTGGAATCGGTAAAGTTCCTGCATTTTTGTTCTGCAAACCTGAGTGGCATGTTATTATTCTGCAGTGACTCTGGATTACGGGCACATGTAAGAGTTTCCTTTTATCATCATCAATCTGTAATAATTTAATGGAGTCACTCAGTTAAGGATGGAAAACTGAACTGAGGAAGGAGCTAAAGTTCCCAAACCCAATGGGAATTCTGCAGATGTATGCTTTTGGGAAAAAGTGGAGAGGAAAACCATGTGGGACTATATAGATCACACTAGCCTTGAAGAGCAAATTGATCCAAATACCCATAAAGCTTTCCTTGTTGTTGTTGTTTATGCATCCAGTCACTTCCGAATCTTCGTGACCTCTTGGACCAGTCCATGCCAGAACTCTCTGTCGGTCATGGTCACCCCCAGCTCTTTCAAGATCAAGTCAGTCACTTCAAGGCAGTCATGTAGCCGGGGGGGGGGGGGGAGGGGGCTTGAGGGGTTTCACCCCCCCCCCCCCCGAAATTCTCAGGGAGGTTCACGAGAAGGCCTTACATTTATTATTTAAACTGTTATATTTATTCATATCATGATCTGATCACCATGCTCAATATATGCATGGGGGTATTGGGATAACGATACAAAAGGTTTTCTAGGGTAGATCCTCTCTCACTCAGCCTCAGCCCCCCCCCCCAATCAAAATCCCCCCCCCCCCCCCGAATCAAAATCCTGGCTATGGGCCTGCTTCAAGGATACCATCCATCCATCTTGCTCTTGGTCGGCCCCTCTTCCTTTTTCCTTCCATTTTCCCCAGCAAGGTTTCTTACCTTGTCACAAATATAAACACTTCCCATGAACTCTCAGTAAGCCTAACTATCCAAGAAAAAGGGAAGATATCGGGCGTAGAAAGCATGGAGGAAAAGGAGAGAAATGCATGGATGTATTTGTATGAGCCAATAATCTGAGATATATTTTCTTTTAATGGTAAAGTCTTCTGTCAGAGTAGAGAAAAATGTGCTCAAATCTTTGAAACTGTTTTGCTAGTTCTTATCAGTAGAATTTGAACCACTATTTTTCTATTTACTGACTTTTGTTTAATTGTTTAAAACTACTATGTATTGCAGAGTCACCTTGTAAAGTTGGTGTGCCTATAAATTGTAAAGGGTTACTACAGATGTATAAGGATTCTTTTTTTCATTTTCTAAAAAAAGAGCTTATATGGTATAATGGTTAATGTTATACAAGAACAATGGAACTCCAGGTTCAAATTCACATAAAGCCAGAATGTTCATTTGGTGACTTGAACTACTTGCTACCCCTTGAACGAGGCTATTTCACAGAGTTCTGTTTTGCAGCACTTACACACCATTTTAATGGCCATGACTCAATACTATGGAATCCTGGGATTTGTAGTTGGATGAGGCAGTAGCACTCTTTGGCAGAGGAGGCTAAAGACCTTGTAAAATTACAATTCTCATTATTCCATAGCATTGAGACATGGCAAAGTGGTGTCATACTGCATTAATTCTATGCTGTAGATGTCACCTTTGTATGCTACATGAAAGGTAGGATGTAACTGCAATAGGCCTAAGCCCTTTCAATTTTAATAAAGAAAGAAAAAAAAAGTCCATCTGCTAGGTTATATTGTTAAAAGATCTTGATAATTCTCTAGAAATTTGGAATAAAATGCATGTCCAACTGATTATGCAGTCATTCAACTTGAAGTCTAGAGAGCATAAGCATCAATCTAAAATAAAATGTGAGCATGCTGTACCAATCACAGAAAGGTTCAGTTTGAGGACTGAAACAGTCACTCTCATCTTTATCATAGCAGTTAAGTAGATGAATAAGTTTTCCTGCTTACCTAATCACAGACACATCTTGGATAGAAAGAGCACTGTTACCTCAAGAGGGGAAAGACACCAGGGAGGTATATTTTGCTTTAAAGCTGAAAGCATTTCAATTTTAACTTTTAATAAGGTAATATCAATATACCCAGGCATGCATAGAATGGCACTCAGTCAAAATATCTATTTGAATATGGAATACAGAGAACATTGTTCTTAAAATATATGCCTTTGAAAGAAGCAGTGGCAGCTTTGGGACTTGCTATTCAGCACCGCCATTTATCATCATTTATTGGAATTGTCAAATCCTTCGAGGAGGTGCTTGCATCTTGGTCTGACTGCTTTATTGCCGCATGTGTCATTCAGCATTTATATAACCAAACTGATTTCCAAACATTGCCAATTCTCCTTTTGGTTTTCTGGGTCTTGTGTGTATAGATGCGCTGAACCACTTTTAACAGGTTTTTAAAAGAAAAAGCAAGGGAACAAATATGACACTGTAAATTTCCAAAAGGAATTTAATAGCCTTATTCTTATATCACAATACATGGTTCTATATTGACATATTGCAAGAGTCTTGTGTCAACACTTAAAGCTAATGCATGTGAGAAAGACTGCTACTTCTATATATGAGATTGTAATTAAATTTCCTTAATATCAGCAAGATTTATTTGTATTCTTATACAAGATAAAATGTGTATGGAAGAGATGCACTAGAAGCTCATCAAAATGTTGTTAAACTGTTAATCATAGATTAAATCCCCCCCACCTCATTTTAACTTCTTAAATTTGTATTTATTCTTGACAATATATTGTACACCATATGAAGCTTGTATGGGAGTGCCATTTTCAGTTGGAACATATATAGAATTCCTTATGTGAATTAAAGTTGAATTAAGGGTGCTTCCACACAGCACCAAAACGGGTTTGAGTAACCTGCTTTGGCGTAGGTTCCTGTCCCCACTCCCCCACCCAAACCCCAAACTTTCCCAGGGGGCTAGCTACGTGAAGCCATCCCAAAGCCCTCAAATTTTCCCCTAAAAGTTAATTTAAAGGTACCTCACCACCATATAGGTTTTCTTCACTTCCCCCTGGTGTGAGGAAATGACACCTACCGAGATGGGAGGAGCAAGGAGGAAAATCCCTCCTCACCCCCCACATCTCCTTGAGCGCCATTTCCTCGTGCCAGGAGGAAGCAAGGAAAAACTGTCTGGCAGTGAGATACCTTTTAATTCACTTTTAGGTGCTTAATTGGGGACAGACACCATCCTGTACCTTTGGCCTCCAGGAGCCCAAAAGGTTAGATGACAGTGGAGATAGACCCCTGGACAGTCTTGGGACTACCCGGGAGGGAGTCTCCACAGCCCAATTCCCCATTAGACCCGGGCCTTTCAGGAAGGCCTGGATCTAATGGGGTATCTAATTAATTTGGAACAGACCAAGGAAACTTTGGTTTGTTCTAAATTAATTTGTTCTTACCTGAGGTGTCGTTTGGATGCCTTCAGCAACTCCTCCAGAGTTTTGGGGCCTGTCTGGATGGGCACTAATTGGTATAAAATAATACAGAATGATTCTAAAAGTGTGCACTATGTAGCTATTCGTGTATTCTGTGTACAAAATAGCAATATGCTTTCTTATGAAAATGCCTTTTTATTTATGCTGTGGTATCACAAATAGGATATGTGGGTGGCTTTGTGACAGCTATGAACTGGTTGTATCAATTTTTCTCCATTAACAGAATATTAGCACTTATTATCCTACATTACTGGTCAAGGTGTCAGTCAACTTTGAACTGATTACTTTCCTCTGTTATGCTTATGGTATGAGTGTTTCCCCTGTGGCTATTAAAGATGCCAGGGGAAAAATGGGGTAGTAAATTTGGTGTGGGTTCTGAAATCTTCAGGCAAAACTATCCATATAATCCAGGGTTAGGAAACCTCAGACTATTTTGGACTATAACTCCTGGTAATCTCTGCCAGCATTTTAGGATTTGCAATTCCAAACATCTTGAGGACACCAGCTTTCCTGTCCCCAGTCCATCTATCCAATATATTTTCTGAATAAAGTTGTTGATATTGGTTCAAATCAGGAATAACCTCCCATGCTACAATAGTTTTAAGAATCAGCCTTATATGAAGACTGACGGTTATGCACAGAAGATGCTGATACAGGTTGAGCATCCTATATCCCAAATTCTGAAATCCAAAATACTCCAAAATCCTAAATTGTCCATATTTGTTTTCTGATGGTTCAAACTACACAAACATTGTTTCATGAACAAAATTATTACACTATTGGGTATAAGATGTACACATAAATGAATTAAATGTGTAGGCACAGTTCCTATTTCCAAGATATCTCATTATGTATATTCAGTGTTCCAAATAAAAAATAAAAATCTGAAACACAGTTCACTTCTGGTTCCAAGCATTTTAGATAATGGATAATCAGCTTGTACATACTGTATACAATTGACTGTCACTATACACAGCCATTTTGTCTGTAGCTCAAGTTCCAAATAGTGGAATATTTATCATTAATATGATATGTATATTTGAAATGCTGTATTGCGTGGTAGAGACATACCTGTGCGTTTGCCCTCTTTTTCAGTTTAATTTTTGCCATTACTTATGGCAGTGGTCACAATAAAGGTTCTGTTAATCGTGGTGATTAGAACTTCTTTCTCCAAATTCTATGGGTGCAACTTTTTTTCTAGAATATACCAAGACAACAGAATTGTGATAGAATACCTAGAAATTCTTAAAGAGGTGTTTTCATGTAAAAAAGATAGCATTTTCTTTATTTGCATTTTTCCCATTTTCCTGAGAGTCCTCAGCTCTAAACTCTGGAGAACATGGAGGAATGGCTGTATCAAGGTAGCAGCACTGCAAATCTTATATTTGGTTTCTTGTATACCAGTAAAAGCCCTTTTGTTAATTAGTCAGCTAACCTTGTGAATGATGTATTAATAGTGTTGTCGCTGAGAAAACTAGACTTTAAACATAGAAGAGAGCAATGAAGTTAATGAAAATGTAAATAGCCATCACTTCAATAGTAGATTATAATTGTAAAATGAATCCACTTCAAACTGTTTCTGGAAGCTCTCAAAACAGATTTTTTAAATAACAAAAATCTAAGTTATATTTTATTGTTCTTCTCAACGCTTTAATCAATATTTAATATCAGAACATGCACTAATATTCTGTTCATCATTTGCTTAAAATGGACGGTTTCTACACAAACCAGAACAAAACTGTAAAATTGGTAGACAGTAATCATAAAGCTGTTTACTATTACAAGTGCAAACTTGTCTTTAGGTTTTAAAAAATGCTACAATTGGAAAATAAAATTACACTCTGCATTTTGACCAAGGGCTACATGTAATGAAAATATTGCTTGGGATACATGATAGATTTAAAATCCTCTATTATTTGTTTTACTGTAGCAAAAGGAAGACACAATAAGCAATCACAGAGCCACAGGGCATTGAATATATCAAAAATAGAAGGAAAACAGTACCAGATATAAGAGTGTTTCTGTTCCAAATTACAATGTTATAATTTCAGGAGCTCATCTGCTCTCAGGATTCTGTGTTGGACCAGAATAGAGATTAGGCTCTTGCATTCTCTCATGGAGCCTTCTTACCAATTTTCTATTTGTTTGTTGCAAGGCAGGTGTGGCAGGCATGCATCTCTGAGACCTACATATATCTTCCCCTCTCCCCTTCCAAATAGTACCTTGCCTACGAAACTATTTTCAAGCCTGCCAACTGGCCAGGCTAGTTGAATTGGATATTGGCAAGCCCAAAATATGGGTCAGATTAGAGAAACTAATAAATGGATGCGAATACGGATCATGTCTGATAGGGAAAATTGGGGGGAAAGACCTAAAAAATATAAAAGGAGACCCATTGACCACAACAATGGTATGTTGGGGAAAGTGGCAAAATAAACTTCCAATAAATAAAATAGACAAACTCCCAATAGTATCCATACAGAACAGAAAACCCAGCTATACTGGAATATGTTAAAGAAATTAGAACAACATGGTATAACAAAGATCGAGGACTTACAATGGGAGGAGATAAAAGATAAATGCAGGCATGGTAATTGGCTACCATGGGGAGGGTTGTCTAAAAAGCTAACAGAATGGAAGAATAAGAAAACCCCAGAAATAGATCTTGATAAAATAATAAAATGGAAAGTAAAGAAGGAGAAAGGAATCATGGGATTCATATACAAAATTATCACAGAAAAACAATATAACACAAAATATATCCAGATAGAAGCCTGGAAGAAGGAATTAAATTGCAATGAGAGAGAAATAGGCAAGTGGATAAAATCAATTAATAAAATCAAACATTTAAAGATTATGGAAATGCAATGGAAAATACTTACAAAATGGTACAAAACTCCTGTGCAATTGGCGTATATAATGGGAACCTGCCCAACATAATGCTGGCATAATTGTGGGAAAACTGAAACATACACCCACATGTGGTGGGATGTGAAAAAAATCCAACGATTCTATAATATAATTAACAAGGAAATGGAAGAGCTATTGGGGAAAAAATAGACTGGAACAAAACACAATTTTTTGTTCAAAAATGGAAGGCAATGGGGAACTTAAAGAATGGGAAGAAATAATAAAACACATGTTAGATGCAATTAAAGCCTCAGTTGCCCTAGGTTGGAAGGACCAAAAGAAATGGGATACAAAAACTTGGTATAAATATTTAGCCAACTACCTACTTCAAGACTATATTAGTAAAAGGAAAAGCTATTATAGGACAGGCCAAACCAAAAAGACCTGGGAGGCAAAATGGAAGGGTCTCATTTCCAGAATAAAGGGGATAGATAAATATAAGGAATTAAATAAGACTATCCTCATGATTGAACAACTATAATAAGCATAGTAAGATTAGTAAAGATTGGGGGAAGAGGGAGGGAGGGAGGGACAAAGAAAGAGGGGAAACAACGTAAAATGGGATACAGGATAAGGAAGAAAATAAAATGAGTATTTTTGAGAACCTCTATGTATAAGATTAATTGGATTCTGAATGATAATAGAATAGCTGGTGAACTCAAGGGAAACGTGTACATGCTTGATCATACTGAGGTATAAATATTCAATAGTATTTCTGTACCTTCATATTATGTAAGGATAAGTTCATGGGTCAGAATGGAGAGGTGGTGGAATTGGGGAAAAATACTTGTATTTTGATTGTGGAGTATCAAGTGTGTGTGTGTGTGTGTGTGTGTGTGTGTGTATTCCACAATAAAAAAGGAAAAAATAATAAAAAAACAAGTAATACCCAAAGATAAAACCTATCTGAAAATGTCAAGATGAAAACAGCTCTTTGTAGGTCTTATTCCCACATCCTATTATGTAGGAGAAGCAAGTAGTCTTACCAGTCTCACTTGCCTTTCACTGTCTGTGCACTAGGAACAATGTCTGTTAAGTGGAAGCTAGCTGTATATTAGAGGTGTGTGATTTTTTCGCTAGTTATTATAAGTTGTATCAAATTCATTAAATGCATACTTATTACATGATATCTGGCGTGTGGGCATGGCCTGCACCAAAAATATCTCAGAAGCCTCTCAAAGTCAGATTCCTTTTCAGCACAAGGATGCAAAGCAAAGCCAAAAAGGCTGCCTTAGAAGGAAACAGCAGGGAGAAAGCAGAATTTGCTGAGAAAGAGACTGAGGGCATATCCAGACAGAGCCCATAATACAGGAACTCTCTCAGTTTTATCCTAGGTGTCCAAACGATGTCTCCAGTAAAACCGAATTAATCTGAGACAAAGCAAGAAAACACTGCTTTGTCCTGAATTAATTTGGTACTCCATTTGAGTCTAATGGAGTATGGGCCCTGTGGGAACTGTCCCGGTACTACCAAGGGGTCAGTCTGCACCCTCCTCCAAATCTTTCCCTAAAATGTTTAAAATAAAATAAAAACTTACCAGGCCACCATTCAGCCTTTCGGCATGCTTTTTGGAATGTACCAATGTAGCGCTAAGAGACAGGGGGATTGGTCAAAATATTTGGAAAGCCAAAGATTTCCCGTCTCTTTCCTGTGAGATATCGACACAGCCCAATGTTGTTTGGGGATGAGGCTTTTATACTTTCACATATGTTCCCACTGTATGTATGTTGCAGGCAAAAGTGTGTAAAACTTTTATAAGGAAGCAATGGCAGTGAAATCATTGGATTTGTTCTTGATAAATAGGTACTTCTAGCACAATAAGGCTTTCTTTTTCTCAAGAGCCTGAACCTCTCCCTATTATACCAAAAGTACGACTTCTTGAGTTCTTTAAAGAGAAATGTGATACAATTTTGAAACACTGCTATGATAGCATTTACTGTTTTATGAGGATCTAGGGAAGTTCCAGGAAATCCTACTGTTCATAATTTCATGCAGTTTCTCAAGTCGCTCCTGACACGAAAAAAAAAAATGATTTCATGGAGCCCTGATTAAATTTCAAGTGGCCAACAGATCTTAAGAGCAGAGAAGACTCACTTCAATAAAATTAGCTGTTATTTTTACCTTGGTCCACATAATATACTGGTAAAGAATTGGATAATGCTATGATTATTTATTTTCTTCTCTGAAATGCGTCCAATGATTTCTCAGTTATATTCTTTAAGGGAAGAAAAGGATAATTACTTCAATTATTTACAATAATGATGTGATTGTGGGATAACATTGTTTACTCTACCCTGTTCTTTGGTAATGGGCCTCTTCTCCTTATTTTTTAAAAATATTATTTTTGTATAGGGGTGTGCAATTCAGCAATAACCTGTGCTGTTTTCAATGCCTAGTATTCGGCTCCCCCCCCCCCCCTCCATTCTGCTTTTAGCAAACCTCCTGAATTTGTAAGAGGTTTCTGTTTTCATGCCAGAAAGATTTGTTCCATTGCCACCAGTGGGGAAATTTTAGAGGCTCATTTCTCAGTCATTTTAGGCTATCACTTGTAGGCCACATTTACTTCCACAAGCCTCTCAAGTTTCAGAAGGTTTCACCAATACAATAATTTTTTGGAATTCAATTTTTTTACCATAACATTTTTCAAAAACCCACAAGAGGGGGTTCTGGGAATAGAAGTCACAAGTGCATGTCACAAGAGGGGAGGAGCATGGGAACAGTCAACAAGGTTTCTGATTGGCTGAGAAAGAACGTGAGAAACACACACACACACACACACAGAAACGTCAACTCCCATCATGCCCTGGGAGGGAGCATAAGGCTCCTTCAATGCTTGTGCCACACAAAGTGCTGCTGGGAAAGCGAGTTCCCATTTCCCTCAAGCAGGCATGGGCGGGAGGGCCTTCAGGAATGGATAAAGGAGCTTGCTAGGGAAGAAGGCAAAGGAGGAGCAGTACCTTTCCTGATTTGCAAGGCTGCCCTGCCCACACGCCACTGCCTCCACCTAAGATAGTGTGTCGCTCAGTCCCATTGGTCCCCATTAGCCGAAAAGATCCAACTGCTGTGATCTGTACCAGGTAAAGCTTCGGCTGCCCCGTGTTAGGCTCCTTTCCATGGATTTGGCAACCGAATCCACCGAACCATACAAATCCAGTATACAAAAATGAAATCATGCACACCCCTATTCTTGTGCGTATTTCTTCAGAGTGACAGTAGGAACAGTTTGTTCCTATTGGGAAAAGTCAAAATAGAGTTAACCTCTCTCTTGCATTTACAATACAATTAAGTAGATTCATTTAGGAAAACTTAGTTCCAGTTAAAATCATCTGAAAAACAAATTCAAATGCAAATTACTTATTTTTCAATTAAAATATTTGCCTTACATTATTTCTGATGCATATTTAATCCATATAATATTTTTAAAGCCTCTTTTACAATCTCTTTACAGATGTCATTTATTTTCTTACCCAAGAACATTTATTTCTGTTCAAGTCAAGTCAAAAACATAAAACATGCAAATAGTTTCCAGTGTTAGTTTGTGACATCAGAGGTCACCACTAGCTCCAAACGGTATAAGAACAGGAGGGATTTTTATATATGGCTAGAGTTACACTTAAAAATTACCTGTTTCAAATTTTTTTTTGTTTGGCTTCAACCGCAGGTGTCAGAAATTTAATTTCCCACACCTCCACTGTTTTACAGTGTGGTAACTGGGCTTGTATCTCACTAAAAATGAATCTGTTTAGCCAGATAGGACACTACTTCATAATCTTAACTATATCTGATAAACAGCATTTGTAGTTAGTTGTGGCATTTGTAAGTTGGATCTAATTTCTAGCAGTAGTTCTATAAGTTCACAGTAGACCTTGGGAAAACTACCCTACAACTAGCATAGCTAAGACCCATGCTATTTGGGAAATTTGGGGAAATGCACTCCAAAGGGAACTTTGTCCAACACCATGGCACTGGCCAGGCATTGAAGATAATGGCTATTTGTTTTATTTCTCTCATATTTAGGGGCCAGTTGACATGGAAAGTTACCCCCATTCTGCATTAATTTATTTATATGACAATATGGTCCCTCTTAGATGTGCTACCTCTATGTTGCTAGATCTACATGTTATTCCCATTATGAAGACAGTTTTGCATAGCCTGGAGCTTAGCTTAACAGGTCATGCATTTTCCAGTGCTTTAAAGCAAGCATTTTTCCTATATGGGTTTTAAAAAAAATCTGCCAAGATATGAAAGTAGCTGCAGGCTCATCTGACAGTAACGTGGCAGGTGAGGAGGATAATAAGTCAAGTTGCAGGTTAGTTCTTACTGTGGATGTGATTTGTTGAGACTGAAGCTCCTAGGTAGATTCCAGGTGTATATACAGCAGTGAAAGAATCATGAAAAATCTTATCACTTTTTAAAAGCCTAGTGCAGTCTAGGCTAAAGTACCCTGTCCTATCCAGCTGCAAGGGCAATCTTCTTTATACTTGTTTTCAACAATACAACATGTGCTGTGCAGCAGACTAATATCTGAAACAACATTAATGGGCTGGTATAGATAGACAATGTGTGGTTTGAGCACATGGAGACCAGGATTCGAGTCCCTGCTTGGCCATAAAAAACCCCATGATAGTTTCAATTTAGGGTCATCATAAATCAGAAACAACTTGAAGGCACACAAAAACAACAATTAGTGAATTTCATTGTAAACTCTGAGTTTGGTTTCCCCCCTCAAGTTGTATTTTTTATTTACTTTGCGCTTAATGTTCACTTTATTGCCTCTTGTCCTCTTGTTTTCACTTGATGATAAGCAACCTGTATTTTGTTACTTAGCATACAATAACTTTTTTTTTTAAAAAAAAAGAAGCTTCATTTCTTGTTGCAATTCTATAAATATTAATTGTATTTGGTTGTTCTCAGTGAGACATTAATATGGTTGGCACTGCACATTTCTATAATTTCATGGATAAACAAAGCAGTGGTCGGAATATAAACATGGAGTTTTAGAATATAATGGCTGAATCTTGACACTGAAAAACAATTATAGTAATAAATGTAATAAGCTCCTAGCCTTGAAATCTAGTCACTTTCTCTTTTCCAAATGATGAAATTTTTTTTTCCTGGCAGAAATTCCATCCTCAAATATTCCATAAAACACATTTTATGTCAGCTGTCAGGGATTCGTACTGATCAATTCCATATCTGAATTATTTTTCATTCTCTTTGTCATCATCTTTTGCACAGTGGTCTCTTGCATACACTAATGATTTTTCTCCCCCCCCCCCCCCCATTTTTGGATTTGTTGTTGTCACTTTCCTTGTTACTTTTCGCATCTAGATTCTTGTTCTTAATACATTGTGAGGTGATCAAAGTTTCTTGTGAGATAGGCTCTCCTCGGTAAACTTTTTGTTGATCAATTTGCTCACTACAGTCATGGCCTCTTTTGGTGTTTCTAGCTAAATGGTGAGCAAAGAAACACCAATAGAGGCTGTGAGTGTAGGTCAGTGACTCAGGGATGCTCTAGATCAGGGGTCCTCAAACTTTTGAAGCAGAGGGCCGGTCCACAATCCTTCAGACTGTTGTGGGGCCAAATTATCATTTGGAAAAAAAAATACAAATTCCTATGCATACTGCATATGTCTTATTTGTAGTGAAACAATAACAACAACAACAATGAAAGAACAATACAATATTTAAAAATGAAAACAATTTTAACCAACATAAACCTATCAGGATTTCAATGGAAAGTGCGGACCTGCTACTGGCCAATGAAATAGTCAATTAGGATTGTTGTTGTTGTGTGCCTTCAAGTCATTTCAGACTTTGGCTGAGCCTAAGTCTAAAATTAATTATTTATTTACTACATTTATATCCCGCCCTTCTCACCCTGAAGGGGACTCAGAGCAGCTGTATGTACATACAATATATTATATTATTAGCATAGCACAATATTAGTGGCACTATATAATTCTATATTGAACTATTATTATTATTATTATTATTATTATTATTATTATTATTATTATTATTTTATTATTATTATATTGAACTATACCACTATACTATTATATGTTATGTAATATTTAACATATAATTAATATTACTATATGGTATTATTATTAGTATTATATTGTATAACATAATATTATTATCAATATTATATGTATATACAATATATTATATTATTAAAACTAATACAAAAATATTATACATACAGCCCAATACAGCTGGCATTAGAATGCTTCTCTCTGTTTTAAGGGCATACGGCACTTTATCACTCATTTCCATGACACAGCACTTTATGAAACCTGTCCCCGCTGGTTTGTTTTTAATTCTCTGATTTTATTGCTTGGATTTTAATGTATTTATTATTTATTTTGTGAATCGTTGGAATGTTTTTGGTCAAATGTCTTGTGTTGTTGTTTTCGGGCTTGTCCCTGTTGTAAGCTGCCCCGAGTCCCTTCGGGGAGATGGGGCGGGATATAAAAATAAAGATGATGATGATGATGATGATTATTATTATTATTATAATATTATAAAACTGAGGGCGGGGGCCAGGTAAATGACCTTGGAGGGCCACATCCGGCCCCCGGGCCTTAATTTGGGGACCCCTGCTCTAGATTCTCATCTTCTGACTGCCTTTTGATGAGGGCCAAAGTTGTAACCTTGACCTGTCAATGATTTTAGCCCTAAAATGTGCCCTTGACCTATGTACAAGGTTGAGTTATACATGGGTATGTACGGTATTTAGGATTATCCCAATCTAGTTTTATAGGTTATTTTCATTGTATAAGAAAACCATATGAAATTCCTGGGGTCACCATATGTTATCAGGCAACTCACATACATGGATCCTAGTACTAATCTAATCAGGTATCTTACCTTATCTGTGAGAGATTTGATTCTTGGATAACTTGGCTCTCCCCTTCTCTGCCTCTTATTTTGGCTTTTGTTCTGTTTAATCTCAGCATAACCAAATTGTTCCAGCTGAGCAATTGTGCCGTAGATCCTTTGGTTGAGATCAGATGGTTGAAAGCAGTTATGCCAGCATAAAGGAAGTTTAGCTAGTTTGAGATTCCTTAACCACTTCCTATTTCCAGTAAGCACATATTTGAGTTAAGACTGGATTATTAACTTTAGCCAGCAAAAGAGTCGGGAAGCAAGACATCTATTCCTCCACCCAAGGCAAAATTAGGCCAGGCCTGGAGTAGTTCTAAGTAATTCTCATATATTCTTATTTGTGAGTAATAATAACAATTAAGGTTGTCCTGAGCAATGTTCCTGGACTAAAAACTAGAGAGGCTCCTGTGCTTTGTCTAGAAGATGAAATTTCAGAAGATGTTGCTTTTTATGCAACAAGGTTTGTCAGATTAATTAATACCCAAGATTCTCACTGTTGGGTCTGGAGGGATTTGAATATAACAAAGCTTTAGCTGACTCTTAGCCATGTTGGTGAGTTAATTTTTCACTATTAGCTTTCAACCTACATGTTCAGAAACAGCTGATTACAGCTGAAATCAAGAGAATGAACAAGCTGAATCAAGAACCTTCATAATAATTATCATGAAGTTCAATATTATTATTAATAATAACAACAATAATAAACCGTGTGTGTGTGTGTAAAATAAGGACAATATCCTTAAGTTACTTCGTTGGAAGGGCTCATATGAAACCAAAAGAATCAAATAGCTGAGTCAAGATCCTCCAAAATAATAATTATCAAGCTCCATATTAATAATTATGAAGAAAACATCTTACAGGGACAGTAACTTTCACCTTCTTTCTTACAAGCAACAGATTACAAGGGCTCAGCTGAAACCAAGAGACTGAACTAGCTGAATCAAGAACTTCCATAATAATAATTATACAGTTCCATCTTAATAATTAAAAATAAAATATTCTGTATGTTTTATAGAGACAATAACCATAGGGTCAATATTGAAGGGTATTTTTAATCACCATGAATGTAACAACAAAGAGTCTGTGGAATTTAACAATTGTTCATTGAGCCTTGAACAATAACAGGTTTTACACTGTGCAAAGAAAGAAACAAACATTAATAAGCAATACGTCTTGTTTTCTGGATAGTTGGTTATACAGTGATACCTTGACTTACAAGCAACCCAACTTGCAAGTGTTTGAGTTACGAGTTGTCGCCTGTTGCATTTTAAAAATTTGAGATGTGAGCCAAAATCCAAGTTGCTAGCTAGCATGAGAGGTAGTGCAAAACAAAGGGGGATTAAAAAACACAAATTGATTACAACAACAACAAGGCTCATGTCCTGTGACAGAAAGAGGTTTGAAATGGTTTCGCAGTGGGAAAAGGGGGGTTCTCCTACACCGCCAACATTGCCACTCAACTCTGCTCTTCTTTCTCTTTCTTTTACTTCCTCCCTTGTGTGTGCACACTCTGCCATCTCCCTTCCTACCCTCCCCCCCCCCCCCCCCACCGGAGTCCTCATGGCCTCCCAGCATTGCCTCTTTATTGGTTGAAGCACATGTGCTTGAGAGAGAGAGAAGGACAGAGAGAGGGAAGGAAAGAGCCTTAGGAAGGAAGGCAGACAGGCAGTTGCACGCACAGCCCAGGCTAAAAAAGTGTGAGGGCCAGGAGCTGATTGAGGGAACCTGAGCCGATTGAGGGAATTTGTCCTGTGTGCATACCTGACTATTTGAAGTTCTTTAAGTGACCATCCTAAAAGCAAATCTGAAAGACAGAATGGCAGTAGATCACTGAGATCTGCTATAATCGGTGGCTTCTACGCATCCTTATAAGGTTTTCCCCAATCCTCCTCCTTGGGACATCAAAAAATTTGCACCTATGTTTGAAAGCCAGTATTATAAGATAGCATTTACTAGAGGAGGAAACTCTCAAATCTTACAACGTAAAAAATAAAAAAGAACAAAATTTAACCCTCAATATAATTAGTAGGTGTTTTGCTCTGTTAATGCCATATATTATGGTTACAGAATATATAAAGTTTATGATATGATAACTTTTAAAGATTTCCAGCTAAAAGTAATTTGTGTAAGGAATACTTGTTTGGATACTTCGTTGTAGGTAAACATTCTTCTCTTCTTACCTGTTTTCTTTTAATTTGCTATAATTGCAGTCCCATTAGTTGTAATTATCGCTTATGTTCAAGTCTGTGATGAACACATTTAAAATACCATAAACAGCTGTTTGTTGATGGCAGGTGTATTTGGGAATCTCTTTGTGAACAGATTTGGAGGATTGGTCTCACCTGAAGCTATTTATCCAAAGTCTTATGCAGGGCTTTCTGAAACAAATTTGGTTTTAAAAAGAAACAGGTGGATCACAAACCTAGTAAAACATTTAAATGAAGCCTAGCTGAATTTTTATCTACTGAATGTATCAATGAATTGCACATACTCAACAATTACCTAGTTTTGTAGTTACATGAAAGTCCCACAAACAGGTTATGGCTAGATAACAAGGGCTGCACTATTAGGGATTTGGTAAAATTCTTAGCAGACTCTTTCCAGAATACTGAGTCAAAGGCTAATTAAATAATACAACAATCAGTTTGCACATCTTTTGAAATGTGTTAACACATTTCTATGGTTGTCTTATATAATGTTATCTGTCTTGTTCCAAATTACAATAGCTGTTGCAAGGTGCAAAACTTTTATTCCTCTGAGTGCTTTGTTATGGTATTTTCTCTGGGAATAGCTGTGGATTTGGCTTCACAGTTGCCATAGCAAAGCCAGATGGCATCTCAGCATGAAACTCTTACTGCAGCACAGAAGTGAGTTGGCAGCCTAACATGATCCCTGTTGAGACTGCACAGCTGCTGTCTGCATTGAGAAGTAGACTATATAACTGCAGGGTAAGTCCCCAAATTAAGGGGATTTGTGGAGATCCCCATTTCTTGATGCACTCTCTTGGTTTTAGAAGGAGGTATCCGACCTATCATATTATGAATAATATTATGGAATATTGCAAGGCATGAAAGGCAGAGGAAGTGAAGTGCTTAAGTAGATTACTAGAGCAATGGTGGAGAAAGAACCAGTGTAAATCTGACCAAGCATGGATTAAGGTCCATTTTAGTAGTAGTGAGGACAACAAAGAAGGAATTATTTGTTGTCTTTATTTGATCAGCTCAGTTGGTTCAATGCTTCTGTTCCAGGTAACTCAAGGATTATTACATTCTAGACCTCAGATTTTAGATGCAACTCTAAAGGACAAATGCTATGACAAATTTATTAAATGTGCATATTGCTGAGAAACTTTGCTGGATTCATTCTTACTTGCACTCCACATTGTAGGTATTGTCATGCTGTGATATATTCTAAATTAGGCTGCCTTTGAGAAGTGTTTAGAAGCTGTAGCTAGTTCAAAACACAGCAGCCAGACTGGTTCAGGGTTGCCTTTTAAGTTCCATAGACAACACCGTTTTTGTGAGGAAAAGCAAAAACTTTCAATTTGCTTCTGAACTCAAACGAAGGTGTTAGTATTGGTGCTGACCTCCAAAGCCCTAAATAACTTGTACCAAGATATCTGAAAAACCAGCTTATCTAATAAGAGCTTGCCAGAAATTTGAGATCTCCATAAGACACTCTGATGTGTGTGTCCCAATATATTGTGAAGTTAGTTTGGTGGGTAACCCTTACATTGGCGCCTTCTCTCTTAAACTTCCTTTGGGCAACCAAATAATTGCTGTTTTGCATGGAATTCAGTGTTTGAAATAGCTGTTTTAACTGTTTCAAAACTGGATTGTTTTTTAATTCCTTTTAGGAGTTTTTAAAATACATTTTAAAATGTTTTTAAATCTTTGTCTTGTTTTAAATGGCCTTTGTGTTCCTCACTCTGGTTGCTATGGATTGATGCAGAAATACTTTAAATAAATAAAAAGAGCCACAGAAGATCAGAAACTGATATCTCCATCTAGTTCAGTATCCTGTTCTCACAGTGGCCAACCTGACACCTATGGTAGCCCATAAGCAATAGTTAAGCACAATAGCATCTGTTTGATTGTGTTTCTAATAAGATGATGCTCAGTGGTAGATTGCCTTGGAGTCGCCTTATATTCCATGAAATGAAACAGATTACTTCACTGTAATATTGAAAGAAATGCTTTGATGCATGCACCATGGAACTATAATGTGATAATTTAACTTTAGTAAGATGGATTCAGGCATAGAAAATGATTGGTAGTTCAATTTGTGAGTGCTCCTTTGCTTGTGTAGTCCCAGAATGGGTTTTTTTTCCAAAAAGCATATACTTGCAACAGAGGCCAGCAGTTCAGACTGAAGGCGACTAAAAAGTTATAATGCTTCATGGGAAGACCTCAAGTTTTTAAAGAAATAATGCTCTATAACAAAAATAGGGATTTCAAAATTACATGGAAAAATGAACTCCTTCTATGAAATATTTGATGTTACCATAATACAGTGGACCCTTCGTATTCACTGGGATTTGGTTCCAGAATCTGTCCCTTTTTATTCCCTCCTCCACCCCCCTTTTTGTGTTTGCTAATGTAGTAGAAAATACAGAAAGATAGTTCTGTTTCAGCTTTGTAGATATTATTATACAGGTTGCAGAATGAGATGGAAAATGAGTGTCTGACCTCTCCGTGCCTCTTTTAGTGTTTTTATTTGTCTTTTATCTGTAGTAGATGACTGAGCTATCTGCCTTGTTATTTTGGTATAGTAATAATTCCAGTCATTCCAATTCTATAGAGACTTCAAGAGCAAAGAAGACAAAGATGGAGATGTTTTGCTAAAAATGATTGTATGATGGTATTTTCTTAAGCTTCTCAATTTCTTTTCTAATGAAACAGTGCTTCCCAAAGTGTTTGCAAACTGCTATTGTAGTCTAAGAGGGGGAAATGAGTAAGTGAAAGTTTTTTGTAAGCCCAAAACACTTGCATACTGTGGATAAAGTTTCTCAAAGATTACATTTTTCTGGTATATCATGTCATGGAGAGCAATTGGAGATATGCCAGAAGAATTTATAATTGGAGGAGCTTTCCCATATGTTTTGGGTGAGAATTTTTTTCTGGTATTCTCTTGCCATTTGGGAGAAATATTCCAGGCAAAGCCTTATGCAAACAAAACAAAACCAGGAGTATTTTAAACAGGTGTATTTTACTATTTATTTATTTGGTGTCAAAAGCATTGCATGAATAAGTTTAAAACTGATAAAAATAGAGAGAACACAAGTGGTTAAATAATTCTGACCAAAAATGGACAACAGGAACTGCATTGTCTGTAGCTTTAAACAGTTCTTCCTCTGTACGTGAGACAGGGCATTGTGGATAAATATGTATGTGGAGTTGTTTCTTCTGCTCCACAGTCACACAAGGTGGAGGATTCCTCCAGGTAGTGCCATTTTGCCAGATTGTCTTTTGATCTGCCCACTCCACTTCTGAGTCTGTTCAGGGACTTCCAAGTTGCCCATTCTTGGTTTGCCCCTGGAGGAAGACCCTTTTGGGGGGGGGCATCCATTTGGGATTTCCTGGTTTAGCTGCCTGGTTTAGTGATTTCAACACTCATTTAACCTGTAAATTAGTGTTGAAATGATACATAATTTTGTAGTTTGGACTCTACAAAAGTGATACACGCTTCCCAACTGTCCCAATTTAGCAAGGACAGTTCAAATGAGCCCTCTGTCATTCTGCTTTTTCCGCTGATTTTAAAATCTCCCAGTTTCTCTCATCCTCCCACTTTCCTGTTTTGTCCTCAGCTTACTTCAGATGCTACATGTTGAATTCAAGTTCAAAAGTACAGTGGAATCTCACTTATCCAACATAAACGGGCCAGCAGAACGTTGGATAAGTGAAAATGTTGGATAATAAAGAGGGATTAAGGAAAAGCCTTTTAAACGTCATATTATGATTTTACAAATCATAAACATCATGTTTTACAACAAATCAACACAAAAAGCAATTCAACACATGATAACATTATGTAGCAATTATTGTATTTATGAATTTAGCACCAAAATATTGCAATGAAATGAAAACATTGACTACAAAAACATTGACTACTTAAAGGTAATCCAGAATGTTGGATAAGCAGAAGTTGGATAAGCGAGACTCTACTGTACTCAGCAATGGGGGAAGGAGAGGAGGAGCTAAATGTTCCCATTTCATTATGTATTGGTAAAAGCAAACTGCTGCAGCCTATAGCAGCTTATCTGGATTTCCTCATTTATAAGCTTTGCCATCTAGTTCATGCCCTGAAGTTGCTTTGTCACATGCACCCCAGTTTTCATCTATGAAATGTTGGAGGGTATTATTATGTGGAGCGTATGGTCTGCTTGACAATGCTTACATTTGCAAGGATTAGAGCATTTCTAAACATAAAAGAATGAGGACATTTCTGTTCTCTTCTTCCTTTTCTTAGCAAAGAACATAAAATTTTGCCATAAATAAAGTGCTCTTTTCAAATCTTGTTCTTCAAGCCAAGGTCCCTTGCTCATCTCCCCATCCATTACATTCGTTCTCCCAACTTAACTATCCATTTCACACTGCTCTCATAGGAATGCCACACAGATAGGGCTGTGATGCAGGCTAGAAATAAAACTGCTCTTCATAGATCTAAGGAAGGTCTTTTTGTTTCTTTGCCTTTCTTGATTCTTAAATGTTTTCATTTGATGGGAATTTGAAATATGTGGTATAAAGTGTTAACTATTCGCTTGAATTTGAGATATGAAGCATCTTGAAACAAGGCTTGTTATTGTATGGCTTCAAATAATTTCCAACTTAGGAGCTCCCGTTGGCACAGTGGGTTAAACGCTTACACCAGCAGGACTGATGACTTGAAGGTTGGGTTGCTGACTTGAAGGTTGCTCTCCCCTACCTGGGGAGAGCACGGATGAGCTCCCTCTGTCAGCTCGAGCTCTGTGCGGGGAAATGAGAGAAGCCTCCCATAAGGATGGTAAAAACATCAAAAATATCCGGGCATCCCCTGGGCAATGTTCTCGCAGATAGCCAATTCTGTCACACGAGCCCAATTCAAGGTGCAGGTCATTACCTACAAAGCCCTAAACGGTTTGGGACCCACCTACCTTCGTGACCGCATTTCCCCCTATGAACGTGCACGATCTCTTCGCTCGTCGGGGGAGGCCCTCCTCTTGCTCCCACCACCGTCGCAGTCGCGGTTGGTGGGGACGAGGGAGAGAGCCTTCTCCGTCGTGGCCCCCCGGCTCTGGAACTTGCTCCCCAGGGAGATCAGGCAGGCCCCTACCCTTCTCCCCTTTCGGAAGAGCCTAAAAACATGGCTCTTCCAGCAGGCCTTTGACAACTGATCTAGTAAGATTGACCGGTCGCCTTCCACTAATAGTCCCGTATGTATGCCTCTCCTAGCACTTTTGACACTTTGGATAACCACTCCCCCCTGATGATATCGACATAACTAGCACTTTAGCCCAGACTCCTACAGATCTTATCCATGATTTTATCATGATGTATTGTATGTGTTTTTATAACTTGTTTTATTGTTGATTTGTTTTACTGCTTGTTTTATATTGTTATGCCCGGGCTTGGCCCCATGTAAGCCGCCCCGAGTCCCTTCGGGGAGATGGGGTGGGGTATAAGAATAAAATTATTATTATTATTATTATTATTATTATTATTATTATTATTATTATGGTTTTTTTCACTACCCTATGATGACTCATGTATTGTTCCACTTAATACTGCATTACAAGCAAAGGAATGAATATCTTAAAGATTCAAGTGGTTAAACAAAGATTGATTGTCATAGAATCATAGAATCATAGAATAGTAGAGTTGGAAGAGACCACATGGGCCATCCAGTCCAACCCCCTGCTAAGAAGCAGGAAATCGCATTCAAAGCACCCCCGACAGATGGCCATCCAGCCTCTGCATAAAAGCCTCCAAAGAAGGAGCCTCCACCACGGCCCCGGGGAAAGAGTTCCACTGTCGAACAGCTCTCACAGTGAGGAAGTTCTTCCTGATGTTCAAGTGGAATCTCCTTTCCTGTAGTTTGAAGCCATTATTCCGTGTCCTAGTCTGCAGGGCAGCAGAAAACAAGCTTGCTCCCTCCTCCCTTTGACTTCCCTTCACGTATTTGTACATGGCTATCATGTCTCCTCTCAGCCTTCTCTTCTGCAGGCTAAACATGCCCAGCTCTTTAAGCCGCTCCTCATAGGGCTTGTTCTCCAGACCCTTAATCATTTTAGTCGCCCTCCTCTGGACACTTTCCAGCTTGTCAACATCTCCCTTCAACTGTGGTGCCCAAAATGGGACACAGTATTCCAGGTGTGGTCTGACCAAGGCAGAATAGAGGGGGAGCATAACTTCCCTGGATCTAGACGCTATTCCCCTATTGATGCAGGCCAGAATCCCATTGGTTTTTTTAGCAGCCGCATCACATTGTTGGCTCATGTTTAACTTGTTGTCCACAAGGACTCCAAGGTCTTTTTCGCACACACTGCTGTCAAGCCAGGCGTCCCCCATTCTGTATCTTTGATTTCCATTTTTTCTGCCGAAGTGAAGTATCTTGCATTTGTCCCTGTTGAACTTCATTTTGTTAGTTTCGGCCCATCTCTCTAGTCTGTCAAGATCGTTTTGAATTCTGCTCCTGTCTTCTGGAGTGTTAGCTATCCCTCCCAGTTTTGTGTCGTCTGCAAACTTGATGATCGTGCCTTCTAACCCTTCGTCTAAGTCATTAATAAAGATGTTGAACAGAACCGGGCCCAGGACGGAACCCTGCGGCACTCCACTTGTCACTTCTTTCCATGATGAAGACGACACATTGGTGAGCACCCTTTGGGTTCGTTCGCTTAGCCAATTACAGATCCACCTAACCGTAGTTTTGTCTAGCCCACATTTTACTAGTTTGTTTGCCAGAAGGTCATGGGGGACTTTGTCGAAGGCCTTACTGAAATCCAGGTACGCTACATCCACGGCATTCCCTGTATCGACCCAACTCGTAACTCTATCGAAAAAAGAGATCAGATTAGTCTGGCATGACTTGTTTTTGGTAAATCCGTGTTGACTATTAGCAATGACCGCATTTGTTTCTAAGTGTTCGCAGACCACTTCCTTAATGATCTTTTCCAGAATTTTGCCTGGTATTGATGTGAGGCTGACCGGACGGTAATTGTTTGGGTCGTTCTTTTTTCCCTTCTTGAAGATAGGGACCACATTCGCCCTCCTCCAATCTGCTGGGACTTCTCCCGTTCTCCAAGAACTCTCTAAGATAATTGCCAGTGGTTCTGAAATAACTTCCGCTAGTTCCTTCAGTACTCTTGGATGTAGCTGGTCTGGCCCTGGGGACTTGAATTCGTTTAGAGTGGCCAGGTGTTCCTGGACAACTTGTTTCCCCATTTGGGGTTGGATTTCCCCCAATCCTTCGTCCATTCCATGTTGCTGAGGTTGAAGATGGCTTTCTTTTTGTGAGAAGACCGAGGCAAAGAAGGCATTAAGTAGTTCTGCCTTTTCCCTGTCCCCTGTCGCCATCACACCATCTTCTCCTTGCAATGGCCCTATCGCCTCCTTTTTCTTCCTTTTTCTACCAACGTAAGCAAAAAAGCCTTTTTTGTTGTTTTTTATGTCCCTGGCAAGCCTGAGCTCATTTTGCGCTTTAGCCTTGCGAACCTTTTCCCTACAGGTGTTGGCTATACGTTTGAATTCTTCTTTGGTGATTTCTCCCCTTTTCCACTTCTTGTGCATGTCACTTTTGAGCTTTAGCTCAGTTAGAAGTTCTTTGGACATCCATTCTGGCTTCTTTGCACTTGTCTTATTTTTCTTCTTTGTTGGCACTGTTTGCATTTGCGCCTTGAGTATTTCACTTTTGAAAAACTCCCATCCATCCTTAACTCCCTTGTTTTTTAATATCGGCGTCCAGGGAATGCCGCTCAGTAATTCCTTCATTTTTTGGAAGTCAGCTCTCTTAAAGTCCAGAAAGCGTGTTTGACTTGTCTTAGTTTCAGCATTCCTTTGTATTGCAAACTGCAGGAGCACATGGTCACTTGCCCCTAAGGATCCAACCACTTCAACTGTATTGATCAGGTCTTCCACATTTGTTAAGATTAGATCAAGAGTTGCTGATCCCCTTGTTGCCTCTTCTACCTTCTGGACCATAAAATTATCTGCAAGGCAAGTGAGGAATTTGTTGGACTTTGTACTCTTGGCTGAGTTTGTTTTCCAGCAGATATTGGGATAATTGAAATCGCCCATGACTACTATATCTCTTCTTTGTGCCTGTTTGGTCAGCTGTTGACAGAAGGCTTCATCAAGTCCTTCATCCTGACGCGGAGGTCTGTAGTAGACACCATGACAAGATCTTTTTGAGTCCCGGTTCCCTTGATTCTTATCCAGATGCTTTCAAGCTGGTTTCCCGGATTACAGTCTTGCATTTCTTCTGCAACGTAACTGTTTTTGACATATAAAGCTACCCCCCCTCCTCTCCCCTTTGTTCTATTTCTGTGAAAGAGGTTATAGCCCTCAATGGTTAAATTCCAGTGATGGGAGTCATCCCACCAGGTTTCAGTGATGCCTATGACATCGTATGTGTGATGCTGTGCTAGGACTGTGTCCGTGACTTTTTCATTGTGGGAGGTAATCATCAATCTTTATTCTGAATACTTAGGATTCAAAAAGGAATGGCTATTGTCTCAGAATGAATTGGTAATCAGAACTAAATGTTTTTCTTCTTAACTGCTGTGTAACAACAATTTTTGTCTAATTTCCATTGATACACAGAATTAAATCTGATTATTGGTGGAAATTCTTAATTTTCCGAGTTGCTATTTGTCACATGCTTTTGTGTGAACTAGGAATGAAGTGTAGATTTTGAAGTAAGCATCTTTCCAATAGTCCTGTTTGCATAATGTACTCACTCCAGAGATCTTTATGCTAAATGTGATGATATTTATACTGAAAGACAGTGTCAAAGATCTATGTATTTGTATTTTTTTTAAAAAGGAATGACAGCCATATCTCAGAGCTTACCTCATACTCCTATTTTCTACTGTAGAATTACTACGTAGCTACAGGATCATGTCCATCAATATCCAAAGACATTCTTATTCAGAGACCACCGTTCTTGATATTCTTCATAGTGTATAATCAGTTTAATTTATGCATATGCTAATGCTGCCTTTCCTGACTGAGATGACAAAGGGTGACTTTGTATGCTTTTCCCAGGACATGTCACTGGACCAGTGCATTTTGATAGCAAATTTATTGGCTATATTTTCTGGGTTCTGATCTCCTTAACATTTCTCAACACATGGCAGGAATTAGCTGTTCTTATGTCTGTAAAAGAGTTATTGTAAGAAACAGACCTTCAAAGCTTTTAATAATCCCATACAGCTGATCCAGAAAAGTAACAGGGGAAAGGGAGGTGCTCTGTGCTAAGTGGTGTTGGAATAGTAATACAGTGATATAGAAAGTGTTTTATGGAAAGGAAATACCAAACGGAGAGCAGGAGTGATGATAATAAGGAGAAAGGGATCTTTTTAAATTGTTGTTTCCTGTAGTATTTTTTTTTCATTTCAGAAATCTGAAAGCAATTTATAGCATTTCATATAGAAACTACAAAATAAAGTTAAAATAAGTAGTAAAACTACAAATCAGAAATAAGACCTTTTATTAAAATCACTAAAATCACTATAGATAACAGACATGGTTGGTTGTCAGAAAAGCAAATGTCAAATACATGAACTTCCAAATAGCAGTGGAAACATGCTACAATGGGAGGTCATCCAGTTTATGTGGAGAGATGTTTAGAGATACGTTTCTACATGATTACTGCCATAATAGATATCCTTCACACACAATCAAATGAATTATTCTAGGGGCCCATATACAGTAACCATATGGTACAGTTTCCAACTGCAACAGCTAGATAATGCATGCCACAAGCACACTGCAGTGTGTGTTAAAAAGAAAAAGGTGCATCAAGCAAAGTCATAGGAGATTCTGTGATATGATTCTTAATGCACTGCAGTGTGGCCTCAGTCTAAACCACAGCACATAGCAAAATTAGTTTTGCAGAATGCATGTTATAGAATTTGGAACATGAAGAGGAGGACAGGGGGAGCACCATGGAAAAATTCCCTAAGAGTATGTTAATCAGTCACTTTGCCCCCTGGGACAGATAATTAATTACATCCACTATTAATTGTCACTTTCCATTCTGCTCAACTTGCCCAGAAAAGGGGAAAAACAATCCATTCTGCAGCAGCTGTCAAGCCATGGTGGATACTGCAGATATGAGCACAAGTCCAAGGCTACTTCCCATGTTGTCAGAGCTTTTACACAGTCATAAATTTCCCTGTTAACTTGAAAAGGGACTCTATTAGCTCCAGTTAAGGAGCCAGGTACCTTCAGGTTGTTGTAGTGGTCTTCTCCAGGAACACACAAGCAAATTTGTTCTTTTCAAAAGGTTGTTCTCTTTGGTTGCAGCAATATAAACATAGTATATACAATATGTACTCTCCCTCTCTCTCAAATCCTCCAACACACCATCCTCATCAAGCTAACAAAGGGTTACTACAACCAGGGCCGGCCCAAGGTAATTTTCAAGTGTAGGCGAACGGAATTTTGGCGCACCCCCCCCCCCAAAAAAAAATCACTGAAAAATAAAAGCATTGGATAAGTGAAAATGTTGGATAATAAGGAGGGATTAAGGAAAAGCCTAAATAAAGAACAACGCTCTGAAAACAGGGGAAATCCAGACAGGAAACAATCAGGGCCAGCTAACACCTCCCAACCTAGGATGTCCTCAGGGAGGAAGCAGCCAGGCTTTGAATCTGCAAGGCCATTAAATGCTAATTAAGCTGGCCAATTGCAACATTCACACTAGCCTCAAACAGACAATAGATCTTTCTCCCATTCTGGACTTTCCACAGATATATAAACCCCTCTTACCTAGCTTCCAACAGACCTCACAACCTCTGAGGATGCCTGCCATAGGATTAAGGCAGGCCTGGCCCCGGGCCAGACCCCGAAGGCGGCCACACTGGCCCAGCACCGTTTCATTCTGGCGGCTCCACTCTTCCTCCTGCTTCTGCTGCCACCATCGCGGACCTGGGCCATGCTCCCAGCCTGCCTAGGCCACTCCACACGGTGCCGTGGAGATGGAAGACCCAGGGTCCCCACCCGCCCCTCTCCATGCAGGCGATTGGAAGCCCTGTAGGAAAAAAGCATGGGTGGTGGGCCTGTGTGCGCGTGCAGGGCTTCCAATTGCCCACGCAGAAGGGTGGGGACCCTGGTGGGCCTTCCGTCTCCATGGCGCTGCACGGAGCGGGCTAGGCGGGCCAGGAGCACAGCCCGGGTCTGTGATGGCGGCGGCGGCGGGAGGAAGAGTGGAGCCGCTGTGCAACTGGGCCCAGGCCTAAGGCGGGTGAGCGGTGGGCTCAGGCTGAGAAGGCCCGAAGGAGGAGGAGGCGGGGGTACGCATGTGGGGGCACCTCAACTGTGCCCTCAGGATTATAGCACCACAGGCAAGTGCCTAAATGGCCTCGCGGTTGGACCGTCCCTGACTACAACCTATATACTATAGTCTCAGCACTAGCATCACACCCCATTACAATGTCACCTGTGGTTAAGCTTGATACACTGATCCTGTTATCAATAAAAGAAATGCTGTCTAACTTACAAATCCTGACACAGGCGTTAAATGTAACCAGTTCCAGAAATGGCAATCTAATCATTATCAACATGAAATTTTTGCCAAATGGAGCTAAGTGGTCAGTATAGGACAGTAGTGGCAAACCTATGGCATGCACGCCAGAAGGGTCATGCAGCACCCTCTTTCCTGGCATGTGCTTTCCATCCCACTCGCACTTGCCTTCCCCCACTCACTTGCCTGTTTGCCCACCCCCTTGTTCACCTGCTCACTCATTCACTTTCCTGCTCCCCTTGCTTGTGTGCCATATTTCCATCGATATTCTTATCATTTTGAGGGGAACACTTACATACCTATCTAAACATATACATTTCAAGTATGTGTTAGACATTAGTGTTATAACTACTGCTAAGTACAGTATGCTTATTTATTTGCCTTCAAATTGCCTGTCAATATTTGAGGACCCAACCAATTTTATAAGAGTTTCTTAGGCAAGAAATACTGAGTAGTGGTTTGCCAGTTCCTCCATTTGAAATAAAGTCTGCAGCACTTGCTATTCATTGGCAGTCTCCTATTCAAGTGGTAACCAGGACTTCGCTTCGCTTCGCTTCCAAGACAGAATTTACAAATTGCTTTTCCCCAACAATTTTTGGGTGAAAAGTTTTATAAGACTGATGAGTAAACTATTTGCAGATTGCAAACTTTTAACGTTTTTTCACTGGAAATCTTTAGATTGAAGGGGAGATTGAGGAAAATCATCACTTGCAGCTAGAGAAGCTTTTAAATAAAAATTATTGGAATCTGTTTTATAGTAGATTGAATCAGTCACTGTGTGACTTCAGGCAAAATAACTCACTGGCCTCCGTATGCCTCAATTAGCTCAATAGTAGGAATTGGGATAGAAACCACAACTGGCTGAGAAAGGCAACTGCTTCTCGTGCGGAGTGTTATTTTAAATGAAAAGGTCATTTTAGACTCCAGTCCTAGGTGTAATTATCTGAAAGTAATCCCTCTTGAAGATTTCTGCATAAAGATACAAAAAAATCTCTGTAGCTTCATGTTTTATATATGCATTACATCTGACAGAATTTCACTGAATGTTGCTTCATGTAGGAAATTAAGTGGTATAAAATACATTTAGAGTAAGAGAATTTATAAGGGCTAACCTTTTCAACAATATACAACTACAAGTGAGGTGTTATTCATTATTTATCACCTCCTTACTGTTCAGACAAATACTGTCTTTTAAAGCAGCTCACATCAATAAAATAATGAGATGTAGGCCTGGCCTTTAGGCTACCGAAACTTGAAAGAGAAGTCACACAAGGAAAGGGGAAGAAAAAGGAAGAATAGTGGAGCGGGATACATTTGAAACAGGATGAAATGCTGACTTGTAAGTATTTGTATCTCGTTGAGACAAAGCTGATTCTCCATAGTCAGTTCTCCTAACTGGATAGGGCTGCTGGTACTATTGATCTAGAAATCCCTTTTGTCCTTTGAAGAAGCAACACTCTCCAGATGTTTTTCCTCTGGGGAATGGGTGAGGCTAAGCTGATCTTCATCTTACCAAAACGTTCTTCCTGGCTGAGAGTAGTTGAGCTGCCATGTGGTTGTTTATGGGGTGGAGGGAATTTGGCCAACTCTTTTTCTCAACTTAAATTCATACACCTCATAAAGCAATAAAGGGGAATCATTCATCCTTCCTTAATATCTAAGTGCCGAATGTTGGGAGTTCAACAAAATCCAGACAATCATAGAGTCATAAATATTATCTCCTTCCTTGAAGAGATGGTGCTATAAAAAGGAACAGGTGAAGGGTTTGGTCTGTGTTTAATTTAGATTAGTTAAGCAACATTGTTCCAATATCTCTAAGAGGAAGTTTATTGCATTGGGATGTCACTACTTTTATACAAACCCATATTAATAAGAATGTTACATAAAGAATTGCAGTGGTTTCTAATTGCACAAGGATTCATATGGTGAGGGGGTGAAATTGGCCAAAGATTATGACATTTGGGAGCTGAACAAACATCATGGATGGAGCAGGAATCCAGTCAAACATTATTGAAGAAATGCAGAGCCAGAATTATGCAGTTGGATAAATAGACAAGAAGGATGAATACCTTGTTTTCTTGCTCTCTTTTGAAGTACTTTTTATTAATACAGTAGAGTCTCACTTATCCGACATAAACGGGCCGGCAGAACGTTGGATAAGCAAATATGTTGGATAACAAGGAGAGATTAAGAAAAAAGCCTATTAAACATCAAAATAGGTTATGATTTTACAAATTAAGAACCAAAACATAATGTTATACAACAAATTTGACAGAAAAAGTAGTTCAATACGCAGTAATGCTATGTAGTAATTACTGTATTTACGAATTTAGCACCAAAATATCATGATATATTAAAAACATTGACTACAAAAATGTGTTGGATAATCCAGAACGTTGGATAAGCGAGTGTTGGATAAGTGAGACTCTACTGTAGTTCTTTATCTTAAGACATAAGAAATCAAAGGAAGTGGATGAAACTGGCAGAGTAACTTGAAAAATTCCAAAAACAGCCAGCATGTGTACTCTTTAAAACAATGAATCCCGATTAATTTATCACTGCTCCCTCCCTTTTGCTTTTATTTATTTCATGTCAAAAGCATTGCATAAATAAGTTTAAAACTGATGAAATAAAGGGATCACAAGCTGCTAAATAATTTTAGATCAAAAACGGGCAACAGCGACTGCATTGTCTGTAGCTTTAAACAATTCTTCCTCTGTGCACGAGGCAGGCATTGTGGGCAAGCATAAGGATGCTGAGATGTTTGTTCTGCTCTACAGTCACACAAGGTGTAGGATTCTTCTAGGTAGTGCCATTTTGCCAGATTGTCTTTTGATCTGCCCATGCCACTTCTGAATGTATTCAGGGACTTCTAGTTGCCCATTCTTGGTTTGCCCCTGGAGAGACACTCTCATGGGGGGGCCATCCAGTTGGAATTGCCTGTTTTTGCTGCCCTCAGGGATATTCTTGCTGAGGAACATTTAGAGGAGTAGTGGTTCTCATGAAACTTTTCCTTGATTTAAGTCTACTGGGAGGAGGCTGATAGCCATGCGGTGGGTGGATTTCACAGTGTTCAACCTTATTTCTCTCACAATTGGCAGCAACTTCCCATCATACATCGGGGGGGGGGGGAGAGGGGGGGCAATGCCAGCTAGCTTCCAGAGTTTATCAACAGGTGTAGGTTTAAGACATCCTGTGATTATTCTACATGTCTCATTCAGTGCTATATTCACTTGCTTTGCATGGGCAGATTAATGTCAAACAGAACAGGTATACTCAGCAGTTGAGTAAGATAAAGCCAGGGCTGATGTTCTTATTAATTTGGGGTCTGCACCCCATGCACAATTAGTAAGTTTCCGCAGGATCTTATTATGTGTAGTTACTTTGTGCTTGCTGTTTGCACAGTGTTTCCTAAATGTTAGCATTTGGTCTAAGGTGATGCCAAAATATTTAAGGTTCAAACAGTGTTCAAGCTCTTGGCCTTCTCAGGTAACCTTCAATTTCCTGCTGGCTTCACAATTATGTAGATGGAAAGCACACACAGGGTTAGCCTTCAGATGGTTAACTTTGTAGTAGCTGGAGAGATCTTTCAGGGCATTAGTAAGTTGATTTTCAACTGTTTCAAAGTATTTTGCTTGTGTTGTTAGGCCAAGGCCATCAACATATATAAAGCTCTTTGTGAGTGGTGGTTGTGGCTGATCATTAGTGAAGCTGTTAGACAAGGTCAGTGCAAGAACACTGCCTTGAGGTAGACCATTATTTTGCCTCCTCCATCTACTTTTTCTGCCCTGAAACTCCACATAGAAGTGGCGGTTTTCTAGGAGGGTCTGGGTGGTTTTTGTAAAATCATAGTCCCTGGTGACATGGTAGACTTTTATGCACAATTTCCTCTGTTGTGCTGTGTCATAGGCTGCCATATCCCTTGTGCTGATATTTCTACACATATCTCAGGATATGGTGGGGGGATCCATGTTGTGCAGGACCCCAAAGAAGCATGAAAGCCCACTCTTGCTACACGTTAGTATGCTCTGGCATCTTTTGGGACTCATTGTTCCATTTATGTCAGTGTCACATCCTTTGGGGAAGGATGTAAGTGCAAAACAGTTTTGGGATACATGTTTAAAGATGGAGCAACAATACATTTGAGGGAAGACAAGGCACATCTTGCATACTATTATATATCTGATTTGTCCTCTGTGAAATTCACTGAATATGCTCATGTGTGAATACTAATAGAGCATATAAACAGCAACTGCAATAAAATATTGCCTCATAGACTGTAGCTGTCTATGTATGTACAGAACATTTGCAAAACTGATGAAAAAGGGTGTTGTGCTATGTCAATAGTTGCAACATTTTTCTCTCCTGAGTGAGAGTGAAAAACTATGAGAGAACCACTTGATTGTTGGAAGAGAGGAACGATATAGATGGGAGGACATATTTCACCCGCACATATGTGAAAAGAAAATGAGAATTAGATTTGAGGGTGGGATTATGAAGGTTTTAGCACACAGTTATGTACACAGTCATGATTTTTCACATTTTTGTGAGTTTTAAAATAGGAAATTACACAATAAATAGAAATTCTCAAAAAAAATATTTTGTAATTATCCTTTGATGTACCAAGTAACCATTTATTGAATTATTTCAAAAATCAGTGTCCTCTGACTAAAATGAACAGATTATTTATCTTAACCAGGATGAAGATATGATTCAAGTCCAAACAATCCATAGTGCCTGAAGGGTGATTGAAGAGCACAGATTGATTGATGTATCTGCCTGCCTGTCTGCCAGCCTGTCCAGCATTTTTGCCTCTTTGCCCATAGGGGAACCTGGTGTGATTAAGGCCCCTTCCACACAACTGAATAAAATCCCACATTTCTTGGAATGGCAGTGTGGACTCAGATAACCCAGTTCAAAGCACATATTCTGAGTTATATTTCTATGTGGAAGGGCCCAAAAACACATTTAAAAACATAGGGAAATCTCTTTTTAAAATTAGTACTACAATAATAGAAAAAATAAAAAAACCCACTATTCCCATCAACAACCAGATTGCAGGATTTTAAGTCCATGGAATCTGAAAAGTGCAAATCAGGGAGGGAAATTACAAGAAGCACTTTTGAAGGAGCCAATTCAAAAGTATTCCATTGTGGGAGAACAGTAGCAACCATACTGGCCATTTTCTGTAAATGTTTGGGTTTCTTTAGAAACCTTGCAAATGAACTCAAAATAACAATAAATCACTCCTAAGATTACCATCAACAAATTGATAGTGCAATTTTAAACTATTGACTTTAACATTTAACATTTGAGGCAATTACTGTTCATAGATGATATTCAATTAACTGTGCAAAGATTGTTAAGCAGAGATGGACTGATGAGAGTAACCTTTGAAGGAACCACTTTTCTGCCCAGAAATAAAAATCTATAAAATAAAAAACTATGAGGCTGCAGCTTTTAGGATCATCTTGACTGACAGATGTTGATGGGTCTTTCTTCCATTTATCTTGCTATTCCATTTTAAATCCAGATATATTTTAAGATAGGGATGAAATGAAAGGGCAAGGAGATTATGCAGTTTACCCTGAACATCTTGAAAATTGAATAAACAAGTGTTGTTTCTGAATTAAAATTGAAAGCACACTGCATCCTCAGAAAAGACTCTAGCAAATCTAATAAAATTTTAATAGATGCATATAGATAAGGGAAATAAGTCTGCTCAGTAGCAGAGCCTATGTCAGCGTTTCTCACCCTGGGTGTTGGGACCCCGGGGGGAGTCATGAAGGGGGTTCAGAGAGGTTGCTGAAGATCATCAGAAAACACATATTTCTGATGGTCTTAGTTGACCCCTTTGGCAGAGAAGGCTGAGGATCTCTTCGCCTGTCTTTTGGCCCAATTCTATCATTGGTGGGGTTCAAAGGCCGCTTTGATTGCAGGTGAACTATATATCCCAACAACTACAACTCCCATGTGTCACGGTCTGACTTCTCCCATCTGGTACATTTAGGCTGGACAGAACTCAGCCTAAATATTTTGAGAGCTGCTATTAAATCTGTGTAAATATAGGCTCAGGTGGACCAACCCTGTGACCTAGTTTAAGACAGTATCATATGTCCAATCTTCTGAATTACTTTAGCAAGTTTAGCTAAATTTTCGAGAGGAAAATTTATCTTAGGGGTAGAGCACAAGCAGTGGGTGCAAAAGAGCTGTGGTTGTAATCTAGTAACATTTGGAGAAACAAGTTCGTAACCCATGATCTTGAGTGAAGAGAGATTGGGGAGAGCTGAGAATGTACATTTCCTAGGTGTCTCCTTGAGGTCAGTGCTGCTGATTCTTGTTTAAAGTGTAATTCATCTTTAAGGTTCTTCTCTAAAGTAATTTTGACTATTTTTCCTGCTGTGAGGACAAAAATATTTGAATATGCAGATCTTGAAACTATTTGCAATTCAGAACTTACTCTGTTCAAAATTCACACTGGGTTGATTTGCATAGAAAACTGCATTTTCTGGGGGATGAAGCATTTTCTATATAGAAAATAATATATCTGCTGTGCAGAAAAAGCTGTTTCCTGCTGTTTTCTATATAAATCAACCATATGTGAATTTTTCCACTGGATAAATCTTACACTGCAGAATTGATTATCAGTCCAGTATCTTTTTCATTGGGATTTCTCCACAGTTAAACAAATGCATTCTTTGCACCTCTACTATTGTTCCACTGATGTTTCTAGATATAAGACTCCCCTCTTCTTGAAACTTTGATTCAATAATTCTGTGCACTGAAATTACTTTTAGACAAGAACGTTTCACATGGCTTTGCTTCAGTAAGTTAAATATATCATATTGAATATTTCTGACATGTTTGCCCTTTTCGTAACATTGACAGCATTGCATGACTTGCCAGGAAAGCTGTATCCATGTTCTAGTATGATATACTTCATAGTCAGCAGCATTGGCATATATTTTGCAAATAGTTAAATTGGAGAATTTAAGGAGTGATTTTGGCAATGGAATAGAAATGAGTGCACCTGATCAGAATCGGGGGTTCTAAAGAAGAGTGTTTTTTCTAAACTAACTTTGTCATATTGTCCCCAGTATTTCTTTAATTACATGCAACATGATACTACTTTGCATTTTTTAACTTCCCAAATGTTCTTTTGACACCCTCCCCCCCCCCCCCCCCCCGGGCTGGGAGAGAGTGGACTATCCATGCTGATGAATGTATCCAATGTACTGCTAATTTTTCTAGACTTTCGTTTTATATTTTCATGGTTTAAATTGGTGCTGTCATGATCTCTTGTATCACACAAGTATGTCTGGCCTTGCAGGATTGAAATCTAGCATCACGATCACGATCGCTTGGTTTTACAAGTTCTGATCAGATTGTGGGACTCCATGAAGCTACAAAATGATAAAAGGACAAGCCTTTTTAATATGCTAAGTGATTCAAATCTCAAATTAAAACAACATCACTGTATTCTGGAAGAATAATGGAGAGTTGGAAGATGCTTTTAAAATGAATTATTGTTCTGAATTCTAGTTCAGAAACAGAATGGAATGGAATGAGAAATGGCAATTCTGCATTTGGGGTTGTTTGGTTTTTTTTACTGTGTGCATTAATGTTTAAATGGAGCCCCTGATGGTGCAGTGGATTAAACCCTTGTGCCAGCAGGACTGCAGACTCGAAAGTTGGGTTGCTGACCTGAAGCTTGCCGGTTCGAATCCAAGCTGGGGAGAGCGTGGATGAGCTCTCTCCAGCTCCCCATGCAGGGACATGAGAGAAGCCTCCCACAAGAATGGTAAAAACATCAAAACATCCAGGCATCCCCTGGGCAACATCCTTGCAGACAGCCAATTCTCTCACACCAGAAGCGACTTACATTTTCTCAAATCACTCCTGACATAAACAAATGTCTAATTCTGCCCCCATCTCAGTAGGATAGTAATAAAGTTTTATCCATGTTTAAATACTGTTCTAAATAATTCATAACTTTCTGTACATAATACATACATAACTGTATTCATAACTTTCTTTGGACATCTAGTTTCTTTGCTTGATTCAATCCTAGATCTACTTTCTACTCCAAGCATATTTTGGAGAAGATATTCTTTATTTATTTTAAAATGTTTCAGATGTACATTCAACTGCTTACATTTCATCTCTTTTATTTTTGTATAAACACATTAAAATCTGTTCCAAGGTCATTTTGGAATAGTAGCAAAAATGATGAATTGATAGCAACACTGACATTACCAAGCTTGTTTACATTAGTACACAAGTACCTTCTCCTGCAATATCAAATTAAACATTTCTGTATGGTTAAAGACTGCATTTATTTTTGACCAGAGCATGCTTTATGAGACAACCACATAATTTCAATTTGAACTTTGGGAAGTCACCTCACTGTCAATTTGCAATGAAGTTTCAATTAATTGAGTGCAAGAGGCTCCGGGAAGTAACTAAGTAACTAAGTCAGCTAACGTGATATTGCAAGTGATGACTCAGAACCTCTTTCAAGCATCCATACATCCCAGATAGCACATTATTAAGTAGCACTACTCCATCATAAAATTGACCCATGAAAAATATTGATTAATTAGAACCTCTTAAGGCCACACATCTACAATATTATACTTTTGTTACTTGATTGCCCAATGGAAAAGAAATAGCATTGTTTCCCCCCACTTGAGCTAATGATTTCATAGAGCTGTCAATGGTAGAAGCCAGGATGTCTAAACTGCAGCTATTGTCCTTTGGATGTACCATGAGATGGCATGCCCCACTGGAAAAATAATAATTCTTGGTTGAATGGAAGACAGTTTGGAAAAGGGAGAAACAATAATACAGACAGAGTCAATCTATAGTTATGACGAGGGCTACTGATAGCTGGAAGCTTTGATGTCATATTCACAAGGTCATCAGAAGTTGAAGCTGATTTGATGACATTTAACAATAACAATACAGTAGAGTCTCACTTATCCAACACTCGCTTATCCAACATTCTGGATTATCCAACGCATTTCGGTAGTCAATGTTTTCAAAACATCGTGATATTTTGGTGCTAAATTCGTAAATACAGTAATTACTACATAGCATTACTGCATATTGAACTACTTTTTCTGCCAAATTTGTTGTATAACCTGATGTTTTAGTGCTTAATTTGTAAAATCATAACCTAATCTGATGTTTAATAGGCTTTTACTTAATTTCTCCTTATTATCCAACATATTCGCTTATCCAACGTTCTGCCGGCCCGTTTATGTTGGATAAGTGAGACTCTACTGTATATCTGCGTATGGGAATGGAATTTTGTTAGCACTGTTGTAATTATTCTTAGGTTTGCTAAAAGCATGCTTCTAGCCCTCTTATTCAGTAGAAGAGCACAAAAATCGTGAATTGTTTATACTCGACAATCACAACATGAAATGGTGAATGAATATTATGCAAAGTTTGTATAGCCCAAATCCCTCCAATACACACACACACAAATGCCAAAATCATGATTTCCATTGCCCAACATGACACTGATAGTAGTTTATGATTTGTCACCATCCTGCCAAGAAGACTCAGCAATGAAGTGTATGGTCTGATGCTGCCATAATCCATAATTCTGGTTAGTGCTAGCTATTGTTTTTCACCCTAGAGATATTTCAGTTCTTACATTTATGGCATGAAATCATGATTTAACTTACTGAATTAAATCATGTCTCCCATAGGATGAGATGCCAGCAAAGACATGTTTGTCAATGTGGGTGCAGGCCAAGATGGATGCTGCTTTGGCCTTGCTTTCCTCAGCACCAGTATAACGCTTAACAATATATGAAGCAATTTTTTTCATGGTGAATGTTAAAGACAAGCATGTCTAATATTGAAATACCTTAGGTTTTACCTCTGTGGACAACAAGTGTGGGTGATGGGAAGAATACTGCAAAACAATACAGTTCATTACATATTTATATTATATGTATCATAAATTAAAATGTAACTGCAGTGTCCAATGATGTAATTATAGGTGTGTATGTGTATTACAATATACTATGTTATATTATATTGTGCATGTATTATATTGCTTAGTATTTCACCCACTATGTTCTGTTTACCTATATATATATTGTCAGGGTATTGTGTATTGTGAAATGTTAAAATCAATCTGGATTCAGCAATTATGGAGTTAATGAGAGTCTGCTATGATTGATGTATCACAGGACCAATGGGGTCAAGTGTGTTTTGACCGGGACTTACTATCTTGTTCCTGTGGAATGCGAGGGAGTTTCCGGAAAGCGCTCATGGAGGAAAGGACTGAATTTGCTCTGTCTGTAAATAGATCATGTAAATAAAGTAAATCAACAGTTGGACTTCGTCTGCTGGAGTGAGTTTGTCCAGTGCTGTTTTCCACACGGGGAAACAGTCTGGAGAGAAGGAGGTGAAGACCGGGATGGTGAATTTTTTGGATTTCACTCTGCTACCCATCATCCCCGCTGACATATATAAGCCCTAAACGGTTTGGGACCCACCTACCTTTGAGACCGCATTTTCCCCTATGAACCTGCACGACCTCTTCGCTCGTCGGGGGAGGCCCTCCTCTCGCTCCCACCACCTTCTCAATCTCGGTTGGTGGGGACGAGAGAGAGGGCCTTCTCCATCGTGGCCCCCCAGCTCTGGAACTCGCTCCCCAGGGAGATTAGGCAGGCCCCTACCCTCCTCTCCTTTCGGACGAGCCTGAAGACTTGGCTCTTCCAGGAGGCTTTTGGTGACTGATCTCTGTATCATTGACCGGCTGTCCATTTCAGTGAACGCCTTCCCCAGTATTATAATAGCACTTTATAGCCATTACAGCTGAGTAACCTCCTTCCCTTGATGATATGATTTATTTGCACTCTTAGCACTTTGGCCTAGATTCTTTGAACCTTATTCATGATTTTAACATTTTATCTTGTATGTGGTTTTTATGACTTGTTTTTATGGTTTGATTATTGGTTTTATTGGTTTCTTGTCTTGTTTTTATTGTTCTATTCGGGCTTGGCCCCATGTAAGCTGCCCCAAGTCCCTTCGGGGAGATGGGGCGGGGTATAAGAATAAAATAATAATAATAATAATAATAATAATAATAATAATAATTAATATATATGTGTGTGTGTGTGTGTGTGTGTGTGTGTGTAAAGGTTTTCCCCTGACATTAAGTCCAGTCGTGACCAACTCTGGGGGTTGGTGCTCATCTCCATTTCTAAGACGAAGAGCCAGCGTTGTCTGTAGACACCTCCAAGGTCATGTGGCCGGCATGACTGCATGGAGCGCCGTTACCTTCCCACCGGAGCGGTACCTATTGATCTGCTCACATTTGCATGTTTTCGAACTGCTAGGTTGGCAGGAGCTGGGGCTAATAGCGGGCGCTCAATCTGCTCCTGGGATTTGAACCTGGGACCTTTTGGTCCGCAAGTTCAGCAGCTCAGCGCTTTAATACACTGTGCCACCAGGGGCCCATATATATATATATATATATATATATATATATATATATATATATATATATACTTTACAAGATACATTTTGTGATGTGTTGTCAAAGGCTTTCATGTCTGAAAAGGAGGAAACCATGAAAATGAACAAAATCTGGCTACCAATTTTAAAAACCTTTAAAATCGGACAGTAAATAAAGAACAACACCCTGAAAACAGGAATTCCAGACAAGTAACAATCAGGGCCAGCTAACACCTCCCAACAAAGGATTCCCCAAGCAGGAATCAGCCAGGCTTTGGAGTTGCAAGGCTTTTCAATGCTAATCAAGGTGATTAATTGTATCATTCACAATTATCTGCAACAGAAAGAACAAGAGTTCTTTCTTCCAGTCTGGGCCTTCCACAGATATATAAACCTCACTGACCAAGTTTCCAATATACCTCATAAGCTCTGAGGATGCCTGCCAAAGATGTGAGTGAAATGTGAGGAGAGAATGCCTCTAGAACATGGCCATACAGCCCAGAAAACTCACAGCAACCCATTTTGTGATGTCTTCAACCCATGCTCTTCTATTGTAAAGTATAGAGAGCTTGCTTCTTCATTCTCACTGACTAGATGTTAGTTCAGAAAGAGATCTTTTTAAGATCTCTCTTTTAACTCTTATTCATTGTTATATAAGTAATAATGCTTTGGAGCAAAAGCGGGGGTACGAGAAGCACCAGAATGAGCTCCCCTGCTGGGACTACAGGCCAATGATAACCCAAAACCATCCCATATTTTTGGTTTATAGTACTCATAAGAGGCTTTTAAAATATAAGTGAGTTAAAACCATCATCCGATAAATTGATATTGCGGTCTATCATTTGAGTCTCATGCCACATTCATGTGAGTTGTTGATAATGACTGGTTAAGTTGTGTTTTATTTTTCACTTAGCAGCTTGATTGTCTGACAGGGTTATCCCCACCAAAAAAGAAAGAAAGACAGGATAATAAGAGTTGTACTATTCAAGAGGAGGAGAGAATATTGTAAAGATTATCTTGGAGGCTGAACTTTTCCTGTTAAATAGATTTGATTTTCCAAATGAATCCTCTTGTGCCCATTGATGCCTTACAGTTGAGTAGCACTGGGTATTCCATTAGGAAGCATATTTTTAAATATTCTATAGTTTTTGGAAATAAGTAGGTAGTTCAGCGCAATTCAAATGATTCATGATATATATGCTTATAACTAGATTCATAAGGTTTTGAGGTATTTAGTAGAGGTTTTTGCTGCGTCAGACTTGGCATTAGGTTCCGTCTCATTGCTTTGAGTGTTATTTAAATCTCCTCTGATATACTAAAATTCCTTCATGTCCATTCAACTTGATACTGATAGGGATTTTCAGTTAATACACAGAGGTGATGTTAAGACATTTACAATCTGATCACAAATGTGTGTGCTTGTGGGTAAATCCAATGAACTCCACTGGGCTTATTCTGAAGTAATTGTAGACAGGACTGAAGTCTTACTGAAGCTACACAGCTTTGGGAACTGTCTTCAAAACACATCTCTCCTAAACGTTCCATATAAAAGACTAGCTTCCCTCTGCCCAATGTACCTGCCCAGCAAGTAAAGTAAACTTAGAGATTTCCAAAGTGAATTAACAGAAAGATGAGTTAGCATACAAGCACTGAATGTAGCATATGGGAGGAGAAAAGCTCTAAGAGCTGATGCAGGTTCCTGGCAAAAAGAACACTCTTTTTGAAGCCTATTTGGGTTTAGAATTCAAACAGCATTCAGACCAACAAAAATGCAGTAACAGCCATTGCCAGCCTACTGCAATTGTAATAAAGGCCTCTTTTAAACTTGCCAGTTGAGCCAGTGCCCGTCCAAACCCACAGCAATGGTGGGCCAGAGTGAACAAGTGGTTCAGACAGACCAAGGCTACACGAGCCCCAAGGGAGCATCAGTTTAACATCTGTATCACTGCTCCCAGATGGTCACAGAGCTCTGTGTGTACCGCTGGTTATTGCAGGCACCCATGTTGACAGCAGCAGAGGCACCTGTAAGACCAGGAAGAAGAAGAAAACTAGTCCCCCTACCTTCTTCCAGGTTGTGTGGTTGCTTCTGCTGATGTCTACATGGGGTGGCACATGCAACATCCCAAACCCAGGGCAGACGGTCAGAGTGAGCAGGTGGTCCTGCCAGGCATCAGCCCCACTGAACGATACCTTAATGTTCATCTTGCTGCTCTCAGATAGTGCAGAGCTTTGTTTGAATACCTGAACATCGTGGATGTCCTGACATCAGTAGAAGCATCTGTGTAACCAGGAAAACGGGGGGGGGGGGTCAATTTGGAAGTATTGATGGTGTTGATACATCCCCTTTTTCTTGTAGTGATTAGCACAAGGGAAAGAGGATGGTAATGGTGCATTGTGTGGACTGTTTTGAATTGGACCCGGACCTGCTGTTCACATTGTGCCAAGGCTTCAGGGTTGTTCCAGTGTTTCAAGTAAATCCAGATCACCCCCTGATTTTTCTCAACATGGGACTAAACTGGATTAACCCAGTTTATGCCATGATATCTACCAAAAGTGGAGGATTGTCAAAATGACAGCCAAGATTGAACATGGTGAGTACGGGTTATTAGGTCCATGTAGATTATCCCAAAGGAGCATCTACCTCACAGACTTAAGGTGATCAGCAATCACTTACTCCTTCTTCCTATAGAGATTTTAGAAATCAGTTATAGTCCTGTAGGAAAAATTAAGAACACCCAAGAGTCCATTCTTGGTCTTCTTGTGAATTTACCGGTACCAGGACGCCTTGGAGACAAATAGAATTGTCAAACTGGTATAAAATCGATACAGATTTGCAATGTAGATGTATTCACAGAATATCAGTAGTGTTATACCATCGAAGCAAAGAGAGTATACTATGCCTCTTTGATAGAGTCCGCCAGCTCACGCCCGGCAAAATTGTTCAAAATAATTAGATCTCTAACGACGGTTCCTACCAACCCAAAAAGTGATGATCAGACCCCTTCAGCCGAGGCTTTTCAAAGCTATTTTGCTGACAAGATCTCACTACTACGCCGGGACCTCCCCGCCGCAACTGATACAATGAGAGAACTTGAGACTCCGTGGCCACTTGCTGGGCCCACCCTCGACCAGTTCATCCCACTGGACGCAGAGGGTCTCGATAGGCTCATAGCTGCAGCTAGACCGACCACTTGCTCCCTTGACCCGTGTCCCTCTTGGTTAGTAAAATCCTGCTTGGAGGGATTACGTGACCCGCTGCTGAAGATAATAAACAGCTCCCTTGAGCAAGGAGTCTTTCCAGAGGGATTAAAAGAGGCAGTGGTCTCTCCTCTGCTGAAAAAATCAGATTTAGATCGTTTGGTTCCCTCCAGCTACCGCCCAGTTTCGAATCTTTCATTTCTGGGCAAGGTGATTGAGAGGGCAGTAGCGGTGCAGCTGCAGCAGTTCCTAGACGACACAGCCGGACTGGATCCTTTCCAGTCTGGCTTCCGTGCGGGGCATGGGACAGAGACTGTATTGGTTTCCATCACAGATCATCTCCGATGCCAGCTTGACCGGGGCGGGTCGGTGTTGCTTGTGTTATTGGATCTCACAGCAGCATTTGACACAGTCGATCACAATCTTCTGACCCACCGCCTTGCCGTTGCTGGAGTTAGGGGGACAGCTTTAAATTGGCTGGCCTCCTTTCTTCACAACCGTGGACAGCGAGTGGAGAGGGGGGGCCTGGTCTCTGAGAGGTCCCCTCTACATTGTGGGGTTCCTCAGGGGGCCATTCTCTCCCCTCTGTTGTTTAACATCTATATGCAACCACTTGCTCAGCTGGTCCGAGATTTCGGGCTCGAGTGTTATCAATATGCTGACGACACTCAGCTTGTGTTAAAGATGGAAGGCCAACCAGAGTCTGTACCCGACAGTTTTCACCAGTGCCTCGAGGCCATTATTGGATGGTTGCGTTCCAGTAGTTTGAGGGTGAATCCAGCAAAGACGGAGTTCCTATGGCTGGGCCGACCGGGCAGTGGGGATATCCAGTTGCCAACCCTGGATGGTGAAGTGCTACGCCCGTCTTCACTAGTAAAGAGTCTGGGAGTCCTCTTGGACCCTTCACTGACGATGCAGGCCCAGGTCTCCGCCGTTACCAAAAATTGCCTTTTTTCATCTTCGGCAGGCTAGACGGCTAGCCCCCTATCTATCTAGGGACAACCTGGCTACAGTGATCCAGGCTACAGTCATCTCGAGACTGGATTACTGTAATGCCCTTTAAATTGGCCTTCCTGTGTCGGTGATCCGGAAGCTCAAATTGGTGCAAAATGCAGCTGCCCGGCTCCTTGCGGGAGTCCCCATAAGATGCCACATAACACCAATCTTACGGCAGCTGCACTGGTTACCAATTGAGCACCGGATCACTTTCAAAGTGATGGTGCTTACCTTCAAGGCCTTACATGGTCCAGGGCCGATGTACCTGAGGGACCGCCTCACCCCTTACAAACCCCAGAGATCCCTCCGTTCTGAGGACCAAGACCTGCTGGAAGTCCCCAGTTTTAAGACCTTGCGTCTAACTGCAACTAGACGCAGAGCCTTTTCAGTAGTGGCGCCATCTCTGTGGAACACCTTGCCACCTGAAGTTCGTGCCTTGCGGGACTTGTTGGCCTTCCGCAGGGCATGTAAGACACACCTGTTTCGGCAGGCTTTTGAGTTCTGTTGCTGATGTTTTAAAAGGTGCTTTTAGGATGTTTTAAAGATTTTTTTTAAATGATGTTTTTAAAATGTTTTTTAAATTGTTGATTTTAGCCGGTTCTTGTAAGCCGCTCCGAGCCCTAGGGGAGTGGCGGCATATAAGTTTGAAAAATAAATAAATAAATAAATAAATAAAACCCAAATCTTGGCAGAATAAAACCATAGTTGTAAAGCAGATGTTGGGAACATTGACAGTAGGTTGAGTCAATCTGGCTGGGAGTTAAAAGAAGAGGGTTGTAAAAACAGGGAATGTTTTTTTTAAAGAAAAGATTATTCCATGTTAGGTAAACCCTCATAACTTTAACAATCGGTTTGTACCCCTTCCTTCATCCTCCTCCCCAATTTGAATTTTTTTGTTTTGTTTTGTTCAATATCTTAATGTATAATCTAGGCTCCACCTGCTGATATCTTTTTAGGAGTTGAGTGAAAGGGAAATACATAATGAAAGAAGATTTGTGTACATTTAAAGGGACTGACTGTGATATCTATTTTCCATTAAGATGCTTTGTTCAAGCATTTCCCCAGGGATAAATAAATAGCACAGCTGGGATTTCCAACCTCCAGCTGAAGGTCAATTAAAGTTCAGCTTATTGTTTGTCAGTTATTCATAGGCAATCAAAATGTCCATAAATAACATTATCTGGAAGCTAAGGAAATTTAAGTTTATATAGGAATAGTTATATACAGATAGGTAAAGCCTGACACCCCACATCTCAAATTCATATTAATATATCTGCTGAAAATGTACCCCAAAGTCAATTTCACAATCTCTAAATTAGGAAGTAGTGAACCGCCAGAAAAACATCAATTCAGATAATGGATCCCCTCCTAAACTGCTGTAGATGCTAAATTACTTCAGGAAATAAGCTTTCTCCATTTCCCTGTCATAGCCAAATTAAAATGAGACAAAACCTAGGAGCTGAACACTGATCCTCCTACTCATCCTTTTTTTTTAAAAGGTTTATTGCTTCAAGATGATTTCAAAATTTGTTCAGATGAGTACCCTGCAGCGCATAAGTTATACCCAATTTTAGAATCTGCAGAAGACACATACACAAAAAGATAGCAAACCAGCTCCATTAACTTTGATAGAAGCTGGATGGCATGCTGGCAGGCTGAGCTAGATTCCTTTCAGCACAGTGGGATCCAGTGGCCATGAGTGTGGCCACAATCAGTCTAGGTCTGGAAGCATTTGACTGCTGTAATCTGCAGTTATATATAGCTCAGCAATCTGCGTGATTCTGGAACTTTATTTTGGATGCCATGACCCCTGTAACTACAGCGGATATGTCCCTGGACGTGCCTGGATACAGTGTAATACCAAACTCCTCTTCTCATTTGCAGAGCAAATTGCCCACACCTGTCTCAGCAGAATAAAGGGGCATAGGACCTTCACTCAGCTGGGTCCCTCTATGTGCATATACTCACATACATACTCATAGGACCCACTGTGTTCTATTTGTAAAGCACTATGTACATATAAATGGAAGAGTGGGGAGGAGAAAATGACAAGGAGGATGTAAGCGGGGGGGGGGGGGGGGATAACATTGGGCAGAATAGGTCTTTGAGGGCCAGAATGTAAGGATTTTATTGGTTCTGTTCAGCATCAATCACCTGAATCCTGCTCACCCAATGACATTTTTCATTGCTGCTTCCTCTTCTTGCATGCATGCTCCAGATTTTGGGGCAGAGGGGCAATAGGAGGAAGAGGCAATCCATTTCATTGGAAATGTTTGTTCTGGTGGTGTCTAGACATCATTCACACAACCTTCTCAAGAATGAAAGTCTTATAGATATTTTTAGACTATGACAACCACTTTTTGGCTCTCTCTTGCTTAATGACAGGCTAGCTAGAACAAAAATTCTCTCTTATTATTCCTCTAAACTGGGATGACTGTAAGTACATGGCTTTTTGCCAGTGAGCTCATTAGGCCCATACAGGTATATCCTCATGCACTATACTTTAAAAAAAACAAACACCCAATGTGGCTTCAGAGATCATATCCACATTTTCCCAATCCTACACATAGCTTACTCATTACAGCAAACCTCTTTTTAATAAATAGTGTTTATGCTTCCTCTGGAGAAAATGACTGAGATATGAATGTGTTGTAATGTATATATCCTGTTTCTGGGCATCCCCTCTAGAGGCTGTGCTGCCTAGGAGTCAAAGGACTAGTTGTTATAATAATTATTTTATTTTTGTATGCCGCCCCCATCTCCCCAACGGGGACTCGGAGCGGCTCACACGGGGGCAAGCCCAATACAATCATATATTGTTCCTGGAAAACAGAACATTCATAGTTTTCTAGGCAAAGTAACAGCTCTTCTAATGAGAGAATGGGTGTGTCACCAGAAGATGTGAAAAGGGTCTGTAAAAAATAATTTAGTGCATTGGTATTATAATTGAGCCACTGCACCCCTTTCCCAAATTAATCCAGTCCTTTGGAAGACTTTACACAAAGTTATATAATTTTCTTTATGTTTCTTAATCCCTTTTCACTCTGTCAAGGTTTTGCTATTCCAGAACATCAGAAACCATCAGGAGGACCTAGCAGCAACTGTACCCTAAACTCTGTCAAACCAAACACCTTAATAAATGTATTAAATGTATCTTTGTGTATTCTGTATTAATTAATATTGTAGGAAACTAAATCAAATGTACTGTGAAGGCACCCGTTCACATAGTTTCCTCCATTTACATAAAACTCCTGGGCACTGAGATCACTGAGCCATCAGGAAGTATCCCTCCAGCAATCACCAAAGTCTAGAAATGTAATCCCTTTTGTGTGTGAGTGAAGGACAGATAATCCCTTTATCAGTAAGGCTGTGTTTTGCACTGTTTACCTGGACAGAGGTATCCAGAGGCATATGATTCTCACAGAAGACAATGCTAAGCAGAGATGAATAACTCAGATTTTTGAATAAGTCGCCAAGCCTCTGGATATCTGGCATTATCACCCTTTGTTCTCCATGCTCCTCATTATTGTCTTCTCTGTGACCTGACATTGAATCAATCAAGAGATCATCTGTATACCCATGTCATCATCATCTTCAGTTTCATGCCCCTCACAGCTGCATCTTTACAATAGATTGTATCTTTAAACCCTCCAATTATCAGCGGTTCTTCTTCCCACCATGGGGATCCCCTCTTCCCATCTGTGATGCAGAGGGAACCTCTGGCCTATAACAGTATGGAACCTGGCTGGCCCATTTCTCAGCCAATCAGGGGGAGGCACAGGAAGTTTGAATAGCCGTCAAAATGTATAAAATATCATGTATTTCTGTGAAGAGGTGGTTGCACACTTTCAAGCGGTGACTCAATATTTGCATTCCTTTTGGCCAGATTGTAATAAAACCCCAGTAGTTTGTCTTCAAACCTGGAGTGTTTTGTTCTCTGTCCTGACTGATCTGGTTTAACGGAAACTCACCTGGCATGGAGCCTCTATCCATGGTCCTAGCTGAAATAATTACAGTATGTATTTGCACATGGAAGTAAATCCTAAGGTTGTGGGAGAGCTCTTCAGCACTCCTGTTTATTTGTTTTCTGTTCTCTGGGATTTAGCTGGAATAAACCATGAAAAAATGTAAATAAGTTATTCAAAATAAGAGGAACCATATAACTCCTTTTAATTTGCATAATGTGTACAGGTCACAGAATCCAGATTTTTACTACATTATTTGAATTTCCTTGGGATAAAGTTTTGAAACTGCATATCTCATATGGGTTGCTTATAAGTAGAGAGTTCTGAGTCCCACTTTTGGAGATAAGTTCAGAGGTATCCCAATATGCAGGTAGCAGAATGTCAACTAACAGCAGAAAATAAATGAAATATTTTATGTGAGAAGAACAGAAAAATACAGTATCAGTTGAGGAAGGCATAGAAGATGTAAGACAGGTATACATTTCTGAAACAGAAACAGAATAGGAAACCCCAATCTTTATCTAGATCAAGCCAGTCTTGTGATTAAACATATAATGACGCTATTGATATCCCCCCCCCCACACACACACAACTTTTTTTAAAGCAGGGGTTCTCAAACGTTTTCAGCCGCTGAGCCCTTTTTGAAAGAAAATTTCTTGTAGAGCGCCAAGCAATGTTTATATTGTGTATTACATATTATATGGTATATAATGTATATATCAAACATGAGCAAACTATTGGACACATGGGCAACATTGCATTTAAGAATTTGACCGATGGGCTGGGCCAGTGGCAGGTGTGTGAACTAGTTTGTGTGAACAGTGCACATATTTTGTTTGTAGTGCAAAAAAGAAAGAAAGAATACAATATTTAAAATTAAGAACAATTTTAGCCAACATAAGCTTAACAATATTTCAGTGGAAGACTCCAGGGGCTATCCAGTCCAACTCCCTTCTGCCATGCAGGAAAAGAAGAAATCAAAGCACCCACAACAGCCTTTGCAATAATAATAAGTGTCTGGGCAGTGAGGGGGACAAAGGGAAAGGGGTCTGGATAGTGTGCAGGTGAAGGGAAAGGGATCTGCGCAGTATGGGGCAAAGGATAAAGGGTCTGGGTTGTGTGGAAGTGCAGAGAAAATATCAGGATGGTATGGAGGCAAAAGGAAAGGGTTCTAGGCAGCATCGGGGAGAAGGAAAGGGGTCTGGGCTGCATAGGGATACAAGGAAAAGTGTCTGGGCAGCATGGGGGCAAAGGGTCTGGTTGGTGTGGGGTGAAGAGAAAAGGGTCTGGGTGGCATGAGGTAAAGGGAAAAGTTCTGGGTAGCAAACCAGCCTTCTGGGGTTTAACTCTCTTAACACCGCCAAAGCGCTGCATCTCCACAAACTTCCATGCGGCCTGCAGTCTTTCCGCCCTGTACCTTTAAGCACCTCACTACCTTCCCTAGTACCTGCCTCATACCTGCCTCTCTCTCTTTCTGTCTGCCAACTTCCTTCCTTCCTTCCTTCCTTCCTTCCTTCCTTCCTTCCTTCCTTCCTTCCTTCCTTCCTTCCGCCTGCCTTCCCTCTTTCTCTTTCTCTTTCTCTCTTTCTGCCTCTTCTGCATGGCAAGGGGGCACTTTTGCCAGCGAAGGCTTTGGCTTTGGGGGCTTCCGGCTGGGTGCAATTGGAGGAGAGGGAAGACGGAGGGGGGAGGAGGAAAGCTTACAGCCCCTAAGGGCTCCATAGAGTACAATTTGAGAACCACTGATTTAAAGGATCAGCAATCATATAGATCCATCTCATTTATGTCTAAATCTCAAAGTCTTCCAAATAACTGGAAATATTGATCATTGGAGTAGTAATGTTGCACTCAGTTTTTCAAGATGAGTCTGAGGCTATATCTATTTTGACTGCCTAATCTTGGGCCTAATCTAGTAGGGGGTGTGATGGAGGGCGAGGGAATAACACCTAGATGCATTATGTTGAGACTAAATGTGGGCATTTATTTTAGAAATCTGACACTGATAATGTACAATCATCAAATGCATAAAAACTCAAATTAAGCATCTCAGGACTCATCTACACAGACATTAAAAATCCTGAGCTGGTTTTGGGCTGTCTTCTCTATGTTTCTCTACTCTACAGAAGTGGATAAGAAGGTCCTTACCCAGTGATCTTCCACTAAATCAGATCAACCAGGACAGAGAATAAGCACTTTGGGTTGAAGACAAAGTACAGAAGTTTATTACAGTTTGGCCCAAAGGCATGGAGGTACCAGCTGATACTCAAAATGTACAAGCATAACTTAAAATTTGACACGTTAGACACATTTGACATTTGACAGCTATTCAGACCCTGCACCTCCTGCTGACTGGCTGAGAAATGGGCTGGCTAGGATCCATGCAGGGATTGGCCAGAGGTTTCCCTGACATCACAGTCAGGAGAAGGGGATCCCCATGGTTGGAAGAAGAGTAGCTGATTATTGGTAGGTTTAAAGGTACAGTAACAGCGCTCCATGCAGTCATGCCGGCCACATGACCTTGGAGGTGTCTACAGACAACACCGGCTCTTCAGCTTAGAAATGGAGATGAGCACCAACCCATGCTCATCATGACTGGACCAGACATGACTGGACTTAACATCAGGGGAAACTTTTACCTTTTAAAGGTCTAGTCTGTTGCAGAGATGTCCCCTTGGAGGGCATGAAACTGAGAAAGAGGATGATGTGGTATGCAGATGAATCCTTGATTGACTTGAATGTCTAGTTCCATGAAGACAAAGGTACAAGACCGTGAAAACAAAGTGTGGTAATCTTGAGTGACCAGAGACTTGGCTGCCCTTTCAGAAGGCTAATGTATTCACGTTTGTTTTTCTTCCATGAGGGCTATGAGCCTCCAGCCCTATTTAAACAGGTAAATAGTGTAGGCACAGCCCTGGGGATAAAGGGATTATCTGTCATACATCAATATACAAAGGAACTATTTTATCTGACCTAGGAGACTGCTAGAGAGATCGCCTTAATTGTTTAGTGATCTCCATTTCTCAGAAGCTTATGTAAATAGAAGGTACTGGGGAAACGGACACGTTCATAATATATTTGATACAGTTTTATATATTTAAGAATTTATACAGTACACGGTAAATACAAGTGACACAAGAATGATCCTTTTTGTACATTTATTAAAGGCTTTGATTTAATATAGTTCAGGGTACAGTTGTTGTTCAGTCCCTTCCAGAGCCTCCAGCGGCTTCAATATTGCAAAATTTCAAAAGAGCAGAAAATGTTTTAAAAATAAAGGAAAAATCATATCTCTTGCTTGAAGTCTCATTAATGTCTACAAATATTTAGGGTGGGGGTGCTGTGGCTCTACAACAACAGTACAGTATGAATTCTTGTTGGCATTAACCTTTCCTCAGTTGGCCACCAAGTACATTTTATCTGCTTCTGAAATGTTACTGAAATATTTAGGTAATCATGATCTTACATAGTGTATGCCTTTCTAAATAGTTTTTTTGCATCCACATTTTTGTTGTATATGTTTAGTTTGTTTATATTCTAGGTACGTTAGTGTGGTTTAGGATCACGTTTTTCACAGGACTACCTGGTGCTATTTTCTAATTAAATATTGAACCACAGGTAGTTATGTTCATTTACCAAATATGGAGGCTAAGCACAACTTGCCATCTTACTTACTTCTTAGACAATCCCTCGTAGTTCGAGGATAATAGTCCTCCGTCTTCACTATCTTAGGGATGGATCCGTTGATGGCTGAAGAGACCTATTCTTGATCTGCAAGAATATGATCACTATGTACATGATGTGAAAGGCATCAGAGTAGCCTATTTTAAAACCTTGCTTTGTGCTTCTCTAATGTTATAATCTCTGCAAAATTATGTATGCTGCCTGTAAGGGTATATTATCAACAGATACACTGAATCAGTGAAACTTATTAGGTGTTGGCTTACCAAGTTCCTACAGATGTAATGATTCTAACATTAACCACTTGATTTAGGTCAACGAATATAATTTAAATAGAAATGCCACCATAGTAAGCTCTGTGTCAAGTGACCTTATGCACTTTCTGGTCCAGGTGCTAACCATGGATGGACAAGTTCTTGCTTGCTTTTCTTATAGTTCTGTATGTTGAAATAAGACGTGGACAGTACAGCCCTTTTAATAGAGGATGGATTAAAAGAGAAGATAGCCTTTATTGTTCAATTTCTGTATGATGCCTGATACAGTTGAATCCTAGATGGGTCCTTTTGCTGCAGGGCCTTATGTTTTTCTGGTCCTTCTTTTGTATTGGTTTTGCAGACACTTGGGTGAATTTGTCTTTCTCAAAATGGATGCTGCAATGGCATTGAATGTTGTACTGTATATAGGTTGCTTCATAGTAGCCATTCCCAATTTGCATTTATTTCCTGATCTATGATCATGTAATTTCCATGGCTTTCTGAAAGGTTAAGTCTTCTACTAGCTGCCATTATTTTCAGAAATCCCCTTGAGCTGAACTCTAAACACCAAACCAATAGCAAGGTATCATTATTTTCTTTTTTCAATCAGCTAACTCAATTCAGTATATCCCTAAATGACCAAGAAATAGCTGCACATTAAATAACCCAAGTTAAAACGAATTTGCAAAAGTTGAGTTTTAAAATTTCCAATGTAGAGAAATAATATTAGTGATTTATTTTTGTTTTATATGCAAGTTCAGTAATCTGTCCCTAATGCATGACTGTAATCTAACCATCATACAATTATATCATGCATTTTTGCAAAAGTTTGACATATGCAGTTTTCCCAGCCTTTTGTGAACTGCTTCAGTGCTAGCAGTCATTTTTGTTTCACTCTCAGCTTGAATGATAAAGTGGACATATTTTAGGAACTAGAATGACATGTTCCATTAATTTGGAGGTGTTTTTTCTTTCTTTCTCCTGTCTAATGAGTGATTTCCATGTCAGCACAGCAACTGCAGAATACAGTTGGAATGGATTAGGTTATTGTATGGTCAAAGTTCATGCAAATGAATATCAATAACTTAGAAATAGGGTTGATTTTTAAATTGAAAATGGCACAGTTTATATAATAGAATCATTGTGATTTTGACCTACAGAATATAGAACAGAGAAAGGCAAACATTCTGATTATCATAACTTTCTGTTCTAAATTAGGATTATGTAGGTGACTTGCAGGCAAATTACACACAATGTTTGCCCATGCTGGTTTTTTGTTATATATTTTTTATTAGTGGCTTTTTTGTACAATGCTTAAAATCGGGGGGGGGGGGGGGGGAGAGGGAAAGTCTCTTTGTGTATGGGGGAGGGGAAGGGATGAGGTGGTTGGGAAAAAGGGAATTGCATGCAGGGTAGGGTGGAGGGAGGAGTGGAGGTAAGAGGATTTATGGTGTGGTTTGGTTTGTGAAGCAGTTTCTTCTCCTAGTATTTTCTGGAGCTTGTCGTCTAGTATTTTCGGCTACCCTGATGTGAAAAGGTCTTCTTTCCTTTGAATGGTTCCTTCTGCCGGTTGCCCACTTTCTTGTATCTTGAGTCATTCCCTGTTTATTCCCTTCTTGACTTTATGTATTCCTCAAATTTTGACCAGTCCGTTTCTTTCATTGGTTTTCCTTGATGTTTCTTCATTAAGAAGGTCAGTTGGTCCATATACTTTATTTCCCAGATCTTCAGTAACCATTGATCCGTGGTTGGTATTTGGTTTGATCTCCATACTCTGGCGAATACGATTCTAGCGCCTATGACTAAATAGTTTAAAATCTTTTCCTCATTTGCTTCTAATTTTAGGTTTTTCAGCCCTAGTAGATAAAGCTCTGGGCTCATTTGGATCTTCTTTTGCATTATTTTTTCGCATTCTTTGTGTATTTCTTTCCAAAATTTCTTAGATCTGATGCATGTCCACCACATATGGTAGAAATTTCCTTCTTGCTCCAGGCATTTCCAGCATTTGGTTCGTATATCTTTCTTGTACTGTCCCAATTTCTTCGGTGTAATGTACCATCTGTACAGCATTTTATATTGATTTTCTTTTAGATCTGAGGCATAGGTGGATTTTATGTTTTTATTCCAAATCGATTCCCATTCTTCGTACATTATTTCTCTCCCATTATCTCTTGCCCATCGAGTCATAGATGCCTTTACATATTCTGTTTCCGTGTCCCATTCTAGTAGTTTTCTGTAGATTTTTGTGACCATTTTGTTTTCCGACTCCAAAATTTTTCCCCAATCTGCATCTTTTGTCATAAATCCGATTTGTCTGTCCTTGTTGTATTGCTCCTTTATTTGTCTATACTGGAGCCATGTTATTTGTGGAAATAGTTCCTGTACTTCTTCTTGGGATTTTAAAATGTAGATGTTACCCTGTCTTGCTAGAATATCTTTGTAGGTTGGCCAATTTGTATTCATTCGGTAATACTTCAGCATCATTTCTAGGGGGGATAGCCATAGTGGGGTTTTCGGAAACATCCTGTTTTTGTATTTCATCCATATCTTATTCAGGGCATCTCTTATTATGTGGTTTCTGAAGGTTCTCTTTTCATTTTTATTCGGAGCGCCCCATGTGTGTATATGCCAGCCGGATTTGAGGTTGGAACCTTCTAGATTTATAATACTCTTGTTTTTTAAGAGCAGCCAGTCCTTAACCCATGTTATCGCACAGGATTCATAGTACAGATGTAGGTTTGGAAGATTCATTCCACCTCTGGTCTTATCGTCTGTGAGAATTTTGGTCTTTATTCTCGGTTCCGTCCTTGCCATATGAACTTAGATAGATCTTTCTGCCATTCAGAAAAGGGTTTAGATGTCCTAATAATTGGTAGATTTTGAAATAAAAACAGCATCTTTGGAAGTACATAGGTCTTAATTGCCGCAATTCTTCCTAGTAAAGATAATCCTGTATAGTTCCAATTTTGTAGGTCTTTCTTGATTTCTTTCCACTTATAATCGTAGTTGTGTTTTATAAGGTGTTTGCTGGTTTTACTAAGATTGAGCTCATATTTTTGGCAATGACACATTTAGAACTACATGACAAATGAACCTTATTTTTTCTTCAAACCATCTTGGTGATGGTTCCTTTGCTTGAAAAGGCCAAAAAGGACTCAAATGGGATAAATCTTTGGGTGAACCTAAACTGTAGAATTAATTACCCAATTTTAACTGCTGTGGCCCACTGCTATAGAATCATGGGAGTTGTAGTTTTTCAAAGTCTTTAGTCTTTTCTGCCAAAGAATGCTTACTGGTGCATCAGCAAATTACAACTCCCAGGATTCCATGACATTGAGCCATGGCAGTTAAAGTGTTCTCAAACTAGATGCACTCATAGTTTCCGTTAACTAACATGTCTGGTTTATTAGCAAAAATACCTTCAGAAACAGGCTAAGACTTCAGCTTAGTATGGATAACCAGTTAGTCATGCAGAGACCAGTACCCTGATTCAGCCAATTCTAAAGACTTGTGCCCTGTCATTTTTTTCACCAGCTAAGCTCAAAAGCATGTTAATATTGGAAAATGAACATAACAATACAAAAGATCAAATTGTCAGCAATGTATAATTAACTGTCAGAAAGGGGACATTATTGCCAAAATAATAAACCAGGAGAGCATTTAGCCAAACACCTTTTAGAATATCCATATTTTAACAAAAAGTTAGAAAGAGCAACGTGTCAGTAATTGATGGATTACACCAAGAAGGTGCCACTGAAAGGTACTGACCTTAATAGCTGTCCAGTGTATGGTGTGAGGATATAGAATCTGGTACTTAGCCTTAAATGTCATGTGAACCATAAAGAGATAAATATGTATTTTTAAAAAATACTTCCTTCAGATGCCTAGGTCCATAGACATGAAGGGTATTATTATTATTATTATTATTATTATTATTATTATTATTCAGTAAATACACTAAAATGGCTTTTAAAACTCATATTTCCATCAATCCCACCCACTTTATCACTTTCAAATGAGCTCAGAAACAAACTGCTAACCTGTGTAAATCAAGTAAAAAATAGGTATGTACATTTCCAGTGCATATGTCAACACCTGAGTCACAGTAATTGATTTCCAAATACTTTTCAAGGCCAGCTGGACACAAAAACCATCTAGGTGAGAGTAGTCATGTATCTGGGATGTGGGAATCATTTTTTTACATCAAAAATTGAGAATCACAAATATCAGTGGTGTCACTAATATTTATTTATTTATTTATTTATTTATTTATTTATTTATTTATTTATTTATTTATTTATTTATGGCTCTTTTATCCTGCCTTTCTCAACCCCGAAGGGGACTCAAGTTGGCTTCACAACATAGGCAATGCTTTTAAAAACATAGTACAATAAAAAATAAACCACACCATTAAAACAATGAAAGCATTTGAATCCATACAACAAGTTAAAATCATGTGATCCATAGTTGTAGTCCGGGGCCGTTCCATAGGTCAATTACACATCATTCGTGTCTAATTATTTCACTAGATTTTTGAAGGCTTGGTCAAAGAGCCACGTCTTCACTTTTTTGCGGAAGGTCAGGAAGGAGGGAGCTGATCTAATTTCTCTGGGGAGGGAGTTCCATAGTGAAGGGACCACCACCAAGAAGTCTCTCGTCTCTGCCAATCATGCCTGCGAAGAAGATGGAGCCAAGATCAGGACCTCTCCAGATGATCTTAAACTCCAAGATGGTTCATAAGAAATAATAAGAAAGAAACGATTTCAAGGCTAATTGTTTGGCTAGGATTAGAACCTGCATGTTAATGGATCCATTTGTACTACCATATTTCTTCAATTGCAAGATGACACTGATTGTAAGATGCTCTCTAATTTCACTGCCAACAACAAAAATACATAAGATACACCTGTGATTCAAAGATGAACCCCATTTTTATATTTATTTAGGGAAAACAGTGATAATTGAAGAAATATGGCAATTTGCACTTTATTCCCCTTTAAGTGTCATGGTGACATCCTCTGGAATCCTGAGGCTTGAAACCAAGAACTCTGGCTGAGCATTCTAAACACTGCTCGCTAAATACTGGTTTTGGAGCCAAATGTACTAGGTGGTGAGATTTTGGGCCCACTCACACTATATAGTGAAAAAGTATTACAATTTCACTTTAACTGCCTTGGTAACATCCCATGGTATCCCATAATGGTATTCCATGTGATGATGCAGTTAAAATAAAATGGTAATGCTTTTTCACTATATAGTGTGAGTGGTCCCAAAATTTCACCATCAAGTACATTTGGCTCCACAACCAGTTTTAAAAAATGTCAGTGTGTATTCACATTGTGAACATACTGCAGGTTCCTTCCCTCCCTTCCCTAATACGTTTATGTGGACGCCTAGTTACGTTTCTAAGTTAACTCTGTTGAAAAGGTGACAAATCAGCCTTGACACAGACATCAAGGAAATTACCACAGGAGCTTATATCAAGAGGAAGGAAAACTGCAATGTGTAAGATTCAATTTGGTGGCTTCTGAAGGATTTTGGTTGGGTGAAGCTGATCTATTTTTGCTGAATTCTGTGTATTCCCAAAGCCTACCAGATGCTGGAATGAACAAGCAAGAAAGAGGCAGTCCCTGGAGATTAAAAAAAGTTCATTCCACAGAAAAGAAAGTGCCAGCTGTAAATAGAAAAGAAAAAAAGAAACTGATGATGTGTCAGTTGCAGTGAGCATGCGTGTGAGTGCATGCCTGGGATTGCAGATTGAGGATACTCAGTTCTTAATCATCCTGTGGCAGAATTTAATATAGGGATGAGGTGAAGCTTAATGATGGGTCTCTACAACATTTTTATACATGGCGAGATACTTGGAGGTAAAGGTTTTCCTCTGACATTAAGTCTAGTCATATCTGACTCAGGATTGGTGCTCATCTCCATTTCTAACCCAAAGAGCTGGTGTTGTCAGTAGACACCTCCAAGGTCGTGTGGCCAGCATGGAGCATAGCAGTATTACTAGAAAATGTTGCAAAAAAAGGCTTGTTGTGCCTGACTGAAACAACTTGTTGTTTGGTTGTGGCACAGACAGTAGATGTAGAAGATAGCTATACCCTCAAAATGAACCAAAAAAGAATTGTGTCTTGCAAAATAGGCTTGCACTCCCTAGAAGAGATAGAATCTAAAGGAAAAATACACCCCCTCCCCAAAAAAAAGCAAGAAGTAAAGCCTTGGCTTTAAGCTATCTTCCACTCATTCTCTCTCCCTCTCTCCCTCCCTCTCCTAGTGCCTGCCTTCCTGCCTGCAAAGCTAACACTAAAAAGTAAAAACTCAGTGCTGAGCTCTGTCTGTTCCCTTTCCCTGCCTGATCTCTAATGGAGGCTAAAAAGAAACCAGCAGTAAAACTTCGGCTTTAAGCTATAATCGACTCCTTCTCTCTTTCTTCTAGTGCCTGCCTTCCTGCAAAGCTAACAATAAAAATCCAATGCCGAGTTCCGTCTGTTCCCTTTACCTGCCCGATCACTAATGAGGCTGCCACAAGGTGCTCGGTAATTTAAAGAGCAATGGCCGTGGCTCCGCCTCCTCCCACCCTTCAACCTCAATTGGTTGAGACATGACAACACATTTGGCTTTGCTTCTTGGTAGTGCTTGGTTGCTCTATGAATTAAAACTGTATCACAGAGAGTTATGATGTTTACATAACTTAGGCAAAAATACCAGGTAAAAGTTTTGATCCTTAAATTTTTGGTGTGGGCAATGCCCGCTCATCAGATATTGCATCATATGCACAGATCTTACAAATTAGATCCTACTTAAGATGGAGAATCGAAATTATGCACAGCCCTATTAGCTACACATTTTTATATTAATGTATTTATAGAAATGGCCTTGCTGACCCGCACAGCTTCATGTCTTTGCCATTATACAAGAAGGAAGGAGCAAAAGGATAACTGAAGCTTTGAGAAGAAGGAATTTTAGCAGCACTTCATCATTTCATTAAGCCTCAGAAATTTGGCTGAAGCTGTCCCCACCTAATTCTTACTCCTTTAAAGAAAATTAAATTTGGAATGCCCTCTCCAGAAAAGCAAGAACAGTTGTTCCTGCATGTTGTCAGTTTTGACTTTTGTGGGTTTCATTATTCACAGATTTGATTTTTAAAAATCTCTCTAGAAATCTATAGCTCATCCAGTGTGACTCTATGGTCAAATTCCTCCAGTCATTCTGAAAAAAGTCCTAGATATTTCTAGACAGAAAACCTCTCTAGATGCTATATTATAATGCAACAGAGATTGACCACCAAGCCATGCTGGAAGACTAGAAAGCTGTTTTCCCAGGTTAAAAAAAACAATTTCACTTTCATAGGGGGTGCTGTTTCCCTAACCACTGTAAATGCAGGTGGACTAACTATATACAGTAGAGTCTCACTTATCCAACATAAATGGGCCGGCAGAACATTGGATAAGCAAATATGTTGGATAATAAGGAGAGATTAAGGAGAAGCCTATTAAACACCAATTTAGGTTATAATTTTACAAATTAAGCACCTAAACATCATGTTATACAACAAATGTGACAGAAAAAGTAGTTCAATATGCAATAATGCTATGTAGTAATTACTGTCTTTACGAATTTAGCACCAAAATATCATGATGTATTGAAAACATTGACTACTAAAATGCGTTGGATAATCCAGAATATTGGCTAAGCGAATGTTGGATAAGTGAGACTCTACTGTACCTATTCATAGCACATTTCCAATAATATCAGTGGTGATTTCTCCTGGGTAAGTGGGTACCAAATAAAACAAAAGGAAAAATGTATGCCCAAGACATCAGTTGAGGGAGCACATGATTGTTTTGAAGAAAAAAGTATGCCCCCTGATATAGTAATGCAGATCTGTGCATGTGTGCATCCATTTAAAAAGAAATATTTCAAATTTAAAAACCAGCATAGCATAATAAGTAAAGTGTTTCACATGAGGCTACAACAGATGTATTTTAAATACAGTGTTCTCATATTTCTTCTGTGTATAAAGATCAATGACTAAGACCAGGGGTCCCCAAACTAAGGCCCGGGGGCCGGATGCGGCCCTCCGAGGTCATTTACCTGGCCCCCGCCCTCAGTTTGATAATATAATATATTGTATATACATATAATATTGATAATAATATTATAATGTAATACAATATAACACTAATAATAATACCATATCATAATAATATTAATTATATATTCTATATTACATATAATATTACTAATAATATTACAGTATAGTGGTATAGTTCAATATAGTAATATATAATGATAATATTGTGCGATGCTAATAATATAATATATTGTATGTACATATAATTTGTAAGCCACTCTGAGTCCCCTTTGGGGTCAGAAGGGTGTGATACAAATGTAGTAAATAAATGCAGTAAATAATAAATAAATAAATAAATAAATAAATACATTTTAGACTTGGGCTCAGACAAAGTCGGAAATGACTTGAAGGCACACAACAACAACAACAACAACAACCCTAATTAATTTGACTATCTCATTGGCCAGAAGCAGGACCACACTTCCCATTGAAATCCTGATAAATTTATGTTGGTTAAAATTGTTTTTATTTTTAAATATTGTATTGTTCTTTCATTGTTGTTGTTGTTGTTTTTGCACTACAAATAAGACAAATGCAGTGTGCATCAGAATTTGTTTGCATTTTTTTCAAATGATAATCCGGCCCCTCAACAGTTTGAAGGATTGTGGACCGGCCCTCGGCTTAAAAAGTTTGGGGACCCCTGACTAAGACCATCAATAAACAAGATAAAATTTATTTTTTCCAGAATTTCAAAAACTTTACTTGGAGGACCAAATGATGGTAATTGTGTTCCTGCAAACAAAATAAGATCATCACCACACATCAATAAATTTCTCATAGAAGTGGTTTTCTCATATAGATCTCAGTTTAATCAATTTCCCAAAGTTAATATTTCTGCATCTCCCCAATTCTTGGAAATTTCAAATATAGCTTCTGCAATTAAAGCTGAAACCAACTTCCTTACAATGAAGAGAAGCATTAAGACTCTTATATATTGAAAGTATCAACAGGTTTCCATATTCATGAACTCTTTGATTCAATGTTTTTTTCCTAGAAAAACAGTACAATTTTCCCAAACTTAATACCCTGGGGCACTGGAACCATCTATGGAGCAGTATGTGTTCATCTTTCTACTTCTCTTAATCAAAGGATATCTGATTTTGCCTTCTGGTCTGACTTACGAGTTAAGAAGTAACATTTTAAAAGTAGATCACATTGATTTTACATGCCATAGCAATACCTGATTGAGGTGGGGGGGGGGATCCAATAATTGAACATGTAGACACTAGGAATGTACATCTTTGTATTCTTTTTTCTCAAAGTCAAGAACAAAAAAATCCTGCAATATTCATTCTCTCCACTGTGTGACAAAATTAAGATTTCTGCACAGTTCATGACCAATATTCATGGATAGGGTAGTAAATGCAGAATTAGATTTTTTTTTCCAATACAGAAATCCATTTTCTATGCAGATAGCATGCTTTCTGTCAAAAGTGCACATGGTTTTTACATGCAGAAAATGCAGCAGAATTGCATACGTATCATAGGGAGGAGGGAGCAAGCTTGTTTTCTGCGGCCCTGCAGACTAGGACACGGAACAACGGCTTCAAACTACAGGAAAGGAGATTCCACCTGAACATCAGGAAGAACTTCCTCACTGTGAGAGCTGTTCGGCAGTGGAACTCTCTCCCCCGGGCCGTGGTGGAGGCTCCTTTGGAGGCTTTTAAACAGAGGCTGGATGGCCATCTGTCGGGGGTGCTTTGAATGCGATTTCCTGCTTCTTAGCAGGGGGTTGGACTGGATGGCCCATGAGGTCTCTTCCAACTCTAGTATTCTATGATTCTATGATTCTATGATTCTAACTATCCTTCTGTAGCCAAATGGCCACCTGTGTTCTTCTCAATGGTTCCCTAGCCCATGAAGGAATTAAAAAATACTATTTTTCTATCCTTGGTAGATATATAGAATGAGAAATCATGGCTGATTTAGTCAGAAGTATTTTCATCATGCTATATGAAGAAGGATAGGGTCATGCTATGTTGGAGTGTGAATCTTGGTTTGATAAACCAGACATGTTGCATACAACGGCTTTGCAGCAAAAATCAAGTCTTCTCGGTATCAATTACCAAATATGGGTCTTTTACTTAAAATTATTTTTGCTTGTGATTTTTAGATAGAACAAATTTGCTAAAGGCAGTCGGCAGCCCCCAGTCTGTTGTACTTGAATTAAAAACTATGTGTTTTATGTGTGTGCTAGAAAATTTAATGGTTAAGACAATGGTAGCATAGAGTTCTATAATGACGATCAACAAAGCCATGTTGAGAAGAAAATATGAATAATGGCACCTCGTTTAAGGTGTCAAGACAGTTTTTGTTAGCAGTGTTCTATTATTGTAACGAAATGGAGAGAAGACATATTCATGTTTGCTTCTGAGCTTTCAAGATTTTTACATAAAGGGAACATTACAGCATACAGAAGTATTCTCCCTGCTTCCTTCTGTTGTTGTTGGTTATGTCTACCGAGATTGCATTGTTGAGGATTGGTGGCAGTTTGACAGTTCTTACTAGACAAAATATTCCAGTTTAAAAAGCCTAGCACTGTTGCATTTCCTATAGCATGCACACATATGCTTTAATGTATTTGTCTGTCTGTGATTCAAAAGAGAAAACCAACTCTCCCAAGTTCATTTGTTTGTTTGTATGTATATATACACACATACAGAAGTGTGTGTAATTGCACGTGTGCCTTCAGTTTTTGTCTAGTCCCCTCTGCATACTGCAGTTCTCAGTATGTCCTTCATATATGTCTATCTGTATTCCTCCAAGCCCTAAGACTAAAGACTTAATCAGACAGAGCTGGGGAAAATAGGGGAGAGTGGGAGAAATCATCTTCCTTTATATGGGATTCTGTCTTTAAGGAAGACTGAGAATTTACCTACCCCTATCACATAGGATTGCCTCCTCCTGCCTAGAAAAGATGCAAGGCATCATTCTTAAGACACCACTTCTATGAGCTCCTTTCCCCCTCAATCCCATCACTCTAGAGGGGACCCAAGGCACCATGATTAAGACAGACACCACTTCTATGGGGTACTTTACTTTTCCTCTTATTCCTTTACATCACTGACTGACTCATCACACTAGAGCATGGATTCACTTTATATCCGGTCTCTGCCTCCTGCAGAATTCTGGGATTTGTAGTTTGGTGAGGTCTAGGACCTGTCTGGCAGAGTTGTTTAAAGCCTCCTCCCTAAAGTGGATTTAAAGTGGATCCAAGCTCTAGTGTGATGAGATCCTAGAATGACTCAACATGTGCATCAAGAGCTCAGAAGACAATTTCCCCCTGGCTCCCCCTCCCCCCAGTTTCTCTAGACGTCTGATACAGTTCACTGATGAAACACCATGAATAAACAGGGGAAACTTGTGTGTAATTAAGTCCTAGTTTTTCAAGGGGTAACAAAGGGGGATTAGAATACAGAGGAGGATTGGAAATCAGAAAATATTACATTTCTGATTTGCTCTCATTGTTGTTGTGTGCCTTCAAATGGTTTCCAACTTACGATGATCCTGTCATGGGGTTTTCTCGGAAGAAAATGTGTGACTCGGATAAGGTCACCCAGTAGTTTTTCATGAGCAGGCAAGAAATTAAACCTTGGCCACGAGAATTGTAGTCCAACATTAAACCATTAAACCACACTTGCTCTGTTTTGCACTGCAAGAAGTAAATAAATTCAATTATTTCAAAGCCACCACTGATTCCATATAAATGATGATCTCCTCTTACTTGCAATTTTGCTATTATGCTCAGGCTTAATGCCTTGTTAACCCATTGAACAAACAAGGAAAACAAGAAATCCAGATTCTTTCACTACATTGTTTCCTTTATAATATGAAGTTCTCATCAAGACTGTGTCTACCTTGCTGGAAAGCACCTGTTTTCCCAGACCTGGGAAATTATTTGTTAAAATTAGTTTCTTTGCTTCATTTTAAGAGCATGTTCAAATATATTATTTAAACAATTAAATACAAGCAATGTTAAAGGGCTGAGTGATGAAAAATATTTCATGTTATTTTAATTCACTGCTTTTGTTGAGGAAAAGGCTTTTCAACTATTTTAGTAACTTTAATTAATTTGTTAAAAAGGTTTTTAAAACAAAATATAACAATCATTAAGTTGATCAATGTATGAGATAAGTCTTTTTAAATGTTTCCAAGATCTGCAAGTACCTTTAACCAAATGGCTCACTATTATCTTTACTTTTAATTCAATTTTTCATTGTTCAATTTGCTAATTTTTAACATATATGATTTTCTAATATTGTAACAATTGGGTTAAAAATAAATATAGAGTCCCAAAAGAAATGATGAATCACTGAATATCTAGAAAAAATACAAAGACCAGAAAAAATGTTCATTATGTTTAGAGTAGCTCCACATGGGGCACTTTAATACAAAAATCATGCACTATGAATAAGTACTAAATGGCATTTTCATATTAACAACACAAACATAGATCGCATCACTAAAGAAACACTGTATCATACCTATAGCACTTAATGTAATTGATACAGCGGAGATAACATGAACTTTTCTATCAAATCTAGTGAAATAGTAAAATGATATATATGGCACAACCAATGAGAGTTATTCTGGTAATAGAAACAGAATGTATAAAACAGAAAAGCATAAAAAGCACAGCACAAAAACAATTAATCATATATATATTTTCCAAATCACATAGAATAAATAGCACAGTTGATGTGAATATATATGAGCCTCCTTGAGTCCCACCAGGGGTTGAGAAAGGTGGGATATAAATATGGCAAATCAATCAATCAATATGAGATAGTATGATAGTCCATTAATACTATAAGATACCTAGCATTTAAAACTCAAAGAACCAACACATCTTCTTCCCTTTCTTTTAATACAAGCCAAGCTTTACATGGGTTACATTTTTCATACAGCAACTTCGTTGCCCTAGTCAAAATGAACTTGATTAGAGGTTCTGTAGCTAATTAACACACTGACCAATAATGGACAAATCTGTACAAGTATTTTACTTAAAGGCTCTAGTGGAGTGGCACCCACCGGCAGGCACCACCTATTTTTCGTGCTGATGGCAGATTGCACAGGCGCCTTTGAATGTGACGGTACTTGCCACAGTTATATTAAAGAGCCAGAGTTATTGCTGCTGGAGCTGAGGTCACAACACCGCCTAATACTGGGGGGCACAAGGCCTGTATTTGATGGTCTGCTGGGTTCAGTCATTCCCTGGGGTTGTGGGTTCCAATTGCATTTCCAGATGGTCTCTTTAGGCATGAGCACCAGTCACGATCTGTTCAGTGTCATCCTTCATGATTGTAAAGAGCAATACAGAGAGGTCACATCAGAACATGAATTGCAGTATGGATAGCAGTTGCTGCAAAGCCTTGGCTCCTGGCTCTCTACTAGGGTTGGAGAGAGAGGGATGTGTTTATTCAGATCCCAGAAACAAGACTATGGAAGGTGGAGGATAAGTAATATCCGCACTCCTTCAATTCCCAATTTTTCCAAAATGCTTTTACTGTAAATCAGAACTTTCCAAACATTTCATATTGGTTACACCCTTTTTAAACACCTGTCATTTCAGAGGTTAAACCAAACCATTATAAAAGATATGGATACCTACATAAATTGTAATAACAAAATGTATGGAGACACAACATAGGAAAACCTTTCAGTTACATATTTTAAAATATATCATTTGTATGATAGCATACATTGCCAAGATACGTTCATGCAAGACACCTACATACTGCAGCCAACACAGGAACCTGTTACAAAACACACTTTGGAAAGCTCTGCTGTAAACTGCTAAGAAATAGGAATATGTACAGCTCCCCACTCACTCTCTGCCCAACACATGATCATATTAAGTGTAGATATATGCATGCAGTAATGTGATTATCTTAACTCTGGGGCCGAATAAGTTTTATATTCCACTGCAGATAATAGTATTCATAGTGTGATTGTTTTTTCATACTACAGTACTTGAGTTAGTTTATTTATTGGCTTTGGCTTGGACCCATAAGATTTTATTTTGGTTATGTTGTATTACTTTAAACTGATTACAAATTCAGGGATAATCATAGTGACCATAAGACAAATTCTAAAGCCCTTTAAACTACATGGACTGTTTTAAAATTGTTTCTGTATTGTTTCAATTACCATATGTTGCAGCAAGAGAAAAGAAACATATTTAATAAATAACTAATGTATCTCTATTGTATTGAACGTGTTCTCAATCACACAATATTACACATGTAGATTATGGGATTGTGAGAAATTGATTTGTTTTATCTTACTTATTTTGCATTAGTGTTTATGATAGCAACTCCTCACACATGCATCCATGACCCCAATATAGAGGCATTCCCCAAGTTATGAACAAGATTGGTTCAGTAGGTTTGTTCTTAAATTGAATTTGTATGTAGACTCGAACAGGTACATTTTAAAGTGAAGTTTGTTTTGCTGTCTGTGCCCCTTTTCATAAGATTTTACTGCACTTTCTGTCCCTGTGATAATTGGATTTTGAAAAATTCACTTGTTGAGGAAACAAGGATTGGTGAGAAAGCTCCAGTTAAAACACCTTTTCCTCATGATAACTCTTCCTGGAGTGAATTTCCCTTCGTAGGCACAGATTTCTCTTACTTCCTGTTGTCTCACCCCCATTCTTAACTATGAGTCATTTGTAAGTCAGTTATTTATAACTTTGGGACTTCCTGTACATTGTATTAGTATTCCCAAATGGGCTGGAGGGAATGATGAAAACTCGGTTGCTTCTTTAAGATCAGCTTGCTGTGTGAGTATGTGAAACTTTTCATTACACACAGCATTACCAACCATGAGTTGAATCTAATGGCAGCTAGAGGGATCAGTTCAAAAGCTGGCCAGCCTAAATGGCATCCTCTTTTAAATGCTAAAGTGCGTTTTTTTTAAAGCTATATTTAAGCCATGCAAGAAAATGCAAGAACACAAACACATACTCTGTGAATAACCCAAAAGCAAAGAAGACATTCTCAAACAAGTAACAAGTAGTGCAAAGTTAATTTTAAAAGGTTTTCTGTGCCCTAGCTCACTTCAAAGCTGTTCATCCTACATACATTTTTACTGCAAAGCTATCCCGTGAAAAGCTATAAGGTCAGTTAAAGAGAGCAGCATGCTGTTTTCTTTTGAGCTAAGCTAATTAGCAAAAGGGTAGTTAATTATATGTAACCAATTCCCTGCTTTCCTTTTGCCTACTTTGTACAACCTCACTACAAGCATGTTTTTTAACATAATGGACTAAACCCACCATTTTCCTGGAGGAAGTTTGGGAATATTCCTTTCCTTCCATTAATATTGCAGCCCCAACTAACCCCAAGACTATCTAAGTGGGCAGAAAGGATTTCCTAAGTGGGCAGAAAGGATTCGCTCCCTTGTGGCTCTACTGAAAGGCCACAAGTGGATAATCCACCATTGGTTCCTGGCTATTATCATCAACACAGCTAAATGAAAAAAGTCTGTAGTAATTCAGGAGAAGGTGGTATTTTAATGGAGTAATTCTACTTATGGTCAAAAGTGGAAATATTGAGATAGATCTACTACTTTCTGGGATACATCATTTTAAAAGAGGGCATGCATAATGTAAAAAGAAGGCAAATTTGCATAGAAACTGGAAATGCTTATCTATATCTGTAAGTAGATATTTAGAATTAATTAATAATATAATTCAAATGTAATTGAAATAGAAGTGAGCTATAGTACACAGAAACTCATGCCACAGGGCTCTTGTTATTTTAGTACAAATAAAATGCATTTCATTTTAGGAGAGTGGTCCATAAATAGGTAAACCCTGTGCCTGCTCAGTCTGATATTCAGCTGATTACTGTTGATATGCACTTTCAAAACATCTGCTCTTTGTTCTTATGTACTTTATTTTTAACCAAGACTTCAGCTGGACTGTTTTTCAGATATATAACTTCTTCAAATGGAGGATTGTCTTCTGACAATTCTTCAAATAGAGGCATATTGACACCAGGATTCTAAGTTAAGGCCCATGCTGAAATCAAGCCTAATTCTCAAACAAATATACATGATTAATTAGATGCAAGACCCATTTGCTGAAATTGAGCTTTCATCTAAGTAAGTATGCTTAAGTTTAGCCTTTAAGTATATTTTACATAGTAAAAACATTACAGTTTGAGTATCCCTTGTCCAAAATGATTGGGAGTAAAAGTGTTTTGGTCTTTGGAATATGTATATTCATATATATATATATATATATATATATATATATATATATATATATATATATATATATATAGAGAGAGAGAGAGAGAGAGAGAGAGAGAGAGAGAGAGAGATCTTAGAGATGGGGCCCAAGTCTGAATACAAAATTCATTTATTTTTCATATATACTTTATGTATAGCCTGAAAGTGATTTTGTACAATAATTTTATTAATTTTATATGTAAAAGACAATTTATGTACGTAGAATCACCAGAGAGTGGAAGTGCCCATGTATACAATTTTGGATTTTGGGAGATTTTGGAGTTACAGGTAAGGAATGCTCAATATGTATCTTCAAAACTGATTAATATGATGCATTTACTTTGAAATGTTAGACAGCTTTTCAAAACAATAGATCTGCTTTTGCAGAAATGTCTGCAAGGTAGGCAGATTCTATCATACTCAATTTAGTAGAAGTGCTGTTAATTTCCAAGCAATAACATTATGCACAAAAAGTGAATTCTCTAATGCAATTTTGATTATTGCTGAAACATTTGCTAGTTAAGCCAGCTTTCAGCCTTCTTTATACAAAGCATAAGCAAATGTGGTTTTCAGTACATGTTGATGGTACTTAATTGAACAAATTGCTGAAGTATATACAATTTCCAGAGCTCTTAATTTTCAGAGAAACAAGAAAGAAAACAAATTAAATCCTTGGTTAGCTTGCAGGCAGGTTCTAATTTTAATCATTTTATACTCTAAACCTCAATATTGGTTGTGGATTAACTTTAATTCCCCTCTCAATTACTTGTCAACATCTCTTTTAGCACAGGAGGACACACAATTGCTGTATGATAGTTTGGCTTACTTGATAGCCAATATATAGTAATAGAAATTACATAAAATTTAACTCAGTGGACCATGAAGGGTATTGGGATAAAGTAGTCATTCTATTCTATCCAATTTAACCTAAACCCCTGGACTGTTATGAGAACAAAGGGATGAGATGGAGTACATATGTGAAAAAGGAAAATCTAACAATTTCAATCGTTGTCACTTTTGGTCCATTCAGACAGGCCCGAAAACCAGGACCTGTCTCAGTTTTTACCGGAGGCATCTGAACGACACAATTTGGGCCAAATCAAGGTTTCCCTGGTTTGTTCTGAATTAATTTGCTCCCCCATTAGATCCAGGCCTTCCTGAAAGACTGAGTATTGGGCCTGTGGAGACTCACTTCTGGATACTCTCAGGGGTGTGTCTCCATTGCCATCTCACACCTTTTGGGTCGCTGGAGCCCAAAGGTGTGGGATGGTGTCCACCCAGGGGGTGGGTGGCTACATGCCATCCCAATTAAAATTGGGATGGAATGAAACCACCCCAAAGGCCCTCAATTTTGCCCTAAAAGTTAAAGAAAAGGTACCTGGCTACCATAACTTTAGTGCTTGCATCCATCTGGCACAAGGAAATGACGCGCTTCCCTCCTCGTCCCTCGTGTCTCCTCTGGCATTGTTTCCTCATGCCAGGAGGACACGATCACTAACATTATGATGGCCAGGTACCTTTTCTGTAACTTTTAGGGTGCAATCAAAGAGCTTCGGGGTGGCTTCATGCCATCCGGATTTTAATTGGGATGACATGTAGCTACCTGCCTCCCAAGAAAAGCCCAGGTTTTTGGGTGGAGTGGGAACAGAAATCTGTGCTGAAGTGGGTTACTTTAACCCACTTAGAAGAGTATTTTGGCACCCTTAGTACCTCCCACTGTCAATTTAAACTTTAGGGCTACATAAAAATATATTTCTAATGGCACAGAATTTATCTGCACCAGATAGTTACATCTGCTTCATATCACTTTAACTACCTAATAAAGCTACAAATGTCAGATTTAAATGCCTGATTAAGTTATACATTCTCAGGTTTAATAGCCTCACCAAACTACATTTCCCAAGATTCCATAGGATGGAGATATGGTTACAATATTTTGAAACGTATAAAATCTAATGCAGGCACATCTATTTCCTGTATCCATTTTATTATGTTCTCTTATCAAGAAACTGTGTTTTTAGTAGAATATACAAATTGTAACCTGCAGTTCTAAAATGAATTTTCTATCATTGGTACCAGCAGTGAAGCCTATATAAGCTTGACCCTTTCTGTTAAGATGACCTTAAAATGTATTCCTAAATGTACATGGCCCACAGGTCCTGTTGTCGTTTGCCCTAAACCAATGATTCCCAAAGTAGGTGCTACCACCCCCTGGTGGGCGCTGCAGCAATCCAGGGGGGGTGGGGATGGCACCTATTAGGAGACAGGGCAGGGCCAAGGGAGGGGCAGGGCCTCTTCTCAAGTGCCAGAGACAGGGCTGAGCACCTGAAGCGCCTATTAGGACACAGGGGGCAGAGCTAGAGGAGTGGGCATGGCTTCTTCTCAAGAGCCCAAGACAGGGCTGAGAATCTATACCTCTCCTGAGAGGCCTTTTAGGACTAAAGGGCGGGGCTATGGGTTGGGCGGGGCCTCTTCCCAAGAGTTCGAGATAGGGCTGAGCTTCTGTATACCTCCCCTGAGGTGCTTGTTAGAACACGGGGGCGGGGTATAGAGGTTCAACCCCATCAGGCACTTGGGAAGAGGCCCCACCCTCTCCTCTGGCCCCACCCCCTGTGTCCTGAAAGGCACTGCAGGACAGAGATAGAGCTCATAATTCTGCCCATCCCAGTCCTGGCACCCATTTATGGTCCCGCCCACCTCCCCCTCTCCCTCCCACCTCCCCCTCTCCCTCCCAGCCCTGCATCTTGGACTAGGGGAGAGACTCAGCCCCGCCATCTTGAGCAGGAGCCACACCCACCTCTCTAAGCCATGCCCCCCTTTCCAGGGGGCGCTAAGTAATATTTTTTCTGGAAAGGGGGCAGTAGGCCAAATAAGTTTGGGAACCACTGCCCTAAACCTTCACCCAGAATATTCTTTTTTTGAATTATTACTATCTGGCAGACAGTACAGGGTGACAAAGACAAAGACAAACAGACTGAGAAATAGCTTTTATCCTAGAGCTATAACTATATTTAACTCCATAGTTTCACATTGATGAGGCAGTGAGGGCTGTACGGTGGTGGTTGGAGTGTGGAGGGATGAGTGTGTTGTTTTTGTGATGTGTGCTGGGGAAATCGGTTAATTTTGTTGTACAATGTACAATGACAATAAAGTTATTCTATTCTTTTAATAGGTCTTTTCTTGCTCATAATATGCAGCCACCCATTGGTCAATACAATGAGTACAATATATTGCAGCTGGCACTATAGTTGTAAAATGGTTTTCTTGTGTATGTGTATTGTTAGCCTAGCTCTTTTTCTTTATATTTGTACAAAAGCCAGATGATTGGCATTTGGCCATTCAGAAAAGCTTTGTTTTGTTGACTAATCAAATATATAAACATCAGTGTTAGAACAAATAACATACAACCATTATCCTTAAAATATTTATTTTAATTTATTTTTTAAGAAAATGAACATATCTTTCAAGGGGTCAGTATAGAAGTACAAGCGCGTGCAGCTTATTTACAATAGAATTCTATCTCTGATTTCATTGTTCCATAGACTCCATCTACACTGGCTCTTTAATACAGTTCAGAGCTATCTTCAAGCTGTGGTAGTTAAACAACAAACACTCTTGAAAGTGCACAAAGGAAAGCCTTTACTGCACTTCAATCCTTTGTGGTTTTTGTAATCACCATCCAGGCCTTATACCAATTCCAAGATTTCCTGTGTAATCACCTGCACAGTGAAACAACTTTCTTCAATAATGGTCAAGTGGTCAGTGTAGATGTTGCCATAGTTGAGTGAAGATTTGAACCTAAGGCTCTTTTATCCTCCTAGTTCACACTGTACCTGCTAGAAGTCAGATTTTGCCATTGAACATTCTTGGTGTTACCCTTTGGATATGCCAGCCTTATACCAAGTAGTAAGTGGGAGATGCTTTGATGGGCCACTAGGTTTGCTCCTGATTTCTGTAGAGCTAGCAGTGAAAATCTATCTGTCCTTGGTATTGTGTAATTAGAGAAGAAAATTGATATGACCGCAGTGGACTTTCTTTGAATATTTGACAGTGATTACATAATAGTTAAGTCAATTAATCGGTCAAAATACAATTAGCATATCAACCTTTAAATAGGCTCTAATTTATGTGGACCTTAAATGTTACAAACCTGTGCATTCTGATCAACAGAAGCTGTTAAATAACCAAGATCACTATACCACTTTGCTTGCTTCTTCTTTTCTGGAGAAACCATGGCAATAGTGTTTTAAACAGCCATGGAAGCCATTATAGCTAACAAAGTAGTTTCATCTTATGATTTGTGAGGGTAACTTCCACTGAACACGAAACCATGATGGTTTTACCATGATGGTTGCAATCAAACTTGAAGTTAGGATGGTGTATAAAAAGGTGGGACAGAGATGTGACAAAGGGAGTTAAAATAAACTCAGACCCTGTGACAATACACTCCTTTTCCATTTTGTTTAATCATAATTGCATTTTTAGATTAAATGCTCCCTTCAACTAAGCTTGAAGACAAGCATTTCTTATAGAGTATTTGTGACTTCAGGGAAGTAAGTAGAATTTATAATCTGTACGAAGGCAAGCAAACTGTCCCTTGTTGATCAGGTTCTGTTACAGGAGAAAAATGAGATTTCCTCAATGCTCTGTGCTGAGTGTCATTGGAGTTTAGTGTGGGGGAGGTGATGCATTTTTAAGGCATAACCCTGACAATAAATATAAATAATTGGCAAATAGTTAGGGAGAGGAAGTCAATAAAATCCCCCAAGTCCAGAAAACTTTTTGAATGTATTCTGTTGGGACTATCATGCAATGCCTAATTCAAAAGTAGTCCATCTGTAAAATATCTGCCGGTGCAATTTGCTCAGAGCCATGTATGTACCCTTTGGGGGAACTTTAAACCAAACTTTTCTTCAAATTGAGGAAAACAGCATGCTATGATGCTTATTATACTGTGTCACGTATAAGTCAGTTTGCATAGCCTTGGCCATGGTGATGCATGCCTTGATTTGGACTACTGTAACACACTCTACACGGGGCTTCCTTTAAAACTTCTGTGTGTTCAAAATCTTGTGGTCAGGATGCTATATAAGTCAGCTAACAGTTTGTTTCTGGGCAAAATTCAGAGTTCTTGTCGAGTTACAAAGCTCTATATGGTTTACGCCCAAGACTAAGATTACAGTGGAAGGCTTTCTCTTTGTCCTGTCACCATCAGAAGTTTGCTTGCTGAAGATGTAAGAGAGAGCATCTTTGGCTGTTCCCATCACCTGGGACTCCCTTACATAGGAAACCAGGCTGGTCCCTCTTACTGTCCATTCACCTGCAGGCAAAGACATTTCTGCTCAAGCAGGCTTTTAACATGTAATAAGGCAACATTAGGAGCCCCGGTGGCAAAGTGCGTTAAAGCACTGAGCTGGAGACCGAAAGGTCCCAGATTCAATCCCCGGGAGCGGCGTGAGCAGCCGCTGTTAGCTCCAGCTCCTGCCAACAGGAGTTCGAAAACATGCCAATGTGAGTAGATCAATAGGTGGAAGATCTGGTGGAAAGGTAACGGCGCTCCATGCAGTCATGCCGGCCACATGACCTTGGAGGTGTCTATGGACAACACCGGCTCTTCGGCTTAGAAATGGAGATGAGCACCAACCCCCAGAGTCAGTCACGACTGGACTTAACGTCAGGGGAAAATCTTTATTTTCTTCTTTAAGGCAACATTTATGGGACTGTTTTGCTATTTTAAAACTTCCAATGCAGGAAAAAAAGTATACAGTTTATCTGTCCGATATAATTTTTGATCATGAAGTTGGTAAGCTTAAGGACATCTTTTAGTTCATTTTTTCAGATCTTTTGTAAATATATTAATTTAAGAAGTGAATCAGAGCTGCTTCTGTTTGCCTCTGCTTGTGTGACAATGTCACCTGGGTGCACAATGTCTCTCCCTCCTCTCTTCCCTTCTCCTGTTTCAGTGGGGAAGATGAAGTCCTTTGCGTCTTTACCTAAAAAGATATTTCTCAACCACATACAGTTGATAAACCCCCCAAAGTGTTCAGCCAGCTCACTGAGACACAGCTCACAGCTCCATTTTCTCTACTGGAAGTCCACATAATGCACTTTGAAAACTTTTCTCCCTAAACTAGAGGTTTAGAGATGGGTTTTTTTTTGCAAAAATAATGATTTTGTGCAAAAGCTGCTTCTTTGTAAATATATTGTTTTCTGCACACGTGTTGCTATTGTGAAGCCCTCACATTTTTGTCCATTCCCCCCCCTCCCCCAGTTAACAGTCCTGGATTAGGAAGAATTATTTTTCTTAACCGAGTTTCTTGCTGTGTCAAGAAAGTTTTTCTCACCAAAAAAAAAGAAATTGTTCAGCATTTTACACCTTTAATGAGATTGTCCATCTCTATGTAGACAATTCATTCACCCAATTCAGATTTCTCATCTCTGCTTTAACTGAAGTTTACAACATTTGCCTGCATGCACACAATTTTGTATGATTTTTTTTCATACAAAATTCATTTATCTTGCTTTTGGAGAAGCAAAAGACTTGTATGGCAAGTGCCAGATTGTTTTATTAATAAAAAATACGCAAATAATTCTATAATGCTTCTAAACATTAAAAGACAGTACAAAAGTTAAGAACTGTTGTGTCATTTTGTAATGTAATTTGTTCAAAAATGTTCTCATAATCATGTCACCCAAAATGTGGCAGATTGATACACCAGACTAACACAGCCATGTGTTTGGATTCTAAAATCATAAACATCAATGAGAGATGACCAGGACATTGAGTGTGACTTCTAAGTCATTCAAATTTAATACCCAAATTTCTAAAAACTTATTTTTCATAATGTATAATAATAATTATATTCATACATTATTTTTAAAGACAAAACTCTGTTAAAGTAGTGTCTAAAAATGTGAAACCCAATGTTATGAATCTTGCTTGAGCCATAAACTCAGAAGGAGTTTTAAGCCATTTTTCTCTATTTTGGATTATGTCCGAGTCCGACTCTATGAATAATCTGGTAATAGTGCTAATATTCACATTCCTAACAAGAAAAAAATTAATAGTGCATCTAGACTGTAGAATTTATGTAGTGGAGGAACTTGTCACAATTCTGTTGTCATGGACCGATCACTACCTGGTCAGGTTTAGACTCGCTGGGACTTCAAACCTCCGAAGGAGTTTTAAGCAATAGCAGACAACCCCCCTATTGCAGCAGCTCCACCTGCTGCCAGTTTGTTTTCAGGCACAAGCCCAAGATGGTTCAGGTCCAGGCTATTTGGCTTACTACATCCCTTTGTACAAACTTGCCTGGGCCCTCCAGGAGAGGCCCTTTTCTCAGTCCCATTTCCATCTCAAGCTCAGTTGGTGGAAACGAGAGAGTTGGCCTTTTCAGTGGCTGCTCCACAACTCTGGAAACCCTGCCAAGCAAAGACAGAATAGCCCCCTCCTTGCAGGCTAAAATCTTTTTATTTAGACAGGCTTATAAAGATTAAGGTTCTTAAGATCAATTCAAGGGGTGCTGTGGTTTTTAACTTTTTAAGTTTGTTTTAATGATTTTTAACTGGGACTTTTACCATTTAAAATACAGTAGAGTCTCACTTATCCAACACTCGTTTATCCAACGTTCTGGATTATCCAACGCATTTTTGTAGTCAATGTTTTCAATACATCATGATATTTTGATGCTAAATTCGTGAATACAGTAATTACATAGCATTACTGAGTATTGAACTACTTTTTCTGTCAAATTTGTTGTATAACATGATGTTTTGGTGCTTAATTTGTAAAATCATAACCTAATTTGAAGTTTAATAGGCTTTTCCTTAATGCCTCCTTATTATCCAACATATTTACTTATCCAACATTCTGCCGGCTCGTTTATGTTGGATAAGTGAGACTCTACTGTACTGTTTATATTTAATCCTGTTTTATGTTAAACCATTTTGAGTCCCCTTTGGGGGAGATAAAGTGGGTATAAATAAATATAACAACAACAACAACAACAACAACACTTTGACACTATTTTAACTGCTATAGGCTAAAATAGATAAGGCACAGGAACAGGGTCTTTAGCCCTCTCTCCTAAAGTGTGATGGTTCCTCACTAAACAACAAATTCCATGACCAAATAAAGACTCCCATTAAATCTTAAATAATAACTTTACAATAGCATTCATTTTGTGGATTATGTACTATTCATATATTTTAGCATCCATTTTGAAAATGCCCTTACATTGCTCAATTCATTTTATGGATTTTACTGAACATTCTCTAGGGTACTGCTCTTATTGTTGCATTGCAAGTTTAACATATACAATATGTTTCTTCTAAATAAGTAGTGTTTCAGAATAAAACCGTGTTATATAGCAATGTGTTTTTAGAAATAACTTCTCTGTTTATGCACTCTCAGACTCTACATTTGGGTATCCAAGCGTGCTCCTTTATTAAAAGAAAATCCTGAAAGCCACATGTCAGTACAGCTGTGTATGAAACAAGGTGGTTGTTTTTGGTATCTTCTGTGCCAAAATAAATCATCTGAAAGGAAGAAATGTTTCAGGTAGCAGATGATCTGAGTTTATAACGCAAATGGCAAACATGACTCTTCTGTCTAATATAAAGAAAATAACTCTTAAACACCCTTCAGTACTCTCACCAAGGAAGTATGAGAATAAACACCATCTGGGTCTCGCTCAGTCTCTGACAGATGCTTATCCTAGATGGCTTTATGTATAAGCTTTTCTGGCAGCAAGAGCTAGAGAGGTCTGACCTGCATATATACAGAACTTTTAGCACTGCCATGAGTAATAAAGCATTAGTATCAGCTCAGCAACATTAAACAAAGCTTTCCCTCTCCACATATCTCAAAAACCTATCCTACACACTTGAATGGTAAATCCCTACCAGGTCTGATGTGGCTCATTAAAGATTACAGTCCTACTCATGGTTGTGAATCCCATGGATTTCAGTGGGATTTAAGCAACCCAGTATTATGCAGGGCTCTAACTAGGGGATGAGATCCATAAAACCATGATGCTCTTATGACCCCCTGAAAGCTTTCGACAGAATTTTATGGACAAGATGCCTTTCACTGCTACATGACAACTACTTGTGACGAGCTTCAGAAGCAATTGGAAATATGGGAGAGAAGGAATCAGAAATGTGGAGCTGGAAGAGACCACAATGTCCAACTGGTCCAGCCCCCTGCCATTCAGGAAATACAATCAAAGCACCCCTGACAGATGGCCATCTCCCGTGTTTCCCCAAAAATAAGACAGTGTCTTATATTAATTTTTGCTCCCAAAGATGTGCTAGGTCTTATTTTCAGGGGATGTCTTATTTTTCCATGAAGAAGAATTCACATTTATTGTTGAACAAAAAAATGAACATTTATTATATACTGTACAGTAGATGTCATTGCAAACCAACATAACCAAACAAACTGTGAATCCTATCAAGAATTTCTTGTTACTACCATTATTTTCATGTACATTATTTTCATGTATACGTACATTTACGAATCCTGCTTGCTGTGGTGTTTTTTTTGGCGAGCATAATTCCAAAAAAAACTTTGCTAGCTCTTACTTTCGGGGGAGGCCTTATATTTAGCAATTCAGCAAAATCTCCACTAGGTCTTATTTTCTGGGAATGTCTTATTTTTGGGGAAACAGGGTTAAAACTGCTTAAAAACTGCCAGAGAAGGAGGTTTCACCACACTCTGAGACAGCATACTCCTCTTACTTACAGGTCTTTGCATCAGGACATTCTTCCCATTACTCCTCAGCAGAACAACAGAAAACAAGCTTGCCCCTTCCTCAGTGTAATATCCTTTCAAAAATTTAAACATTTCTGTGGGCACAAAATTTTGGTAAACAGATACAAATGAAACAATGGGAAAGAGTCTGGACAAAGAGTTTGAAATGTACCCTGTGTAATAACTTGAAAGATTTTTTAAAAATATAAAATGATGTATAGATGGTTCCTGACATCAGATAGGATCACTTTATTGTGTTTCTCCAACAAAGATGGAGTCAAATCTCCATTACTTTTTTTTTACTGGAAGTGTGTTATTATGAGGGGGAAAGGATGTACCAATGGTTCCTTTTTACTAAATGGGTGTAGGAAACTGAAATAATATAACTACCAGACAAAGAACATAAAGCCCTTAGATTAGATAACATAGATTGTAGTTATTGTTTTTAGGATATAGCAGTATTATTCTAGAAAATGTTTTTTTAATCTTTTGTTGTTGATAATGTTTTGTGTTTGTATGTTTGTATGTATGTTTTGTTTTAATATGTCTTAATAATTTTTAAAATAATATTTAAACATTTCTATTAGCTATTCCATTGCATGAGTGTGTGGGAAGGGGTTGAGTCTGGGCCAAATTATTTGCTCAATCTTTTGGCTAATGAGGGTGATGGGGCAGAGTGGCTGTCTACTTGTGGTGGAGGCTCGCAAATCAGGCAAGAATGGACACCTGGCAGCGGCGGCTCCTCCTCATCTTTCTTCCCCAGAAGCCTCTTCCATCTCTTCCTGAAGACCCCCCCCCCCAGCAGAGCACCCACTTGAGGCAAACAAGACCAGAAAGAGAGAAAATAAGGACAGGAAAGGCTTTCCTAGGCCTCTCCTCCAAATATGGCCTCGCCGAGAACTTGCTTTCCCACCAAGCTTGCAGTTGTGAACGTGGCCTACAAGTGGGGCAAGTTTCATCCTGATAGGTCTAAAAATGATGGAAAAACAACTCTCTAAATTTTTCACTTTTGCACCAATTGAGCAAATCTTACCAGAACGAAAATGTGTACCCCCCTCCCAATGTTGGGAATTTCCCAGAAAACAGAACCAAGGGGTGGGGGGGGGGTGGGGAGCTGAAAATGGAACTGAAAATGGTATGGTTTCGGGGTGTTGTACATACCTCTTACATACTTATGTATAAATCTAGATGTTTTTATCAACCAAAAAAATCTGGGTTGACTTATCCATGGGTTAAGGTAAGTATTGTACTTTGACCCTTATCAGAAGGAAACCAACTCCTTCTTTGACTAGAGTGGCAAATGGCAAGAGCTTCATCGGTCCAGGGAAAACCTAAAAGATGCAGCAGTCCTATCTCTGCAAGGCACCACTTCTGGCCTATTTGAATGCATGGGTGGAAAAATGGCAGTGGTAAACAAGGATGACTGGCCCCCTGAAGCAGAATAGCTCTCAACTTATTCAGAGGTCATATAAAATACATAATTTTAGCTCCAAAATCTGCCCTTGACTTATACATGAGGTCAACATGAGTACCTAGGTAATTTGTTTCATCACATTAGTTTTTTAAATCCACTGACTTCATCATCAAAGATGATTTTAAGAAATCATACAGGAGAAGGAAAGTCATAGGTCTACATCTTGCTTGAGGTGTGTGACTAAGGTAGCCTTGAGATAGACTGGGTGCAGATTTCATAGAAAGGTCTGCATTAAGCCTGTTTCAACATCACATTAAGCAAATATCTCAAATACGATGTAGATCTGCAATTCTAACACTACTATTTTCCTTCTTCTGTGTATTTCTTTTCAGCTTTAACTTCTAAAGAACACATTGGGCTACAAAATTCATATGATCCATTTTGTTGCCTGGGCATGGGCGATCAACCTCACCGGGTGATGATGAACAAATAACCACGAATACAACATAACTTTTTTGGTTGAAAACTGGCCACAACATTTTATTGGTTACAGAAGTAAAGGGTTGGCTGCCCGACATGGGTCCTGGATCAACGATCGAACAGCCCAATGCTGCCCGATCGTAAAGCCACGGCGCAACCGATACCAGACCCGGTAGTCGGTATCCCTAGCGCCACCTGGTGGTAACAGCTACTTCTAAAGAACACATTGGGCTACAAAATTCATATGATCCATTTTGTGCCTTTGAATTTTGTGCCTTTGAATTGTCCGGTGTTTTTAATCATATGGCAATGAGGGACCAGGAACAAGGGCAATTAGAATCCAATAAAATGTATTTCTTTATTGTCAGCAACAGAGACCCTCTTTTTGAGAAGTGGCTTTGTCTCCGCTCTATGTCTGGCTACAGAGCACATTGTAGGCAATGCAGACAGTCTCTTGAGAAGCTTCTGTACTGTCAGATCGGGTGAAAATGTAGATATTGTAACAGACAAAATATTCCAGTAGGAGCAATTCCTTTATTTTAACTTGAAAGGAAACCTTCAGGAAGGAGAAATCCCTGTGCACCCCTTATACATTATAATTCTGCTCTTCATCGGGTAAGTTCAATGTCTGGCATACATTCATAATCAGTGTTTATAAATTACATCCCTAGCTCAAATCTGTAAGGGTTTAGGATTAGACATTAATCTCTTCTGTTGGCAGAGGGCCCTTCAACACAGCTATATAGGCCAGAATATCAAGGCACAAAATCCCACAATTACTGCTTTGAACTGGGTTGCCTGAGTCCACATTGCCATATATTCCAGTTCAAAGCAGATTATGTGGGATTTTATTCAGCTGTGTGGAAGGGGCCTGAAACACTCTTTGATGACTGATCTGCTAATAAAACTGCTCTCCTACCTAAGAACTGCTGGCAGAAGAAGGAAAAACTAGGCAAAGGTTGACTAAGGCAAAGAAAGAACTGAGTTACACCAAATGCAAACGTCCTCCAGCACATATATGTAGCCATAGTGCCAGCACAAAATTGGTCCAGAAGCATCTTTAAGATGAGAAGATTTTCAGAATTAGTACATCTGTTACCTGCCCAGTGACAGCTCAAGCATCTGCTATTCAGTTTCACCAGTCGTTGGAGCTACTTTACATTGCAGTGCAATACATGCTACTTAGATGTTAGCCTTTTTGATATTATGTGTAACTAGTCCAAGGAATGTATTAAAGTGTTGTCACCTGGTGGTTTACATGTCTATTCAGAAGTAAGTTTGACTGAATTTATGGGATTATCTGCCGGAGGAAATGCATATAAGATTGCCATTTTAGTTCACTAGTGAAATGAATACAGAAATTATTTGCTCAGATTTGCAGCACAGGATCCCTGTGAAAGTGCAGAAATACAGAGCATTTTTGCTACTTGAGAGAACACCTCTCTGTAAATCTCAAGGTTCTCCAGGGAGACTCTATGATCAACGTACAGTCCTCAGATGTTTTTAGCCTTCACCTCCCAGAAATCTTAACAGCTGGTAAACTGGCTAGGATTTCTGGAAGCTGTAGGCCAAAAACATCTGGGGACATCGGGTTGAGATCCACTGCTTTAGGTCCTCTATTGTAACTCTATAGCAATATTCCACTGGAAGTTGCACTGAGGACCTAGAAAGAACATTTTAATCAGTTTTGCAAAAGTCAAACCTGCAACTGTGGAGAGAAGACTGTATTGTTAATATGAATAGTTTTCCACACATACACAAATGGAATCACCATATAATAGCACAAATATCCATTAACGTAATAATGGAGGATTATTTTGAGAATGGAATAGGGATGTAATTATTCACAAAGTTTCTTCTTGATGGAAGCAACATGTACGTTTAGCTATTTTATTCTTGCTATTTGAAAATCTTCAAAAAATTCTGCTTTCAAAGCTTATTCACAATTTGAGATTTTTCTCTGAAAAATTCAAAGATAGGTGTTTTGCACAGAAAACATTTTCTATGTAGGAAACACCATTTTATGCACAGAAAATCATATTCTTGCATATCTTACAAATAACCCAGTATGAACCTTGCACAGAATATATCAAATTCCAGAATTTTCTGCATAGATAATAATACTTCTGAATAGAAATACATTTTTTCTCTGTGAAAAATAGTTTTCTGACAAAAAAACCATACGCAAATTTTGCACAGAACATTTTTGAAGTGTGAAGATTTTTTTCAGTGTAGGATTCCCTTTGTCAGAATTCCTCAACTATTTTATGAATATTTCCAAATATCCTTTTCATTCCTAGAATGGAAACAGGGTGGAAAATCATTACCTTCCACTGCAGAGTGGCTTTAATGTTAAGTCTTTTTGATACAAATGCAATTCCATCATCCCTCATTTCTTGTTGCCTAGTATTTACAGATAGGTGAAATGCTAAACAAGAGTTGATTTTCAAAGATTTCTAAATATTGACATTAAAAGATTTTTCATTAAAAGATGAAAACTAATGAAAAACACTTCCTTTTAGATAAAGAAACAGAAATTACTAAGTTGTTTTTTTCCATGCATTTTTATCTGTGACACTCTAATGTTCATCTCTTATATTTGGCTTTAAGTAACAAGCATCTGACAGCAGTAATGACTTCTTGGCAAAGATATGTCAGGTACTTCCATATGCTGCCAAGTTAGGATTTCATAACAAAAACAAATTAAGACTCTTTATTCTGACCATCATAAAACTTTAAACATCAATCATACATACTTATGCTATTATAATATTTGTTGCAAGCAATGAAAAGCAGGCCTATGAGAAATCAGATATGTGAATAGAAACAAACCACCACCCTCATCTCTGTTGTTATTTCTACCCCTAAGGAATATAGAATGAAGATGTAAATCTTTGCTTTTTATTCATTAATAATCATAGTGTCGTAGGTCTGAAAGAGACTACAAGGGGCATCCAGGCCAACCCCCGTCATACAAGAAAAGTACAAAGTACCTGCCTAGTCCTCAATGTGACGTCCTTTCAAACATGGCTATCATGTCCCCTCACAGCCTTCTATTTTATTCCCATTAAGAGTATATTATAGGACTACTACATCTAACTCTCAGCTGCGTAGCCCTTTGAGCTATTTACACGAAATGTGTGCCATAGATATTGAGCTAAATAAAACCCTTTATATACACTTTTTCTTTTTAGTTCCAACAAGATCACCTTTTCTCCCTCTGAATAAATTCAATAAATTCTGTATATACTGAATGTCCTTTTTTTGAGGATCAGATTTGAAAGCACTGCACACAGTAGAAAAGTGAGTGAAAAATATTATAACAGTATGTTCAATATAAATGTAGTAAGAACATGCATGATTTGGCACTCAAGAGGATTTCTGTTGTAAGCAGAACTGTCAAAAACATTGGTTCTAATGTTGGCCAACACCCTAAATTGGGTAACAAGGCCCTAGCTTACAGATTTCCCATGGGCTGCAAATCCTTGCATTATTTATCCTCATAGAAAAGAGCAAAGAACTCTTATAGTTCAGGTACATTAAGATTTTGCATTGTGCAATAATACAAAGTTTTCCGTGCAATTCCTGATCATTTTGCATGCTTTGGCAGATATTTCTCTGTATAGAAATACATCTGGCTTATAAAACACCTTTATATGTTCATAAAATACATTTTCAGTGCAGAAATGTGTTTTCTGTACACAAAGCCATGTGCATTTCTATATAAATATTAACTGAAGCATGACAGCTTTGTGACTGCTTCTATTCTCCCCAACAGCATTTCCCAAATGTCAATCTTTCTTGGCTAGGAAACAAAAAAACAAACTTTTTTTCTATCTTCACTTTCCCCGAGGTCCCCAATCAACTGCACAGAGTCTGGTTCCCACCTCAGGGAACTTGGAAGAGGTTTCCTCTGGGAAATCTAGTTTCTGAACATGATCCTATATTGCCCTAGACCAGTCGTTCTCAACCTGTGGGTCCTCAGATGATTTGGACTACAACTCCCAGAATTCCCGGCCAGTTTACCAGCTGTTAGGATTTCTGGGAGTTGAAGGCCAAAACATCTGTGTAAACAGTTAATGTGCACATAAGTGTAGAGTTAACAAATGGAAAACCATGGGATAAATTTACTAAATTACATGACAATGCATAAATTAGAAAAATGTATGAGTATTTGTACAAATTTCAGTACAGGAGGTAGACACCAAGTCTTGCAACATGGAATGTCTCAGGATCCGGAGAAAAGTAAAGTGAAATATAGAGAAACCCAAGCAGAAAAAAGACAATATGATTTCCATGTCCCTAAAAAGACAGCAGGGATACACACAAACCCAATGGACCCCACAGCCCCATCCTTGAAGGCATTTCAGACACATAGACATACAGTACAACTCCTGTATCTGCAGAACTAATGTGGTTTCACTTATTTATGGTTTCACTTATTCACTGTTCCTTATGTGCAAGCTACTTTTTGGTACTTCCATCATTTGTCCCATTAAAAATAATAGGGTTCACCTAGCCACACAAAGTTTGGGATATAATGATTGTCCTGTATTTAGACTGGGTGACTGGGAACACTGCCTTAACAGGATTTCCAATTACATAGAAGTTTTAAAAGCCATTTAGTTGAATTTACCTAAATTCCTCCTTTATAAATTCCTCTTTCCTTTATATAAAAGTCTGGAGTTCCCTCTATATGGATGATAGGGTAGGTGTAACACATACAATCCTATTTCTTTCATTAACATACATTCCATATGTCTAAAGAGGGATTCTGAGGGCCCTTCTACACAGGCATTATAATCCAGGCTAAAAGGGGGGGGGGGGTTAGCCAAAATGCGGGAGGAATAAGGAGGAATCAGATTAAGGGCTGGAAAACACATGTTAAAAAGGCACTTTTTAAACCCGATTCCTTCTGAAAAAATGCACCTTTCCATGCCTGTGTATCCCTGCAGATACGGAAAACACGTGCTTTTCTTCCTTAACCCCTGTAGATTTCCTCTGTGCCCCCCATTTCCCTCTCAACTTACAGAAAGAAGGCTCTGATTGAGGTTTGGAGCAATTTCCCCTTTCCCTTCTCCCTGCAGGAACTTGGAGGAGAAATCCCCTCTCCCCTACCCAAAGCTCTCCTTTGGCTCTTCCAAGGTAGGGAGAAAGGCTTCAGGCCTTGTCTTCTCCTGGTAAGTGCAGGGGGAAATGTAGGGCAGAGAGGGGGAAACTGGCAGTGTCCTTGCCCAACCGTGCTGATCTGGATCAGCACATGAGAGCATCTAGCTACCACCTTGCAAAATCCTGGGGTTTGGGCCAACTGTGTGGCCTCCATCCTGAGAGGAAGTGGGATTTAAAATCCCAATAAGTGTTGGATTTATGCCCTGTATAGAAGAACCATGAGAACATCATGTCCTAGAATGTACTAATACTCAGACCCAGACCAGACAAATCTGGAAAATAATTGGTGCAGTACTGTATTCTACTAGGATGCAAATAAAACAGTTATTTCATGGTAAATTAGTCTGTGGATAATTAATATTAATTAAACTGTATGGACCTGAGAGAGCATTCTGATATATCCTGAAAAACAGGTCAGCTGAATGGTTTTTGAATATGAGAGGAAAAGAAATTAGAAACACTGTATACAAATATTAAAGACTTTTACTTCCATTTGCATCACCTGAAATGTTCTCTGAGCCTAAATGAGCAGCAAGGTTAATCTTTCGTCATGTTTTATTCTCCCACTTCCCCTCGAACACTATAATATAATTTGTAACATTACCCCTATTAATATTAGGTTATGCTTTTCCTTACTCTGTGGTATACTAATTTTTTGTGGTTGCAGTTTTAAAAAGGTTGATATTAGGGAAAACCGCCAATAAGCAGAATTATCCTCCATATAGGGAAACAGATAGTACATTCCATAATCTTGAACACTCCTTGCTTCTAATTGCAATTCTGGCATTTATCTACAATGGGTCCTTGGTATCCACTGGGGTTTGGTTCTGGGACCCACTCTGGATACCAAAATCTGTGGATGCTTAATTCCCATTATATAATAGAGTCTCACTTATCCAAGACTTGCTTATCCAAGGTTCTGGATTATCCAATGCATTTTTGTAGTCAATGTTTTCAATATATCGTGATATTTTGATGCTAAATTCTTAAATACAGTAATTACAACATAACATTACTGCATATTGAACTACTTTTTCTGTCAAATTTGTTGTATAACATGATGTTTTGGTGCTTAATTTGTAAAATCATAACTTAATTTGATGTTTAATAGGCTTTTCCTAAATCCCTCCTTATTATCCAAGATATTTGCTTATCTAAGGTTCTGCTGGCCCGTTTAGCTTGGATAAGCGAGACCCTACTGTATATAGTAAAATAATATTTCTTATATAAAATGGTAAAATCAAAATATACTTTCTGAATTTTTTAAGTTGGAGAAGGAATACTTTTAAGCTGTGGTTGAAAGGCTGAATCTGTGGCTATGAAGGGCCAGCTGTATTGCATAAAAAAGTTGCTCTATAGAAGTTTGACTTATGTATTCCTCTTTTTCCTTTTTAGCATCCTCTCCAAGGTATGAAAGTCTGAGACAGAGAAAGGCTCTATTTAGTAAAATGCTATTCCCTCACACTTTATTACTGAACTTGAAAAGCTCATAAAGAAAAGATGTACCTGGAATTTCAATGGGGCTGGGCTGAAGCTTTGTGCCAGAGTACATGCTCTGCATAAAGAAGGGCCCGACTTCGTTCTCCTGGATCATCAAGCAGGGCCAGTTAAAACCCTCTCTGAAACTCAGAAAGACTGCCAATCAGTGCAAATAATAGAGAGACCCATCTGATTTAGTACCAGGCAGCATCCTACAGCAAAGTTGCAGCTGAGGCATTATGCTTGCACAATTCCCAGTTGCATGAGAAATTCAGTGCCTTCTAATAATAATAATTTTTATTTCTTAGCCACCTCTCCTTGTGGCTCAAGGTGGGCTACATCACTAAAAACACATACTCATCTAAAACATTCTATAAAACACACATATTAAAACATATTTCTACAAAATACATATTCATATACAAAGATTAAACACAAGACACAAGTTTAAAATTCATGATTAAAACTGGCTGGGTAGGCCTATATGCATATAATTTCCCATATTTTCCAAGAGGCACACTGTCTAGAGTGGCTTATATGACTGTTCTGCATCCTGGCACAACTCTTTCAATGAATGGAGATAGCACTGACTGTACTGTACATGTTGTAATTGCTTATTGTACTTCCAGCAGCTTGTCTGCCTGTATCTTCACTGACAGTTGCCAATGCAATTGTGGGATTTTCTGTTTCCTGTATGCTACAGGGAACCTCATCCTATGTTCCCATTCATTGCTCTCCAGCAGGGTATATAAAGATTACGTATCTCTTATTTAGAGACCAGAAGTGTTTAGGATTTTGGGGTTTTCTTTTATTTATTTTGGATTTTGGAATATGTACATATACGCACATAATGAGATATCTTGGAGATGTCACCCAGGTTTAAGCATGAAATACATTTCTTTCATACATATTTTGTTCAGATATCCTGAAGACAACTGTATACAACATTTTAAATAATTTTTTGTATGACAAAAAGTCTGTGTATATTGAACCATCAGAAAACAAAGGTATCCCTATCTCAACTACCTATGTGGTGTCTTTAGGAACTAATTTTGTTAACTTCAGTTGAACTGACATATATGTCTAGTTATTTTTTTTTCTATCTCTGATTAGTTAGCCCATTTTAATACACAATCTATTTGTGCAAGGGAGTGAAATTAGTGATATATATGCATATTCTACCAAGAGCTGAGGTTCACATTATGTCATGTTGCCACAACTTACTTGGATTCCTGAATGATCATTGCTATGGACCATTTACTTATCTGAATATGCCTTCCCTTATCCTTCCTTCCCTTGCATAGTTTCAAGAGCATTATTGCCAAAATATTTTCCTCTCCAAAACACATTAGAGGACTTTTAGGGTCTTGTCAAATTGCAAAACCGGGGGGGGGGGGGGTAGTTTTAGGGGGCAGATTTCCCTTTATATGTGAGAGATAAAGTAGCTGCTCAGATTCTGCTTCATAGTAGTTACATTGCAATGAATATGCAGGTGAATAAAGATAAGTATTTTTATTTGCCTTCGTTCTGTTGCCTGTCAATTTCCTTGTGTCCCCCCTAGTGCTTGTATTATGAGAAAATATAACTTAAAATTTCCCTTGCTGCTATTTTTACACCATCCATATGGTCATAAAATACATACTCTATCACATACATAAAAGTGTGATCATACCGCAATGCTTATGGCTGAACTGGGGATAGAGTAGATTATTATTCAGTGTGAATATTATTCAGTGTGAATTCACCTAGATCACAGGGCTCTTTCTTCCTTCCTTCCTTTCTTTTGGTGTGCATGTTTTTCTTTTCTTTTTTGTTGGCTATGATTTTAATGAACACAGAATTGGTAACATGATAACAGAAACGAAAATGAAAAGATTTTGTTAGCTAAATTCACATGCAAGTAAAGATAGGATCATAAAGTATAAGACAGCAGTAGTTTCCCTTCTGCTGCTATTGAAACAGTTTTTGGAACAGTTAGGGCACTTCCAGAGAAGGCTTAAACCTGCTACGGAGCAGATTAAAGAAACCCGCTCCATAGTCTCCATGTCCTGCCCAAAACAACCAGGGTTTCCCACTTGGTGTTCCCATATCAGTGTGGTAACTTCCTGGCTGTAATGGGGCCACCGACACACCCTTCCCTCCAAAAGCCCTTTTAAAAAAAAGAAAAACTTATTCGGCAACATGAAGCCTCTTTTCCTCCTTGCCCCCCCCCCCCACCTCCAGGCATGTCATGAGAGGCCTTATGGTGCTAGATAAGTTTTTATGTTTCTTTTAATGGCTTTTGGGGCAGAGTTTGAGAGGGGTGGGTGCCCTACTCGATTCTCTAGGCTTTTGGAAGCCTGAAATAGTGAGATGGGTGTGGGAACTGGCCCCCGGGAGTACCCGGGAGTCAGTTCCTATAGGGCCCAAACCTCATTAGACCTGAACCTTTCAGGAAGGCCCGGGTTATTTGATTAATTTGGGACAAAGCAAGGTTTTCCTGCTTTGTTACAAATTAATCCACTTTTACCTGAAGCGTCGTTTGGACACCTCAGGTAAAAGTCTGACAAGGCCTGCATTTTGGACCATGTCTGGAAGGGCCCTGAGATTTGAGTTGGTAATTCCTCAAAGACCCTTTTTTGTACAGAGCATTTGTGGGAACAGATACAGTATCAAGATATATTCCAGGCAAACTACTGTGCAGCTTGCCTGCCAAATTCTGAAAAACACTGAATGAAAAAAGAAAGTTGGTCCTTCAGTCACCATGTACTGTAGAAAGATTTAAATGCAGGTGAAGTGCACAGTGAGTTGCTTAATAAGCCACTTGGTTCCATTTAACATTGCAAAAGCAAATAGGCTTTACAGGAGCCCCAGTACATTCGGCTGGCAAAACAGAGCTCACTACAAAAGCAAATAAACTGAAATGCACTTGGGGTTGGGGGATGAACCAATATGAAGCATCTTTAAAATAAAGAGTAATGCCTATTACTCAGAAACAACCAGCCGTCTATCTTTCTAGCAGGAGGTACTGGGCTAAACCGCCCTCTCATTTACATCCCTCTAGTTTCATTAAGGAAAACTGGTACATTAGCAGGCAGAACTAGATTCCTTTAAAGAGCATAAAAATGGACCATAACGAATGTCTAGTACAGCCTGATGCAACTGCTTTGGGTTAGTTGTGCCATTTGCAATGGAGCTAGGAGTCAGTTGCCTTTTTTAATGAAGTGATTCCAATTTTGCACACCAAAACCATATTTGTCTATATGTCACAGAAATCTCCCATGATCACGGAAGCTCTGGAAAAAAACAATGGGGCATTTTTGAGTAGTCTGTTATGCAATGAAAGCAGGAGGCCTCAATCGGAGAAAGGTAGTAGAGGTGGGTAAAGGTTTCCCCTGACGTTAAGTCCAGTCATGTCCGACTCTGGGGGTTGGTGCTCATCTCCATTTCTAAGCTGAAGAGCCAGCGTTCTCCGTAGACACCTCCAAGGTCATGTGGCCGGTATGACTGTATGGAGCTCCAGTGTTTGGGTCTGAATGCTGAAATGAAATCAAGATCAAAGGTTGAGAAGCACATCATCTAGGTTTGACCTGCCACCTGAATATGAACTGTTGGTGAGGTTCAGGGAGCTGAAGGGAGACCAGCATGGCCAAGAATAGCAATGGTAACATGCAAGCCCAGGAATTATCAAAGCTTGGGAAAGTTTTTTTTTCTGGACTAAAATATCCTGATTGATGGATTCTGAGAATTGTAGTCCAAACATATTTATCAAGGTCTTGGAATGATGAGCAGAAACTAGCAAGTGACTTTTTGTACTGAGTACCAGAGAGGAATATTACTCCAAGAAGTAGGTTCTGTTAATAGCCCTAATGCAAAACAGTAACGGTGACTTTTGCCGTATACATCACCACAGAATTCTCACCACAGAAATGAACTGGAATATTGCCAGCCAGACTTTTAGTCTTAGGCCCGTTCTCCACAGCTGTATACAGTCCAGATTATCTGCTTTGAACTATATTATATTGCACTGTGGACTCAGAAAATCCAGTTCAAAGCAGATAATGTGGATTAATTGCCTTTATATTCTGGGTTATATGGCAATGTAGAAGAGCCCCTAGTAAAAGTTCAACTTGGTTTTTAACTTTCATTTTAGCTCTGGCAAGGCATTAGTATCCTGCCAAGTCCCCATCTACACTTTGGCAAACAGTTCTCATTGATTATTGCCTCTAATCACCAAATGACAAAGAAAAACATGACATGGCTTATCTTCTGTAAGGATCACAGATACATAGGAATGATGTTTGCCAGTTCCCACATTGAATTGATTTTTGCTTGGAATCAGAAAGCAAAACTAACACTCTCGGGACTTTTATTTTTATCCATTGCTATCAATCTGTTTGCAGGTTCCTTGACCGCCCTTCCCTCTAGTATTGCTGATAAAATTTGGATATTTTGAGACCTTGATTATTGAAATTATAACAAAAGGCCCAACATAAATATATAGAAAAATACTGTATTTGTTTACCTGTTATTTTTATTGTAATATTGAAATTCCTTTTAGCACAGAGTACATACCATTGGCACTACTTCCTTGTCATTGCTACTCCTAATGTTTGCAACCTACTGTCTTCTTCTGTTCTTCAGGTGATCCCTGCTACCTGTGATAATGTGCCATTAAAATTAAAAATTAAAATATGATAATGTGCTAACGTGACCTTGCTGGATTTTTCCTACCTCTGTTTGAAAACATCCTTATGGTGTGAAGAAATGCATATGTTGCCGCTAGTGGAGAACTAAAGCACAAAATGGTTATAGACATTAAGGAGTGAAGTAGGAATTTGTCCTACTAGGTCTCCAGTCATTACAGGTGCTTGGAAATACATTGTTTGAAAGGATTTGGCGCTGCTAAGATTGAGACTGAAATGCTGCCGAGATAAGGGAAGATTGCAGAAAGAGTCATGTTTCTTTGAAAAATGCCTGTCCCATCCTGCAAAAGAGTTATGGAAAATGGTTCTTCAAATTAGTTCTTCAAATAAGACAGACAAATGGCTTACTAAAAGCATTCATTTGGAGGCAGGCAAATCAAGCCGAAACAAAGGAACAGAGTTCTAATCATGTTTAGCATTTGAGCAGTTCTCCACTATCCACTATCTTGTCAGGTAGACCAGTACTATTAGTTGAGCTCTTACATCATCGTTGTGTGATTCCTGTATGAAGAGTTACAACATTTGGGTTGAATCCCAACAATGCACAAATGAATGTACACCCAAATGCACAAGGGAATATGCAACTAAATGCACATTTGATTGGTTGAATGAAAACTTGAACGTATGTATATATCTAGATGCAAGTTGGCACTGTATACATAGCTCTGCTTCTACAATATTCAACTTAATATAGACCTTCCATGCTAGACAAAAATGCCAAGCAACTAGGAGTGTGCACAATATTATCTTGATAATCTGTATTCGGGGTATTTGGGTGATCCATCAGCCAGATCCTGGAAACAGAGTGGGTGGAGAAGGGGAACCAAAGGGATTGCTTTTTGAGAATTCCAACTTTTTTCTTCTGCATTAAATTTTCTTAGTTAATATCTTTCTTATAATCTTTTTTTCTATTTTACTAGTAATTTTGCTAGGGAGGAATGGGTGGGCAGGCATTTGGGGGAAGCTGTGAGTTTTAAAAGGGTTTTTTGTGTGTGTTTGTTTGAATATTTTTAAGGGATTTTTCCCTTTAAGTTGACTGAGTGTGATATGGGTTTAGGGAATAGACTGGCTCCCTTGAGACCTCACAGGGAGAATTCTCCAGCCCTATACTTTCCCCTCCCTATTTCAGGAATTTACTGGTAAACGGGATTAGGAGGGGCTAAAATGAGACCAAAAATGGAACGAGTTTTTGATGAATCGCACACCTCTACTAACTACTTCCATAAGGGAACCTATTCATGTATAAGATATGAACATATATATTTATTGTAGTGATGATAAAGAGCTAGTTAAAATTAGCTATGGAACAAATAACAAAAAAATAGGGGGAAAATTGTCTTAATAGCACAAAACATTGCTCAGATGTACATTTCAGATAATTCTCAGATAACTTTGTGTAGTATCTCAAATATAACAACTGTGCTACTTGTATACTGTCCAGATCTTAACTATTGTTTCCCCGCTAACAACTTTGTAGCATCAATCAGCTCTCTAAGCAGGGTGAAAATGGTTCTCTCATTGGCCTTGTTAGAATGTTGCAGTAGGGCAGGGGTCCATAGGGATCCATTGCTCACTGTTAATGGGCACTATGGTGGTTCACCCTGCTCCTACTTCTCTCAGTGAGAGGATCTAAACAAACAATGAACCTAAAGAGATAATGTTTAAGCAAGCCGATGATTGTTTCATCACCTTCCCAATTGAGAGATAAGCCAGAGAACTGGATTCTGCTAAATTTGCATGGTTCAGTATATGAACCATTGACCTAAGATCCATGGCTTGTTTAGTCATATTAGCTGTAAATGAAAACAATTAGCCAGTGTGCACCAGCACAATGTTTTAGTGTTAGTGAGCCAGAACTCTTGAATTCCATTTTGTTGCAAAATCTGAATGTGACCATCATGTCAAAAATTGGCTTTAATCAACTCAGTGGGAAATAAGGTCTCAAGATCAAGGGTATTAGTAGAAGCTGGGAGAGACCAAGACTCTCTTGGTCTCTGCCCAGTAATGAGCACTCTGCCCATTACTTTCATCTTAAGTGCACTACATGGAGCTAAGACCCATTCAAGTTGTTTTGAAGCAGGTTTCCTCAAGTTTTCTAACTTCAAAAGTTGATTTAAATCCTACAGTTACATGGGTCATAAAACATCAGTAAGAATAGCAATGTAAAATGAGAGGCATCCTATGGTAAAACAGCAACCTTTTCTATCTAAACTTTTCCTTACTTTTTGCTTGTGCATAATTATTGTGCTAGGCACAAAGGCTGTGACTTACCACCAGAGGTTATGGTGATTGCAGAGATTTGAAGTGATGCATTGCAGGTGAACTGAAAAGGAGGTAAAGCTCAAAAGTAAACAAAGTTGCAAAGAGCTTCAGGACAGATTATGATAGAATAATGTGCCCTTCAGAGGCAGCTTTGATTCAATCAGCATTAAATAAGCTTCACTTTCAGTCCTGTCTCATCTTTTCTTTTCCCCGCCTGCCTTGCTTTTGATGCAACAGAAACATTGTCTGAAAAATTTCCCTAGGCAAGGATCTAAGGGTGAAGGTATTTTGTTGCACAAAGAGGGGGCTTATGCTGGTCTGCACTTACAATCAGACACATCAAGAATGTCATGATTCCCAGAACACTCCCCTCCTTGTTCTGCCTTGTTTCTTAGGACACACAAGTTATCCACATGCTGAAAAGTGAATGAGATACTGGTTCGGTAAGGGTACTTTCAGCAGGGTTGACAGCCTTCTTTCCCACATGGTGCTGACCTGGCTGGCTCGCTGATCCTACCACTGTTATCTACTTTCCTCGCTGATCCTACCACTGTTATCTACTTCTGAATCCCACTGTTGGGAATGGAAGATTTGACAGGGCTCTGGAGATGCTCCTTCTTCATGCTATGACAGTCCAAAAAAGCATGGCCAGACCTTAAATAGGTGACCACCTTGTTCTCACCATGTGCCATGTTCTGGCACCCTGTGCCACATACAAGATTTTCCTGGTCTCTGACCATGGAAATAATGAAAAGTTATCCACACCCACAAGGCCTTTCATCATGCTGACCCATGTATATATTATCTGAGAAAATGAAAATTCAGATTGAACATTCAGTAGTGCTCTATCACAGCAAAACATGCTTTACCAGCGGTGTGACACAAATTATGGCACCTTTTTCATCTTCAGCTCATATTAGAAAGGATAACCAGTACTTATTTATTTTAATGTGCTGTTTAAGAGGACTTTTGCTCCCTTCATCTGATGCTCTCACTGCCGAAACTTTTGAATAGTTTTCATAAGGAAAACAATTGCTGTCCTTCACTTATGAAACTCAGGTTCTGTAGATTTGATTTGAATTGATCTTTCATCAATGTTTGCAATTTCAGATTGATTCTTACTGTAGTAAGATGCCAGATAGAGCAAGTATGATCAGTGTTTCTTCCAATAAACACTTGCAGCTTCATAGAAGTGGCTATTAACTGTGATGGTGGTCATTTCCTGCCTTGTCAACTGGATGAAAATTGACATTAAACAAAATCCTCATGCTTTAATCCAGACCTTTGTACCTTAAATGCCATTATTTATATTTCAGTTTTGAGTTTTCATCTTATATGTTTAACAAGGATATAGCTTTTTCAAATGCATTCTTTTCTTTTGATATTGTATTATCATTTATCCATACTTAAGAAGTATAGTAAAGAATCTACTTTATTAAACCGAGAGGTTTCCATTTGGGTTGGAGATACCATGCTTCTGTATTTGAACAGATGAAAAAATATAGATGTTATCATTAAAAGATGTAATAATTCAAACTATAAGAAGGTATCATACAGCAATCAAACAACAGATAGTAGAGAATAGTGGCTACTAATAAATTGGTGAACAGAAAGGGCTTGAAGTGGTCAGAAGTATTACATTTGTTTGACAGTAAACACCACTGAATGCAGTGGCATTCCTTAGTAGCTATATATAAGATTGCACTACGTAAATTTCTGTGTATCTCAGCTTTCAACAAGTTTCTCACCCTTGTGGCGGGGAAAATATGCTTGTCTGTGAACAATGCCTGTTAAAATGATGGAGAGTGAAATAAAAAAAAACCACATGATGTGTGAAACCACAGTGTTATAGTAGAGCCTATAAAAGTATGCCATATCAGAAAAGTGCACCAAGGCCACTAGGAAATATTAGCATATAAGCATTCACTCCAATATTTCACAAATGAAAATTAGGGAAAATGTGGCCAAGCAGCACCAGAGTGTGGTCAAGATGGCAAGCATTATTAGTGATGAAGAATACATACTAGGAGAGGCTGCAACAATTTGATTTCTCTAAGCCTGCAGAGAAGGGGAGGGTTCTCTTCTCTCCCTCCGCTGAGTTAACCCAGTGCAAACTGCTTTCACACTTTGAGTTCAGTTTGTAGCCATTGAGGACAAAAGTGGAGAAAAGGAAGAGGAGCAGGATTGTTGTATGTCTTTTGGGCTGTGTGGCCATGTTCCAGAAGTATTCTCTCCTGACGTTTCGCCCACATCTATGGCAGGCATCCTTAGAGGTTGTGAGGCATGGATAAACTAGGCAAGGAAAATAAATATATATCTGTGGAGAATCCAGGGTGTAACAAGAGTCCTTTGTCAATTGGAAGCCAGTATTAATGTTGCAATTACTCACCCTAATTAGCATTGGAAAGGTTTGTCTCTTGCCTGGGGGGCATCCTTTGTTTAGAGTCATTAGCTGTCCTTGGGGCTCCTCTGCCCTCAGAGTGTTGCTTCCCATCTACTGTTCTGATTTTTAAGTTTTTTAATACTGGTAGCCAGATTTTGTTCATCTTCATGGTTTCCTCCTTTCTGCTGAAGTTGTCCACATGCTTGTGGATTTTAATGGCTTCTGTGTGGAGTCTGACATGATAGCTGTTGGAGTGGTTAAGCATTTCTGTGTTCTCAAACAATATACTGTGTCCAGGTTGGTTCATCAAGTGCTCTGCTATGGCTGATTTCTCTGGTTGAGTGAGTCTGCAGTGCCTTTCATGTTCTTTGACTCGTGTTTGGGCGCTACATTTGGTGGTCCTTATGTAGACTTGTCCACAGCTGCATGGTATATGGTAGACGTTTGCCTATGTGGTCAGTGGTTCCCTTGATGTATGGTAAGAACACCTTTCCTCTGGGTGGATCTTTGTCTTGACTCTCATGGCGTGTTCTTGGCCATGAGAGGAGCATTTTTATTGCACCTAGAATCATAGAATAGTAGAGTTGGAAGACACCTCATGGGCCATCCAGTCCAACCTAAAAACATGATACAGTCCAGCCTTAAAACATGATACAGCACAGGATTAATCTGGACTGTTTCTGTAAGATCAGAACATTTGGAGGGTGCATCATACAACACTTCCCTCTCAACACAGGAAGCTTCTTACATGGGGCCTCTCCAGGAGGGTGATGCTTTTCCCATGTGATAGGGAAAGCATTGCTGAGAGGGAGCTGTGCACGGGGCGACAGATTCACCCTGCTGCTCCCTCTTTCTTCCCAGATGCAAGGCGAGGCAGGTTGCTAATATTGCTAATATGATGAGGTTGTAAGACTTCTAAGCATGACTTAACTTGGATTCAGCCAAAGAGGAGAAACTCTCAATCTGTAATAAGTTCTACTTAAAATGTAGAAAAGAGTAATGCAAAGAGAGAAGATTGTTAACGAGATAAATGCTAAGAAAAATATGCACACATATTTAAAAATAGATGCCCTACTAGGGGAGAACAGATTGAAAACTTATACAGAGATCTGCAAATGTTGACTACTCTTAATTAGCACGTACAGTCTGTACTACTCACAATTTTTTTCACTTTAGGCAGGTCAGTTCTTTGACATCAATGAACTTTTCATGACTCTGGAATATCATGGGAAATCAATGATTCCAGTGGGTGTTCACCAGAGCGTCATCCTGGCAGACCTAGAGATTCCTAGAGAGATATTCTCTGAAATAAAAAAATGGTTTTTTATTTGTGGTTTTTCAGTTTTTTTAAAAAAGCTATTTTTATTTGAGAATACATTTTACAAATCAATAACTGTATGAAAAAGGAAAGGAAAAAGAGAAGAGGAAAGAAAAAGAAAAAAAGAAAAGAAAAAACAACAAACAAAAAAACCCACAAAACATTCAAAGCAAAACAAATCACAGACACACTACTAAATATATAAATGGTTTTTCATTTTAACTGAATCCTTTACCCCTAACCCTAGTGGATGTGACTGTCCTTGCTATTTTAAAGGTGGTTTTCTTCTAGGATATGTTGCTGTTTGCAAGGCAGCACAAACACTAGAGGGTTGCAAGAAGAGATCTACAGCTCTGATAAAGGATGAAAATATGCTCTAAATTAAAAGGAAACCTTTACATTTTCTTGTAAGTATGTGTGTTGCACCTTACATACAAAGCAGGTTAAGAGCAATACATGAGGATTGTATCAAGCAGAGCAGAGCTTGGTCAGCAAGAGATTTTCTGTTCCTTTACTAATCAAGGATTTATTGCCAAAGTACCTTTCAGCTTATCTCAAATGCAGGCAGGTTTGTGACCATTCAGCAGATTAAAAGTATGCCAGACTGCTGTAGAGGTGTCCTCTCTAGATCCTTATTAAATACACAAGATAGGAAACCTTTGCAATATATAAAATATATAAAATCAGGAATGTTTTACATTTACTTTCAAGATACAGTAGAGTTTCACTTATCCAACATAAACGGGCCGGCAGAATGTTGGATAAGCGAATATGTTGGATAATAAGGAGGCATTAAGGAAAAGTCTATTAAACATCAAATTAGGTTATGATTTTACAAATGAAGCACCAAAACATCATGTTAGACAACAAATTTGGCAGAAAAAGTAGTTCAATACGCAGTAATGCTATGTAGTAATTACTGTATTTATGAATTTAGCACCAAAATATCACGATATATTGAAAACATTGACTACAAAAATGCGTTGGATAATCCAGAATAAGCGAGTTGGATAAGCGAGTGTTGGATAAGTGAGACTCTACTGTATATGCATTCCAGGGGGTTTTTTTAGGACACCCACAATTGTTGAAAACAAAAGACAAGTAATGATGTTTTTTTCAAAAGAGTCTTTCTTAAAATGTATTCTTTAGTAGTGATGTCATGTTGAATCCATGGTCAGTTACCTCATTATTTTAAATAGCATACCACAATACATGTCGAGCATCCCTCATCTGAAATTCTAAAATTTGAAATATTCCAAAATTTGAAATTACCCACACGTGTGGCTTAGTAACATCTTTCCTTTCTGGTGGTTCAATATACACAAATTTTGTTTCAAGCACTATGTTATTTTTTTAAAATTCTATATGAATTATCTCCAGGTTATGTGTAATAAGATATATGAAATGTCAATGCATTGTGTGTCTAGACCTGGAACCCATTTCCAAGATATCTCATTATTTACATATATGCTGATAGAGGTTTTCCAAGGTTAATTGTGGAGTAATTTGTTTCCAGGGCAGCCTAAACACACTAAAGGCATTGAAACCTGTCAGATCTTGGAAGCTAAACAGAGTCTGCTCTGGCTGGTACTTGGGCGGGAGACCACCAGTGAACACCCGGTGATGCATGCTACATTTCAGATGACGGAACCACCAAAATTGCTTCTGAATATTCATCGCTTGAGAAAACCCAATGAAATTCATGGGATCACCTTATATCGAAAGATGGCTTGAAGGCATACACACACACACACACACACACACACACACACACACACACACATACATATAAGTAATTTGCTTCCAGAGTTGCTAAGAACTTGTAAAGCATTATGGATAGCTAAAATGTTATAATTAATTTCTTCTCTGCATGCATAGGTAAAATTGTACATGTGTGCGTGCTAGTAATTAGTCAGATATAACAGCAGATGGAAACCCCACAGTGCTTGCTGGTTGTGCAAAATTGAAAATTGTTAAAGGCCTCATTACTGTCTGATGAAGAATCCAGCACTGTCTTGCAGCATATCTGGAAAAAGCATGACATCTGCTACTTTCGCACTAGGTAGCCAAAACCCAGGCATTCTCACATCCGTCACATGCCCATCTTTCCTTTTTTACAGATCTCTCATTCTTGGAGGCATTTTCTCAGCACAAGATGAAATAATCCCTCCCCTGCCCTCCAAGAAATTGCAACTATATTGTAGACATAATGCTGTTTGTCACCACGTTAAATACCATCGTTCAATGTTTTAGAATATGGGAGCTGTAGTTTTACAAGGTCTGTAGCCTTCTCTGTCAAAAGAGTGCTGGTGTCTCAACAAACTGCAAATCTCAGTATTCCATAGCATTGAGTCATGAAACTGTATTCATTCTACAGCGTCAAGTCAGTCTAGGGCATCATTTCTTTCTCCTTCAATGTGATGGGTTTTCCCCTAAGAAGAGATGGGACATATTTTTGATGGTTTCAAGATTTTCATTGAAAATCCATTTGGTTTTTATAGAGAGTCAGTGCAAGACAAGACAAACCTCTGCTCATAAATTCACACATTCACAAGGATTACACTCAATTTTATAGACAAAAAATCCTACACAGATTTTTCAAATGTCAATGGCTGGAAGTATATGGAGTTCAAAACACATACAAACAAACTTTTGTCAGTGAAGAAAAGATTTGCCAAATGGATGTGTTGGGGAAAATGAGTAAAAAAATATGTATACAGTAGAGTCTCACTTATCCAACACTCACTTATCCAGCGTTCTGGATTATCCAATGCATTTTTGTAGTCAATGTTTTCAATATATCGTGATATTTTGGTGCTAAATTCGTAAATACAGTAATTACTACATAGCATTACTGCGTATTGAACTACTTTTTCTGTCAAATTTGTTATATAACATGATGTTTTGATGCTTAATTTGTAAAATCATAACCTAATTCCATGCTTAATAGGCTTTTCCTTAATCCCTCCTTATTATCCAACATATTCGCTTATCCAACGTTCTGCTGGCCCGTTTATGTTGGATAAGTGAGACTCTACTGTACTTTGGGAAATACTGTACATACAAATTTCCACATGGAAAAGGGAAAATGGCTCTAAACCGGATAGGAAAAATGGGAATGCAACTGGGTATCACAGGAATGCAATTAGATGTTTCTTGACCACCTTTCGCCATGGCAGTAGAGTGTAACTGGTAGTGAGGCATTACTTTCATGTTGCTGAAGATTTGTCCACAAATGGTGGTTACTTCTGTATCTTCTCCAGATCGATCTGAATGTCCTGAACAGAAAACATTGTTACTGAAGTGCCAAGAGCACATCACACCAAGCTTATATCCATACATTCTGTTCATGGTGCACTGTATACATTTTCTGGATGGATGCCTTCATAGCTTGGAAATAGGATTTTAAAGAAATATTGGGAAGAGGGAGGAGAGTGACGGCTCTGGCTTTCTTTCATGGTCTCTGAACTTCCACAAGTACATAATTTCTCTGTGTGGAACTGTTTTATACTCCAGATTCTAGAACATAGAACATTTAATATGTCTGCATTGAAATACTATTTTCCATTCTTAAAAAGCTATTTTCTCTCCAAAGGAGACACATGCAAATTTTGCACAGGATTAAACCCAAATTGCAGAGATTTTAATCAGTCCAGAATTCTTCTTAAGAGGGTTTTCCAATACTCAAAAAACATGTTTTCTTATCTTTCCAAATACTTTCTAATACTCTTTCCATCTGTAGTGTAATCATAGCACTGTATTTATGTGCTGTTTCAATGTGCACTTTCCTAAACTCCGGGTTTTTAAACTGAACCAATTGCCCGATTTTTACCTTTAATGGAGACCTGCATTCATATTTCAAGCTCTCTCTTCTTAGATAGAGCTTGGAAACTATGGGTCAAGGCCATTATCTTCTCAGAAAATAATGACAGATTGCTGGGAGTACTTCTCTTATCTTCCGAGAGGCATGATTTGGTCAATCTGCGTTATTCTGGCTGTGTGAGAGAACAACAGTTAGGAATATGTCCAGAACTATAAGAAACACCTGTATTATAAGAAAACCATTTGACTTGCCAGGTTGAGGGGTAGTTTCTTCTGATAACTTGCAGTTCGTCATTGTTTTCAGCCAAGCAGTTACCAAAAGTAGAAAAATCAAATTTTTGTGGTGCTATTATTTTCCTTCAAGTGAACTTCAACTTATGGTGAACCTAAAAAAGAAAATCATTCAAGATCCCTGAACATATTTCTTAACAGAGGAATAACTTTCCACAGGATGATATACAGTGCTAGTTCACCTTGTACATTGAATATTTTCTATTTATTCAATCATCTTCAAAGCTTTGGTATTTTTTTGATGGAGGTACATTTATGACAGAATTGTGAAACTGAATTACTGTCATGATTTCTGAAAGAAATTGACTTCATAATATATAGCCTGCTTTAAAAAAAACTCACTCCTCAATTTTATGTAGATCTACATAGCACTGCTGTTTAGGGAATGAAAAATGACCGTCCTTGTAACTCTTTATGTCTCTCAAAATGAAGACACCTTTACTGCTTGCATCACTTCCATAATTTATCTACCAGTAGGTAAAGAACTATTTCCATGTCAAATTGATGGATGAGAGGCATATAGTCTTCCTACAGGGGGAGCAATGCCAATGTCATCACTTTTATGCAAAGCAATGGATATGGCAGAGAGAGAGAGAGAGAGACAGAGACAGAGAGACAGAGAGAGAGAGAGAGGTGGGCACCTGGTTGAGAGTTTGGAGGTCATACTTTGCTAACTTTAAACTACAGGTGGGAATCATGCAGTCACCGGATGCTGCTGAACAATCTGCAGCTTTAGCCAGCAGAACCAGTGATCTGGAATTCTGGAAATTGTAATCCAAGAACATCTGGAGGGCCACATGATTCTAGTTGTGCTTGAAATATATTAAAATTGAGTACTATGGCTCGGGCCTGCCTATCTCCGTGGTTGCATCTCCCCCTATGAACCGGTGAGGCCTTGAGATCAGCCGAGGAGGCTCTCCTTTCACTCCCACCGCCATCCCAAGCATATCTGGTGGGAATGAGGGAGCAGGTCTTCTCGGCAGTAGCTCCCCGGCTGTAGAATGCCCTCCCTAAAGAGATCAGGTTGGCCCCCACATTGACCACTTTTTGAAAGGAATTAAAAACCTAGTGGTTTAAACAGGTATTTGAGTCAGATGAGCTTCGCTAGCTAAATTAGACTCTATTTTAGTACACTGTCCATCTCTTGGACCGAAGTCCTCTACCCCTAATATGGATCATGTAAATCTGCCCTGCCCCCTTGAGTGAAGGTTTCAATTGTGATTGTTTATCTTTTTTTTTTTTGGTTATTTAACTGAACTCTTCTGTTTTGTTTTTAATGATGTGTTTTTACTTTTTCAAGGTACTATATATCTTATGTGCTTTGCACTCATTGGAAACTGCCCTGAGTCCTTTCGGGGAGATAAAGTTTTATTTATTTATTTATTTATTTTTATTATTATTATTATTATTATTATTATTATTATTACTACTAATGTTTTAGTGAAGAAGACAGGCTGTCTGAAAACTTTATTCCCAGCGTGACCGAATTGACTTCCCTATTACAATTAAGGTTGTCGTCAATATCATAAGCAATCATGACCAAACTGTCTTCTCTATCTGGTTTTCAAAATGTTATACAAGTAGTAGTTGTACATATCACCAGCATAAACCTTCACTTCACCTAGGTAGACATCTCAGATCTCTTTACTTTGATGTCTAGCATACCCAATGAAATATGAATTGAATCTGACTCTGACTCAGGCTTCCCATAAGCCAATGATTGGCCACTGTGGGAAAAGAATGCTGAATGGGCAAGGCCTTCAGTCTGATTCAGTGTGGCACTTCTTACATTATGTGCTCTTACCTCAAATTTTATACAGAAATAGTTTATTGGTCCAGACATGCTAGAAAAGAAACAGCCTAGGTGCAAATCTGTTAACCTTTTCAGTAGGAAAAAAAACCTTAATAGGATATTTGTAAGAGAAGCTGTATTCTTGCATTCTTGTCCACCAGCCCTGTTCTGAAATTCTATTGGATAATTCCCTGAATTTCAGTACCCATTACTGCTCAGACTATTGGCTGTTGATGATGCTGTTTTTATGTTATTGTCTTCTTGTAATGTCATTGGTTTTATTGAGATATGCTTTAATCTGTGTTTGGTTTTAATTTTTGTTGGATTGGGCTTATCCCCATGTAAGCCTCCCCAAGTCCCTTCGGGGAGATGGAGGTACGATATAAAAATAAAGTATTATTATTATTATTATTATTATTATTATTATTATTATTATTATTATTATTATGAGGGTGGATGACAAATACCAGAACCTCTTCATAAGGTTTACTAAATATCACCCACATATGCTTTGCATTCATATTTTGAGTCAGCACATTCAGTTGATTCAAGAGTCTGTATCTACCCATATCCTGAAACAGGTCATGTCAGTTCCAGCCACCAGTGTCTTTAGAAAAAGGTACCCAAGTATCTCTAATAACTTCTTTAATGATGTTCATCCTGATGTCTCATCACATAATAATGTCCTCTTACCCTACCACAACTCTTTCTGAACATATGTAAAGGAAGGGTCCAATGCAATCTCACTCTAAATAATTCATTATATTTTAACACCTCCTCCACAACACAGCCCTTATATCGCATGCAGAACCAACAATTGTGAAATGCATCCATGCATTAGATATTTATATTCCATCCTGTATCTGAAAATCTCTTGGTGCAGTTCAGTCAGTAAGACAATATTAAAACAATTTTGAACAATATATGATTATGTAAAACAATTGAACCAGATCAGAATGGAACTTGCAGGCTTATAGAACACAAAGCAAGCCAAGATCACTAAGGTTCACCTGCTTTGGTAAACAGCCAAGTCTTACCTTGGCATCAAACTGAGGTGTATATCAGTGCCAATTGGACTTCCAAGGAGGGAGCCTTTCATATCTGAGGCAACTTTATCCAAAAGGTCCTAATTTACAGGTTATATTGTCAGGCAGTTGGGCCAAGAAGAGCATCAGCCCTTTGAAATATGTTACTTGTGAGGCAGCTTTGAGTGCATGCCAGTTTGATCTCTTCGTGTTAAAAAACAAGGAATACTTGTGTTGACAGTCTGGCTGTGTGAGCAGCAGCAAACAACAGCATTTTAGACATACTGACATAGCTTTCCAAGTAATGTTAAAGATATCCCCACATACCTGCTGCATTAAGTGGGCAGGTATGGCACCAACCACTACCAGTAACTAACTACCTGGGAATAAGAATGTGTAGATGGACTTTTTTCTCCTTTACTGTCATTGGAAGGTATGTTTGTGGTAGTTGAGCTTTATGAATTTCAGTGCAAACTCTTCTAGACTAATTTGCAGATTGGCATGTATCAATCTTCAAGCTTTTGTAGTTTTTTAAATGTTGTAATTCAAGGTCCTGGCTCCACAAATATACCAAAGTGCATGTTAAGATTTATTAATAAAACATGTTTGAGATGCATTTATTAATTTGAAGTGGAAGTACATTCAAAAGATACATTTTAAATAGCCAGGTTATAAAAGGGCAGAATAGACAGAATGATCGTATGAAATTGAAATAGATCAGAAATAAGCAGATTCATCAATGTATTGGCTGCCTACATTCTCATGAACCTATTAGAAAAGTACACAGTAGATCAGTGTTTGGGACTGCATGGAAGGGGGTTGGACTAGATGGGCTATGTGGTCTCTTACAACTCTCTTATGACAACAGTTGTCATAGTCTTTTGTCTGTTACAGCTCTGATGCAAAGTAATACAGCTTTCAATTATTTGTATATGTTCTGTTAAATAAGCTAACCACCAACATCCCTTACGATGACTATGCTCAACCTTGATTCTCCCCACCTTGCATATTGGTTAATGGCAAGTCTTATTTCTTGGAGAACTTGAGTGGGAATCATGTGGTCCTCCAAATGTGGCTGGCATTCCTCACCATTGGCTATGCTGATTAGAGTAGATCAGACTGTTTCATTTTTAACCCTCACATCGCAGATGGCTGACACTTGTTTATAAGCTCAGATATTGACAATGTTATAGTTCTGTGTGAGGTTTGTGACAAAATATGTCTCCACAGGTAGTAAAGTGTCCCATTTGGTAGAATGAAGGCTACAAGAGCAACAACAGCACTTTTTAAAAAAGGGATCAACACCATAGCTTGTGGGCTAAGTTCAATTCTCTACTTTCAGATCCTTAGGAATTTTCTACCACTTTCTTTGCTCCTTAATTACAGCTCTTGTTACTTACAGAAAAGAAGCTCCACTGTTCTGCTAGTGGAAATGCACTATTGCAACTTCCTGAGGAGCAGTGAAATTTCAGGAGCTAAGCTATTTTTATTCATAAGAATCCACACATAATTGTACCATCTTGTATTCTACTGAGATTGTAATCCTTAGAATCCAGTGCTTTCACAATTGCAGTTGACTTAACCAGGGATTTACACCACAGGAATTATTTCATGGGTAGATGTAAACAAGGTGAGGGTCAGAGAATTGGCTAACCTTTCCCTTGATGTTGACTGAAAAAAGTAGTGTGCCCTTGACAAAGGATTTCCTAGCTGTATGAGGCATTGTTCAAATGGTATTTGGGCTTAAATCTTGGTGCTTTAATCATACAGAAAAAGTATTTTATGAAATTTGAATATTGGCTTAATTATTATTTCATTGTTAGCATGCTGTGAAAAATACATCCAGAGCCATTACTAATGCCTTAGCACAAATGGTTATACATTAGAATATGAAGGGTTTTATACTCAGGACTGCATAGCCTGATGTGACCTACAACAGAGAAAATGGCGATGAGTTAATGCAATATACAAGCTTTAAAAAATAATGTTGTGTATTAAATGAATAAATATCTATTTCTTAGTCTGTGGCTTAAATAGGCTCAAAGCTAAAAACTCCTGTAAACAAATTATTGTTCTGCCAGCACGAACAACTCACAACCCTCCACTTCCCCTGCATTATACTCCTAAAGTATGTTTCAAAATGCTTTTTTTCAGTTCAAATATGGGCTGAGAAATAAGGCCTCCTGTGTTCCATTTGATTATCTTAATGTCCTATATTTAAGTATGGTGATGTTTGCAAGGATACAAAGCAGGGCTTTTTCAATTTTGGCATCTGTAATATAAAAACTATTTATCTTTAAAATAAATTTAACTCCTTCATTATTGTTATTCTACTAGCAGCTAAAATATTTTTCAATATTTCTATCTAGCAGCTAAGGGGCTATTTATTTTATTTCTGGGCACATTTATACTGACCCCTTATCCCAAATCAATCCCATATTCTCTGGACTCAAGCAGTGTCCCCTCTTGCAACTATCATAGTAGCAGCCTCAGGGAGCAGCGTGGCTGGTGTCCATTGCCCGTTGCCTGGAGTGTTGTTGCCTGGGGTACAAGGGCAATAGAAAAAGGTGTAATAGAAAAAAAAAGAAACATGCAAAACTGTACAAAATTCAACTGGAAATTAAAGAAAAGGAACTTGAACATAATAAACAATGAAAAGATAAAAAGCTATCTCAAGAACTATTCTCAAGAATTTAAGCATCAATGATTTTGATGAAACAAATGGACAAAATACTGAAATTTAGTAAGCAGAATTTTTTCCAATGTGCAAATAAACCAGGCAGGTAACTTGTGAGTAAGTTTAAAAACAACATCAAAATAAATATATAATCTCATGGAAACTTGGAGAACAAATAAATTAAGGAAGACCAAAAGATAAAACAACAGCTTAAAGATTTTTATCAGTATCTATACAGAAATGAAGAGGGCCCCAAAGAAGCAGTAGTAGAATATATAAAAAATCAAAAGCCACCCCTCTCTCTGAAGCAGACCGAAAATGATTGAACCAATCAATTACAATACAGAAAATTGATGAGACTGTTCAGAATTTTAAAATAGATAAATCTTCAGTCCCAGATGGTTACACAGTGACATACCACAAGATTTTGAAAGACAAAATAAAACTGATATTACAAAAAAAAAATCCTGGTTTCTGTTCTGGAAACATATCAAATACCAGAGATATGAAAATAGGCCAGCACTGTCGTAATCCCCAAAGAAGATCAAGACAAAGAATTGGTTCAAAATTACAAACCTATCGTTTAAAGTATTTACATCAGCATTGGCAAATATATTAAAAACAACATTGAGCAATTAGATTAAATCTGATCAAGCAGGCTTCCTACCTAGGAGGCAAATTAAAAACAACACAAGGTTAATCCTAAGCATTATTGAACATATTCAAAATGCAAAACATAAAAGGGTACACTTTTACTATTGGATGCTGAAAAAGGCTTTGATAAACTAAACTGGAATTTCATTATGGAACTACTAAAGAATGTAAGATATAGCGAAAAAAATATCAACAGAGTACAAGCAATATACACAGAACAAAACGCTAAAATCAAAATCAATGGAGATATGACTGAAACCTTTCCAATACAGAGAGTCATGACAGGTATGCCTTCTCTCACCCCTATTATTTATGCTCACAATAGAAATCTTAGCAAGGAAATTATGCCAAGATGAAGGCCTAATAGGAATAAAAGTGAAAAGCCAAAAATATAAAATAAAGTTACTTGTGAATGACCTTATCCTAATATCAGAAGACCCACAAGGAATTTCCTACATCAGGTTAATCAATTTGAACTAGTTGCTGGATACTCAATCAATTTATGCAAAACAAAAATATTAGCGGCAAAGCTAAATAACAAAGAAAAATAAGACCTAAGACAGAAAACAGGAATTAAATAAACTCCCCAAGCAAAATATTTAGGAATAAACATAATGATGAATAATAAGATTTATATAAAAATAACTATTAAAAAACCTGGAATGAAATTTTAAAAGACTTGAAAAGATGGATGAATTTGGAGATCTCTTTACTGGAACAGATTGCTACAATAAAAATGAACATCCCACCCAAACTATGCTTCTTGTTCAAAAATATCCCAATTGATATTAAATAAAAAGAATACAAAAACTGGAATACTAAACTTACAAGATGTATTTGGGGAGGGAAAAACCTAGAAAAAAGATGAAAAGGCTACAAGATGCTAAATAAAGAAGAGGACTTGCCCTCCTAAACTTAAAACTATATCAGGAAGCAGTTATTCTGAATTGATTAAAAGAATGGATCTATCTTGATAATCAAAGCCTCATAGTTCTTGAAGAAGCAGATTTAAAATTTGGCTTGCATCATACCTAATTTATGGAAAAGTGGCAGAAGACACCCAATCATGAAAATTCTGATGAGAACTTGGAATAAGCACAAAAGAAAATTTTATACAAAAATATCACAATGGACTTCAATTCAGAAAGCCTTTAAACAAAGTGGAAATCCAAAGAGTAACAGAAGATGACTTACCTATGTGGTTTTACTCAAGAAGACATTAAGCAATCTTCAACTACAAACAAGGATAGAAATAAACCAAGAAGGCTACAACCTGAACTGGTTTGAAATTACACAAATACACCATCAGTATCAAATACACCACCAGTATCAAAAGGATATATCAAAAGTATCAGTATCAAAAGGAAACCTTTGATGGAAGAAAAGACCAATTTTGACAAAACATTACAAGTAGTAACTAAGCAACTACCCAAAATCTACACCCGGCTGCAAAAACTACACACAGAAGATGAATATATCAAAGAATGTATGCTAAAATGGGCCAAAAATATTGGCCATACTGTTAGTCTAGACAAGTGGGAATGCCTCTGGAAAGTAAAAAATAAAAAATATTCAGAAATGTGTTGCTTGGGTATGGGCGACACACTCCGGCTGGATGTAATCACACAATAAATGATACCACACAGTATGTGTTTTTGGGTATAAACTGGCCACAACATTTATTGGATACAGGAATAAGGGTTGGCTGCCATGCATGGGTCCTGGATCACTGATCGGTCAGCCCAGTGCTGCTCGATCCCGAAACGAATCCAAAGGCGCGACCGAAACCAGACCCGGTGATCGGTACCAAAGCGCCGCCCAGTGTCCGCGATGCTACTCCCTCCTCCTGCCAATGAGTGGGGGGGGGGGAGTAAGCATAGCTAATCCGGGGCCCATGCCACACGCCAAAATATGGTTGTGACAAAACAAACTTAGAATACGATAACAATAACAGAACTGCATGTAGGGTGGGTGGGATGGCAAGCAAGCAAGCAGCCGAATGTTCCCCTCAGCTCGTCCCCTGGGATGACCAGCAACAGGGCCCGCCCCTCCAGGCGTGCCTGTCCAATGGCAGGCCGGGGCGGGCCCAACCTGGATTGGCCCAGAGGCCTGGCGGCAGGGAAGTTTCCCGCCGCCCCGTGGGCCTCTGGGAAGAAGAAGACTACCCCGGTGGCTGCCATGACGGGGGCGGGGCGCCCTCCCCCGCAACAGGCTCGGCCTGGTAAGTCAGGCCCTGCTATTCACTGTTGGAAAGCTTTTACAAAATACTCTATCACTATTACTTGACACATGTAAAAATAGCCAAAATACAGCAACAATTGAAAAATGCCTATTTGGAATGTAAACAAGAGATAGGATCAATTTTTCATATGTGGTGGTCCTGTAAGAAGGTAAAAATCTTTTGGACTGAGATCCATAAAACTACAGAAAAATATTTAAACTAAAAATGCCCAGGCATCCAGAGGCATTCTTACTAGGCATAACAGATAGGTTGCTTTTGAAGACATGTGACAGACTTTTCATTCTGATGACAACTGCAGCAAGAATTGTATATGCGTAGATGTGGAGACTAGAAGAAACACCAAAAAAATGGGAAGAATTGATAGTACAAGTAGCTGAAATAGTGGAAATTGACATTTTGACAAGATACCTACAGGTAGAAGACCATCCAATATTCAAGAAAGACTGGGAACTCTTCAAAATTTTCATGAAAGAAAAGAAAATTCCAACATGGGGTTTTCATGTTTAAAATGTTAATCTATTATATTATAGGGTTGTTGTGTGTTTTCTGGGCTGTATGGCCACGTTCCAGAAGCATTCTCTCCTGACATTTTACCCACATCTATGGCAGGCATCCTCAGAGGTTGTGAGGTGATGAGGAGGAGGATATAATTACATTATATTTTACATAATGAAGTAGATTATATAGAAAAAACAAAAATTCTTATGCATATGAAAGAAGGATATGTAAATATTTGACAATATGTTTCAAGAAAAGAAAAAGAAAAATTCCTACCCTCTTCATTTTCCTGTCCTGCATCACTCTGGTGTCATTCCAGCTAACAATCATAAGATATTAGCCCAATGGCTGCTATTAAGACAAGAACAGGAGTGGGATGGTAATGGTGGTCATCCAACAGCACCAAACTGGGTTCGATACGACAAGCCAGAACTCCTTCCCACCTCTGCAGTGATCTTTTCTCTTGATCCAAGCAACACCGGCATCATTTTTTATCAGTCCTTGAATCCAGGAGCTGTTTTCTCTGCTTAATTGTTAACAATATGGACTTTCTTCCACTTCCACAGCAACCTGGAGACTGGTAGTCATAATCATTCTGGTGGTCAATCCAGAATTCAACACTCTGGATTGGCTTCAGAAAAAAATATCCACGTAGGACCACCTAGCACAATTTGTTAGTGTTTTACCTGGAAAAACCTTTTCCTGTCTTTTTCTTCCCCATGTTTTCCCTATAACACATGCCCTGGGCTGCAAATTTTGGTGAGCTGGCTAAATGAAAATAAATTAAGCATTAAACTTGAGGACATTGTACGTGCCCATAGAATTTATAGACCTATGGGCAACTATCGTTACCCAAGAGATGTGATAATTGCCTTTGCCTCTGAAAAAATTAGAGACTATGTATACAAAGAACTAAGGAAAATTAAAGACTTGCAATTCAGGGGCAGCAAGATCTGGGTTAAGCAGGACTTCTCAGCAGGAACCCTTCATCAGAGGAAAGAAATGAATCCATTGGCTAAAACATTGTTTGAGAATGGAATTAGATTTTCGTGGGCATATCCAGCTACCATTATCGTCTTTCGGGATGGAAAGAGATTCATGGCAAGGAATGCAGAGGAGGCTGACAGAATGCTGGATGACCTTGGACTCACCACGCTGCAGGGAGATCGAGAGGGAGAAACTCAAAGCAGCCGCGATCCAGAGGAAGTCTTATCTAGCCCTGAAGAAGGAACTGCACTTCAGAGAAAAAAGCCTCGCATGGACCGATCAGGGGAGAGCCTTTAAATTTAAGACTATCAAAAGTTGAAAAAGATGGGGTGTAAAAAGTAAATGGTAGATGTTAAAAAGATGTATAAATGTTGGGCTACAATGAATCTGTAAATGAGAACAAATCATGTTAAGGAGGGGAGGGGGGAAAGAGGAACGCAGCAAGTCAAATGTATGGGAAGGGACAGGGAGGGAAATTCCTCCCTAAAACAAGGTCGCTTTCTAGGAGGGGAGGGAACCACATAGACATAATAAAGTATAATCCACATGAGCATACAAATAAATTCGTTGTAAAAGGTGATGGGTAAGATTATCAAGTTAATATCTTTGAATGTGAATGGCTTGTCGTCAAATTTAAAAAAGTATAGATTAATTAAATTAGCTAAGGCAGAAGGAGCTAGCATAATTTGTTTGCAAGAATCGCACAAAGATAAACGGGATCAATGCCCATTATTGAATTCTAGTACTTGGCAAACAGTTATTGAATCTAGAGGTACCAAAAGAGCTAGAGGAACAGCAATTCTTATGAATAACAATATTAATTTTGAGATATTGGATCAACTGATAGATACAGATGGAAGATATGTAATGCTAAAATTTAAAATAGACAATAAAAAATTTACCATAGCTAATATATACTCCCCCAATAAAGGTCAGCAACATTTTTTGAGAAAAATCCTGAAGAAACTTCAGAATTTCTATGAGGGAGAAATTATTCTAACAGGGGATTTCAATTTAGATATAAGCCAACAGAACTTATACAAATTAGGAAACTGGGGACTAAAAGACGCATTTGAGATAGCCAACAAGAAAGCTAATCCTACATTCTATTCCAATAGGTATAAAAAATATACTCGCATAGATTATATAATGGTCAGAGAATCTAATGAGATGGAAATAAGAAATATATACACACAAGGAATTTGGCTCTCAGATCATGCTCCAATAATAATGGAATTAGAGTTTAATATAGAACATAGAAATAAGATATGGAAATATAATAATATAATTACAGGGAGAAAGGAAGATAGAGAGTATATGATCAAGCAAATTGGGTATTATTTTCAAGAAAATAGGGGTTCTTCCTCAGAAAGCATAATATGGGATGCAGCAAAAGCTGTGATCAGAGGACATTGCATCCTCAAAGAGAGATTAATAAAAAAAGAAATGGTATGCAGATAGACAAAACAAAATTCAGAAGATAAAAAACCTCCAAGGACAACAACAGATTAAGTTTAAGGCTCAAACACAGAGCCAGATTGAAATGCTAAGAAAGGAACTAGATGAATTGGACTTTTTTTCAATTTGGAAAAGACAAAACTTAGTTAAAAATGAAATTCATAGATCTAATATTAATTCTATGAAGAGATTGGCAAAATATCTGAAAAATAGAAAGGAAAAACAGAAGATTAAGGCTATTAAGACTCAGAAGAACAAAATTACTCGTAACTCTGCTAAAATATTTGCCTCATTTTATCAAGGATTATATAAGGAAGATAATAAAGGTCATATGGAGGAAAATTTAAATATAAGGTTAGGAGAGGAGGAAACACAAAGATTAAATTCGGAAATCACAGAACAGGAAATAAAGGAAGTGGTTAAGAAATTGAAAAATTCTAAATCCCCAGGACTGGACGGTTTCACAGCCGAATTTTATAAGGAATTTATAGAAATATTAGGCCCAGAAATGCAAAGATTATTTAACAACATAATGAGGGGAGAAAATGCCCCTAATACTTGGAGGAAAGCAGAAATAAGAGTCATATTGAAACCACAGAGAGACCCAAAAGATACGGGCTCATATAGACCAATTAGTTTATTAAACCAAGACTATAAAATATTTGCAAAAATATGCGAGGGGAGGGGAGGGGAAAAAAGAATGAATAGAATGATGATATATTAGATATGTGAGTAGACAATTTAGATGGGAAGATGATTGAGAAATGTGATAAGAGATAAATGATGTGTAGGTATGAATGTTTGTATTAAATGTGCAATACACTCACAACATGAAATATGAGATAATATCAATAAAATATATTTTAAAAAAATATATAACACATGCCCTGGATTACGAGCAAGAAAGGTTCCGTTGAATTTGCATGTCAGTCAGAACAGGTACATTTTTAAGTGTAACTCCAGCCAAAAGTATTTTGTTTTTAGTTTCAGATAGCATAGGGAAGGCTTAACATCTTTGAAACATTTGTTTTGCTGTCTGTGGCGCTGTTCAGAAGATTTCACCTCGCTTTCCCTGTGATAATTGGATTTTGAAAATGTTATGTTGTTGTGGAAACAAGGATTGGTGATAAAGCTCCAGTGGAAATATCTTTTCCACATGATAACTCTTTCAGGAGTGAATTTCCCTTCTGAGGGGTAGACTTCTCTCACTTACTGTTGTCTCACCTCCATTCTTAACTTTGAGTCATTTGTAAGTCAGATGTTTGCAACTCAGGGACCGCGTATATTCCATTTAGTTTCTCTGTTACTGTGTAATTTTTTAAAAATCTTCTTGAAGCCTTATTTTAAGCATGACTTCAATCTTTAAAATTATTTATGCTCATTTTCTTTCAAAATACACATTTAAACATATATTTCAATGCGTTTGTTCTACTCAGAAGCACATAATATTCATCATTTTCTCCAACATATCTATTAAACATTTTAGATTACAAAATATGGTCACGGTTTAACCTGAAGCAAAAAATGTTGTAAGAACTTTGAGACTAATGTTGGGTCTCAAAGGTCCCACAAGAATGAATGCAGTTCGAAACCCCTTTAACTGCCATGTCTCAAAGCTATGGAATCATAAGAGTTGTAATTTTTCTAGGTTCTTCTCTACCAAAAATGTGGGTGTCTCACCAACCTCATTTGGTAAAGACAACTATGGGAAGGAGAGTACAAGATTTAAAGATACTCATAGGAAGTAGTTTAAGGTTTAATATTTTACTAATAATTTGATTTGATCTCCTTCTCCTGCTGGCTATTTTAACTCTTGTAGTCCATGGTACATTTTATGACAGTGGTTCTCAACCTGTGGGTCCCCAGATGTTTTGGCCTTCAACTCCCAGAAATCCTAACAGCTGGTAAAATGGCTGGGATTTCTGGAAGTTGTAGGCCAAAACACCTGGGGGCCCATAGGTTGAGAACCACTCTTTTATGACATTATAGTTTCTCTCTTTTTCCCTCTCTCTCAAATATTTCTGAATTGTGAATTGTGTTCTGTTTCAAATTTTAGAGCACCTAGAGATAATTCTGTCTAACAACCATTTGAGAAATTTTATAAGTAAATAAATACATTTCAGTTAATGTTTTTAAAGGGCAGTAGTCAGACGACTTAATATATAATGCTTCCTAGATAGGCGAATTTCCCGCAGGTACTCCAAAGACCAGCAGTTTCACTCACATCATTTGCTCCACTGCTTCTGTGAACACTTGGGCAATGCTTTGAATAGTTTATCACTCTCAATGACTATGTGCTATAAATGTTTTATGTTCAGGGGCATCCCTCTAAAACTCAACCTAAAGAAACAAGTCAGCTATTACTAGACCTGTCAGTCTAAGTTATTAGGGCAAGCCTAGGGAACAGAGCAATTTCCTAAGAGCAATCTTCAAAACTGCTGCTTGGACACTGCATAGCATACCAGTCCCATGATGGCAAACAATTTCCATTCCATGTCATTATAACTAAAAACAAATGGAAGCCCTTCAAGAATGACATGGTTGGGCATCATGATGATAGGGAGGGTGACTATTAGTAACCCTTTCTGAAATGCTCCTTGTTGCTGTCTTGTTGTCAAATGCAGGAAGAGAGAATGTTCTTCATTTAGGATAAGAGACACAGTATTTAGTTAATGATTATACACATGCTTTATATAAAGATTTTGTTTGAATTGTGGATAGTGTATGTTGTGTAAAAACACTGTTTCTTAATAAATAATAATAATAATAATAATAATAATAATAATAATAATAATAATAATTCTTTATTTACATCTTGCCCCATCTCCCCGAGGGGACTTTGAGCGGCTTGCAACAATGTGAATAATACAACATAAACAATAATAAAACAAATAACCAATTTTAGTTAAATTAACAAGAGTAATAAACAAAATTTATAAAAATGAACAAAAACATATTAAATTAACACACATCACCCATAAATAAACAGGGATTGTATTATATAAAAGCAATTAGAATATTCTTACACTTTTATAAAGTATGCGTACCTTAAAGAGGTATAGTATTAACTCAATCTGTATAATTCTGTTTCCCAAAGAAACAGAGATAGCAGGTAATGTCTTAGTAAACAGGAACGGCTCATGTAAAAGAGTTACCCAAAGATAGCAGGTCAGTGAGACCACAAGTAACTCGCCCATCCCGACAAACTAATTTGCTGATCTTCCTTAGTTGTATTGCTCCTTTTGTTTGCTGACAGTAGGTCTTCCAGCAGATGATCCAGAAGTTGTCTAGCTCTTTATATTTTCCAGCCAGCTACCTACAAATAGGGAGGAGTAGTTTGCTTCATTTGAAATACGATTACACTTTGTTTCAACTCAACCCAAAGCTGATAGTGATATTTCCTCAAAAGTCAGGGAGTGGGCAATAAAGACATAAAGGTTATGTTGAAAATTCTGAACTAATTACATGCATTATTGGAAATAGAATCTCATTTCCATGAAGCAGGTGGACAGGCAGTTATTCCTAGCTTACCTTTGCACTATCCTTTCCCATCAGTTTAAACATGATGTTTGGCACAGTGCAGTCAATACACCACAGCAGTCTCCAATTGACAACTCCTAAGTTTACTGTTAAAACATTGTAAAACAATTAGTTTTTTTTTCTAACATCATTTTAATAGCTAGACAATTATAATAATTATAATAATTATTATATTATTTATACCCTGCTTTATCTCTCCCGAAGGAGACTCAAAGTGTCTTAACATAAAAATATTAGCATACAATTTAGAATATACAAATATGTAAACATTAAAACAGAATTACGAGGGTTATCCAGAAAGTTCATTACGTTTTGGAATTAAAAATAAACAAAGTATAGGAGAAAACATTTACCAGATTCAGTTGAAAGCCAGACCCAAATACCAGTTCTCACCATAGTCCCCATTGAAATCTAGGCTGTTATCATATTCCCACCTAGCTTGCGTCCTGAACCAGGCTGGCTTCCCTTCCCTCAGCTGTGCATGTGCTGCGCTCAGCTTTCCCCATGATCTTTCTGGATTGCTCTTCTGTTTTGCAAATGCTTACAAGGAAGGTTTTTTGGGACAGGAAAGGTGTGCTTCTTGCAAAACCTTAGAAGAGCGCCTTCCTTGCAAGCATTTGCAAAACAGAAGAGCGATCCAGGAAGATTGTGGGAGGATTTTTCTTTTGGATTTTTAGTTTTAGATTTTGTAATCACTAACTCCTTTTCCTGATTTTTGTATGCATTTTCTAGAATTATGAACAACTACTACTCCGCTAGGAAAGAGTCTCTACTATAGTCTTAGAGTAGTGACTCTCAGAGTGGATAAATGCTGAAACCAGATCAAAAGTACAGAATGTAGTGGTTTCCTTGTTTAAAAATGTAAAGAAAATTGCCTATCTCTATTTGTTGAGCTATAGCAGCAATCTTTTGATTTGCAATAATTTTACAATTTTATGTCAGCGATAATTTTTTCTTTTCTACCTCTCTATGTTGAATAATCGTATGTCTTTGCTGAAAACAGCTTGCATTCAGGAAAAGGATGCAGGGTGATGAGCACTCCTTTTAAGGAGCTGTAGGAATCAAAAGCCCTACAAAAATGATTAATAACCATCATTACAATAATGACATTTGCAATCCAGAAACTTCAGCAGATAACATGCTTGGGAGATTTCTGTGCCCTCTATGGCATATTAGGCACCTTGTTCCATTTTGCAGCAGTTACTGCAACTGCTTTATTCCTTGAGACAATCATAGTATTGCCAAATGTAGACTTTGCTAGGTAAAAAACCTCCAAATACCATAAAGTTTCTGTGAAGGCTATCACATGACTACGCTTATTAAAAATTCAAAGCAGCATTTCAACAATTCACTTGTATAATTATTGTAGAATAACAAAATTCAGCTTTCTTTATCAGAATGAAATGTCTTGGAATTTTGTTTGGGAGTCAGGTGAAAATCTTAAACTATTTGAAGGGATCAGCAAAGTTTTACAGATTATTATATATACTAAATTTATCCATAATAAAAATGGAGGTGAAAACAGTATGACAGCACAGACTCGTTGTCTATAGAAACAACTTATCCACTATCTAAAAAAATATTCCCTCCAGGAAATGTTTATGAGTCTCTCTGTATCATTCTCTGCTGTTCTGTGGTATGCTTCCTGTCCAAGTAGAGTCAAGCCATAGATGATGGAATCCATGAATCCGTGGATTTGGAAGACCCAACTGTACATAAAAGAAACCAGACTTGGTGCTGAAATGACCATAACATGTGCATTTTTCTGGAGAGGACACAGCGGGGGTACTACTACTGTCAAGACCCATTCTGTTGTAGCCACTGGCAGAAGCATCAAACGAGGAGCCTAAGATATAAATACATAGATATGCAAGAGAGTATTCCTTCACTTTCTATCCCTTTGACAATTGGATTTTGAAAAAATTGGCTTTTTGTAGAAACAAGGATTTGTGATAAACCTTCAGTGGAGACAACTTTCCCCCATGATAAGTTTTCCAGGAGTGAATTTCCCTTCCAAGGGGTAGATTTCTCTCACTTCCTGTTGTCTCACCCCTGTTCTTAACTATGAGTTGTATGTGAATTAGATGTTTGTAACTAGGGGGCTGCCTGTATTGGGCAGAGAGAAAAAGAAAGCAAGAGATATAGACTTGGAACAAAATGCAATGTAACCAAATTAAATTCAAATACTTTTGATTCTTCAACTCTAAAATTAGTTTTAAAAGGTAGACTCACAAAGTTTTAAAATTTCAAAGCTTCATGCATACAAGAGAGTGAAATTATCCATGCTTGTAAAGCTGACCAAGCTGAAAAGTTTAGAAGAAAGCTGAATTGAGCTTGAGAGGCAAAATATTTCTTTCTGATAAATCGCTGAACAAATTATTCTGGACTGTACCTATGCATGAATTATTAGGGTAATATCGCCAAAGCTATAACTGATAAATTGATCCCTTGGGAGAGTTAATGGAGGACATAAAGGGTAAAGTTGTTCCACTCCTGAGAAGGATGTCATTACAAGAAAATATGGAAAAATAATTGCTCGTGTAATTTTGAAAAGTGGTCATTGGACAGTTGAGGAGATCTGGTGCAGAACAGGTGTAGAGATATGCTCATAATTAATGGCTGTCAAGTTACAGCCAACTGGACAAAATTGTACATTCTTAAAGTCTTTCAGGTACTGGTAGTTTTTTCTGTGCTTCCATGTTATCTTCATACCATCTTTGTGGAATAGATAGGCTGAGAGAGTGTAAGTGGTTCAGGGTCACCTCCTGAGCTTCATGGCTAGGTGAGGACTTGAACTATGCTACAGAAACTGCTGTGACATAAGAAACAATTTATCCTTTAATATAAAAGGTTTGCGAACAAAAGATAAGGAACATGAATCACATTAGTAATGCCTACTTAAAGAGCTGACTTACGACATGAAAGAAGTCATGGATTGCATAAAAGTGCAAAGAAAGGGGGAGTTGTCTAAGATGCAGAGGGCCATCAAAGGCAAAACAATATAGGACAAATAATAATAATAATAATAATAATAATAATAATAATAATAATAATAATATAATAATAATTTTATTTGTATTCCGCCCTATCTCCCCAAGGGGACTCAAGGGGACAAAAGCTTTGTTTGAGTATTAAGTATCGTCTTATATGGATAAAATAAAAGTGACTCAAGACTTCATGAGTTATCCATATTCATAATGTCCTTCATCCCCAAACTTCCTGATGGGCATGTACAGCTCAGTGACCCTGACCATATATGATATATTCAGGAATAACATCTGAATAGGAATTCTGGGCCTTGCACCATCAGAAATTTGAGAATTCCCAGAGAAACGATTATTATTTAGCAATTGTGCAAACATTTGCTGAACATCCCTAGGGGTCATTTCCTCTGGATTTCCAGTTCTTGGATCTTTACTCGTAGAACATGCAATGTTGGAATAAAAGAATTCTCATAAAGCCCAAAATTTAGATGGGAACCAGAAGTTCTTGACTGCTGACTTTAAAGGGTTATGTACTATTATGTAATGCATCATGTTTTATATATGATATAATATATAACAGATTAATATTTCTATTACTAACAATTTTTATGATTGTTCAGTATAATAATGTAACATGTTAACTGCCCTTGGTCATAATCCTTTGAAATATCAAGAATTCTAAAGGTGCAGACATAATTTCTACATGGGTATAGCAATAATGTGGTTCTCCAGGTGTTTTTTTTTTTATCATGTCAAAAGCGACTTGAGAACATACTGCAAGTCGCCTCTGATATGAGAGAATTGGCTGTCTAGAGAGATATTGCCCAGGGAATGCTGGGATGTGTTAGCTGGGAGGCTTCTCTCATGTCCTCTCAAGGTAGAGCTGACAGATGGAAGCTTGCTCCGTCTTGTGGATTCGAACTGGCAGCCTTCAGGTCAGCAACCAACCTTTAGGTCAGCAGTTCAGCCAGCACAAGGGTTTAACCCATCACCTCCAGATATTGTTGAACTCTTGAGTCTCAGCAATTCTAGCCAAGATGAGGATGGATACTGGAGTTATAGTCCATCAGCATGTTAAGAATCACAATTCCCACCTCTGCTGTAAAGCTTAGGAGTTGAGGAATTACGTCAGTGTACTTTTTCTATAAAGCTTTTCTAAGATGGCATTGTAAGAAACATAATTTCCAAGAAGACTACTGGCATACAGAAAAAAAATTATACTGAGAAAAATATTCCCTCACTGACCACTTAACAAGAAAAAGAAAATGCCCTTCAAAAATAACAATACTGTTTTGTAGCATTGTTATCTTCTGCTTGGGGTTCAGGGTTAAATTAACTGTCCTCATATAAAGATCAACTCCACAATCTTCCAGCTGATGCTGAGTAAAATTTAATAGTCTTTTAAACTAGAGCTGTGCGGAAAATACGGTCTGCATTTATTCTCATTGACTGTGTAGTTGTGGCATAAATCCCATTGGCCAGAATACAAAATAAGAAGGAAAACTAGTTCCACACCCCTAAGATGGTTATTCTTACATAGTAGACCTATATGGACATGACAGATTGGTTTGAAATGGAGGAGGAGATTGAAAACTATTTTCAATAATGACATGGATTTCAGCTGTTCAAAGAGGAAGGAATCATTGGGTGGGCACAACTTTTTTCCAACAACATAAAAAGAAGTGTAAATTGCAGCCCATTTTTATTCTCATTGTGTCAAACTCTGCTATACTATAAAACAATTCTGCACAATTTATGACCTTTCAGCCATGTATGATTGTCTGCTCAGTGCTTGACAAACACTTCGTCTTTGCCAGAACTTGGGAAAATTCCCTTTCTGCACGACAGCTCCCAGAATCTCAGAGCTGAATGTGTGAATGGGGATTTCTGGGAGCTATAATCCAAAAAAGTAACCAACCTCGTTTTTTGTTTTTTTTTTGTAGATAGCAAAAACATGCATATCTAATTTCTGTGGACTAATGTGTATTATAAGTTTAAGCTGTATTTGTTTTCCAAAAGTTGCAGGTAGTATAGGTGTGTTGTGTATCTTCATCTTTGTCCTAAAGCTGGCACCTAATGAAGTTATTACAGTCCAACATTATGCCAGATTGGATGTTTGTAGAGCAGTGGTGAGGAATAGCAAAGGAGACAGGTGCCTAAGGGGCCTCCTCATGGTGTTGTACATTCTCCTGTCATACAGTACAATAACATCCCTTTCAGGTCCATGATTGCAGGTCACATTTTGGAGGAGTTGGGAAGAAAGGGGACTCATCATATCACATAGCATTTTGTCTGGATTGGTAGTCTGGAGACTTCTGGGGTCTCTTGGAAGGCTTCTAGGGTTACAAAAAGAGGCCACACATGACCCATATGCTGCACATCTCCTCCCCTATTGTAGAGTGACGTAAGCAAGAGAGGCAGTTCCCACCCCTAAAACTGAACAATCGCTAGAGATCACAAGACAGTTGTATAACTGAAACATTTGAGCTGCAAGTTGTTTGATAGACAGTATAGTGGAATGAAATGTGAAAATATCTCTAAATGCATTTTAAATAAACAGACTCTCCACTCTCCGTGGAATGAATGAGCACACAAGAAAGGCAAGTGTAGTCTGGTGAAATCAGTAGCCAGATCATCCCTTCCTCTGGAAGGTAAGAGGAGCGTTTGAAGATTGCTGATTCTTCATCACAGTCACTGTAACAACTACTAATAGTAGCTACCAGCCTGCAGCAAAGGGGAGCAGTAGTGGGAGTAAAAAATCGGAATGAATGGATGGCACAACTTGTTGCTGTTGTGTGCTCTCAAGGTGACCCCATCATGGGGTTTTCTTGGTGAGATTTGTTCAGAGGGGATTTATCTTTGCCATCCTTTAATGCTGAGGAGAATAACTTATCCAAGATCAGCCAGTGGGTTTTCATGGCGGAATGGACGTTTGAACCTTGGTATCCTACTATTATTATTATTATTATCAGCCTCTGCGGGCCACACCAAATCTTTGTGAGGATCACATCCAGCCCCCAGGCCACATGTCGTGCAGTTTTTGGCATGGTGTGACTAACACTAGGAGCAACTATTACTGTTAAACCTGCATACACTGGCATCTCATGATGGCTTATTTTAAAAATAAATCAGCGAATTAACAGGTTTAGAAGTAAAGTTGCACAGATTTTTTTCCTGGGATTTTGTTTTTTGTTTTGAAATTACATCTAAAGAATTAAGCCCAAGGCAGATGACTCTTCTTTTTTTTAGTTGACCCTGCCTAATTTATAAAGATAAATTATAGCTCCAGAGTCCCTCAAATGTATTTACCTATATTACATGTGTTGCCCAAGAGTCATTAGGTGTCCATTGTAAATTGCTTTTTTAAAGCTCTTGTGGAAGCAGCTAATTTATATATGGATACTGCAATGATATCACATTTCCCAAAGTACTTTCGTAATGTTTTGTTTAATGCCTGCTTATGTGCTCTCTCTTCCAATCTATCCTTTTATTATATAATTAGCACATTTAAAAATATATTTCCTTGTCATTCTGTTTCTTATTACAATGACCTCTTTCCTTCTACATTCAATATGTGATTATATTTTTCATGTTTTAATCAGAGCGTACAATATGTACTTGCTGCATTTTTGCTATCCTAATAGAGCTGCTTCAATTTAGATCTACAAAGCATGGCTAGAGAACAGTTGGCCCTCCACATTTGTGGGTTTCACTTTTCAGATTTCATAATTCATCAGTTTTATTAATAAGTTTGTCCAATTTGATTTTATGGTCTACTTCCACCAGAAGTCATTCTGAAGGTACTAGAGATTCCTAAAGATAATAATTAGGTGTTTATATGTCCTTCAATGGGATTTTATGGTCAACCTCAGGTGGAACATAGTCATAGAGTTGAGCTGGAGGACCTAAAGTTTTATAGAGTAGTGTTATCTCAGGTAAAAAAAAAATATTTTCTTTATTCACAGTTTTTCCCACTTTTGCGAGAGTTCTGTGCCCCTAACTTCAGTGAAGGTGGAGGGCTGATTGTATACGTCATGAGAAATCACATGAAAATATTTTATCTGGACCAGTCAGATATTTTAGAATTTGGGTCCTGTACTGAGAGAAAGGCAAGATATAAATTAAATCTATCAATATATATTGGTGTAATTAATAACAATATTTAAGGATCCTTATGTCATTCTAGTTGGTTCACTTGTTATTACATCTATTACATTTAAGTGACTGGATGTTCCATTCATGAATTTGACTGCATGAAGTTCTAGTGGGACCTGATCATGAACCAGGTGAATGGAGACAATCACAGCCATTTCTGTTGTTCTGGTGTGTCTGAGAACAAAACATCTTTAGTCACATAAATACTAGGGATTTCCGAACACAGATATAGCTATAGATATAGATATATATATATTGCATAGAAATATTTACTTAGAACGATCATGCATATAAGTCCTATGCAGGAGCAAAGCTTGAAACACTGCATTTGAAAATAAATTCACTAATATTAAAATTCAGAAACTGAAAAATTAATCAATTATTCTCAACACTAATAATTGTAATTGTTTGGTTAAAACATTGGATCTCAAGACAGACGACAGCATTAACAGAATAGTAGGAAAGTTGTCAGTATTGAACTTGTTATGTGCCTTCAAGTCATTTCCAATTTATGTTATCCCTAAGGCCTGTCACAGGTTTTTCTAAGCAAGATTTGAGCCTCTGAAATTGAGAATATGCCACTTGCCTGGAGTTACCCAATGGCATTTATGAGTGAGCAGAAATTTGAACCCTGGCCTCCAGAGTTGGTAGTCCAATGCTCAAAGCACAATTCAGCACTGGCTCTTGTATTGAGCATTTAATGAATCACATTTTCTTACTGGCTCCTTTTTTGTCCCTCCTTCAACCATTCTTCAAATGCCTTTTTATTAGAGATTAACAAGAAGTTATGCATTTCAGTTAGAGGATGCTGATAGCTGCAAGTACAGCAATAAGTGGATAGCTACAAAGGAAACCCAGTGAATGGAAAATTCTTAATCAGGAATGTTTTGACAGCCTCTGACCATATGCCAATTTTTTTCCATACAACTGATTCATTGCATCCTTTCTATTTCCCCTTCCCAGTCAAGATGTGTGGTCTGTGAAGATCCATAACACAACACACATGTTCTTCATGTAGGAGTCAGAGATTCAATATTCAGTCTGTTGCATTATTAGTATTAGTGATCAGATATGTAAAAGTTCACTGTTACCTGCAAACAATACAAAATTGTATAATTTAAAACCCATAGAGGGGAAGGAGAAGGAAAATAAAGGTCAGAATGGGCCATGAAGAAGCCAAGAAATTCCCAGAACCAGATCTACTTTGACTAAGTTCCAGAAATCCCCCTCTCTTCCCTCTCTCGTTCTCTATCCTGGGTTGCTCGATCCCTGAGCTTCTCCTGAGGTTTCTAGAAATCAGGCCCTGTTCACCTCTCCCACTGCAGATAAGGTCAGAGAATTGTGACCATGTGAATTGTGTCCTCCTTAAAAGAAAAAGCAAACTTTTTAATTGGGCATGTTGCCGCTAGTAAGCTACCGTCTTGCAAATCCTGACTGGTTGGCTCTTGTAGACTATATGGAAGTAAATCGTTATTACTGTCTTCAGTAATGAAGCAAGTAGCCTTGAAGCAAGTAGCAGAGCTCAAGAAGACCTCCTTATTTTGTGTATTTATGCAATTTTACACAAATGTAAATTTAATTGTGGTGATTTAGCTGATGATTAAACCTCCACAAAGGGAGACTCCACCACTGAGTGAGGCAGCATATTCCATTGCCAAACAGCGCTTACTGTCAGAAAGTTCTTCCTAGTGTTTAGGTGGATTTTTTTTTGCAATTCACATCCATTGCTCTGTGTTCTAGTTTTCAGAGAGGCAGAACACAAGCTTACCTCTCCCCATTTTTTTCTCCTCAATGTGACATTGCTTCAAATATTTTAGCATTTAACTGAAATTTTCAAATACCTTAAGCCTGGCATGAATACATGGCATTAGTGCGGTTTCACACCAGTGATGATTAGACAATAGAATTCTAATAATCTTTGGAACTTGCACAAGGATTTGCCACATGATCCATCCATATCACTAATAATAATCAAATATTATCAGTGATACATGGAATCCACATGTGGAAGAGCCTTAGCTATACAAACTTTGGGAAAGTTCCTCTTCTTACATTGCAGATCCCATCATACCATTCATGCCATAAACCATAGCAAGGGTTTGTGTATGTGTGTAAAACGAGGAGGTTGGAAAAGGTTTATTTAATTACCGTTCATTACCAGGCCCCCTATTTGTTCAGGGATTGCTCCCGATATCACAGAGCCTGCAGTGTACCTGATTTAGCCGCTCTACTCCTGTCTTTCCCCCAAAGAGCGCAGAAATGACTCTTTCCAGCAACAAAGATATCTGATGCATTTCTACAATTCTAAATGTTCTTCTGATGAAGCAGCAGGCATATCCTCTTTTCTGAATCTGGCAGAAGGAAACACATTAACTCAAAAGAATTCTAATAGCCTCAAATCACCTAACTTACTCAAGCATATTTTAACTTCAGTACTAATTGGAGATCTACTGTTTTCTCTTTCCAAGTTAATTAACTAGTTGTATCAAGCTATGTACAGGAATACAGAGTACTCACCCATCTGGCACCTATTTCATATTAATACCATGGTTCCTCGAAAATAAGACATCCCCTGAAAATAAGGCCTAGTAGAGGTTTGGGTGAATTGTCAAATATAAGACATCCCCCAAAAGTAAGACCTAGGAGGAGGGAGCCACCACCACCGAGGAAGGTGTGTGCGGCGTGAAGGAGAAGGAAGGAAAGGCGCATGCCTCCTTGTCCTTCGTCTTCCTCAGTGGCAGCAGCTCCCTCCTCTTCCGCCGCTGAGGAAGGTGAAGGACAAGGATGGAAAGGCACACACCTTTCCCTCCTTCTCCTTCACATACCACGCACCTTCCTCGGCGGAGGGAGCAAAATAAGACATCCCCTGAAAATAAGACCTAGAGTGTCTTTGGGAACCAAAATTAATATAAGACACTGCCTTATTTTCAGGAAAATACAGTAGTCTTTTTTTAAAAAATCATAGCTGTAATGAACTCTCAGGAACAACAAATCCAATGTAACTTAAGACAGAATAGATTTTTTGGGGAGAGAACATAAAAATATTAGAAAAAGCTTTAGATAATAAAGCAGAAATGGATAAGTAGATTGATTCTATAGGTACAATGCAAATGTAGGTGTTTCCAGGATGGCAATCATCTTCAGAGTGGTCATTGAAAGTAATTTATCCTGGCACAGATTTTAACACAGAGATAATGAAGAAAAGTCTTCGTCCAAGCCAAACTTTTAAGAAGTTTTGTGTTGTACTGCTTTTATTTCTTTCTTTCTTTTTTTTAAAAAAAGAACTGATGTAGTTCAATGCATTCATATTTTATTATTGTCATTTTTCTAATCTCTTCACAATACTATCTTTTAATTCATTCCAGTGGCCTAGGGGATAAAAGGCTTGTGACTTGAAAGTTGGGTTGCTGACCTGAAGGCTGCCAGGTTCGAATCCCACCCAGGGAGAGTTCCCTCTATCAGCTCCAGCTTCATGCGGGGACATGAGAGAAGCCTCCCACAAGGATGGTAAAACATCAAAACATTCGGGCGTCCCCTGGGCAACGTCCTTGCAGACGGCCAATTCTCTCACTCCAGAAGCAACTCCGGTTGCTCCTGACACAAAAAAAATTCAATTAAGTTAAGAATTTATACTCTTGTTGGTGGAGGATAGAAATAAGAAGGTCTGAATGGAATAGAAGTACAGAATTACAGGCAGAGAAAATTATTAGTAATCATAAAATAATAAACACCGAGTGGTAAGATGAACTAATTAACATACAGTAGAGTTCCGTTTATCCGAGGTAAATGGGCGGGCTGTGTCTCGGATAGCCGGATCTCTTGGATAATAGGGAGGCCTGGCCCAGCGCCTTCCCTTCAGTAAAGGCCTGACAGGGATTGGGGAAACATGGCGCCCACTGCTCAACTGCAACGGGTGCCTCATTTTCCCCAAAGTCCAGCGCTTTTACTGAAGGGAAGGGGAAACCCTTCCCTTCAGTAAAGGCCTGATGAGGGCTCACCCCTTGGGAAGCACCCTGTGAGCATTGCTAGGCAGCAGCGATCGTGGGGCGCTTCCTCCTCCCGCTCCCTCTCCTTCTCTCAAACTCGAGAGAAGGAGAGGGAGAGGGAGGGGCACCCCTGGCAGCGCCTCGGATAATATGGACGCTTGGTTAACTGGAGCTCGGTTAACCGGGGCTCTACTGTATATAGTGAAATAAAAGGCTTTTATCCCTTAGTCAAACCACAGGAGATAGTGTCAAACTTCTTGATGAATTCTTGTTCAATTGCTTTTTATTGGAATTTGTATTTGATGTTCTTTTGTTTTGCCCCACAGCATTTTACATGGGACAAACAAACCAATTCACACACACACAAAAATGGATGCAAATCTGACAAAAGAAATTGCAATATTCAAAAAACCAATGAGGGAATACTTCAATTTCACAGGACCTTCTTGTCTATGATCCTTGAAGAACAGAACTTCAAAGGACGATTCTAAAAAACTCACAAAAGAAACCCCAAGAGCCTTTAATCTAAGTACACACACTAAGGAGCTCACTTACGCATGTATATATTACATTACCATCAACATTTTATTTGTTTCATTAAAATTGTTTAAGGCAATTTTATCTGAATTGTTTTTCTCATCCATCCAACTAGCCCTTCAGATTTCAGCAGCTCCACCCCAAATATATCAAGATGTTAAACTCTTGTCTTATATTTGAATTGGACAAGAATTTTTCTTTATTGTACACATGCCAGTCCATTTATCTGTGCTTGGATAGCATAGCCAATCAAATACTATTCACCAACAGAAAAGAGTACCTCGTATAGCCTTCTCAAGTGACCTAGAAATCTTCTCCAAAAGGGCCATCTGTAGTAGATTTTAGTGAAGTACAGGAGTCACAAGGAAGTAGAGCGGGCATCCATTCATGCAATGTTAAATATCACCCATTGGCTAGCACTCTGCTAGTTGGATATGCAGGTGAAAGATAAACTTAAAGACAGGTTATGACTATTTTAGTTTACTCCAGAGGCTGGTATTCCCTTTCCTTTTCAGCAGCCAAAGGCCCACTAGACCTACTGCAGAGCAACTGAAGCAATATCTATGGCCATTCTAGGCAGGCCCCCATCCTGTCCTCCTTCTGGAGGGAATTGAAGACTTGGATGTTTAGACAAGCCTTTGAAAATGTCTAGTTCAATGGCCCGCAATTATGATACAGCATAGCACTTTCATCCCATGCCCTTGTTCTTAGCTACAACTTGCACTATCCCTTTCCCTTCTTCTTGTTTATAGTTGGCCATGTTTTATGACAGTTGACACTATAGGTTATTAGGCACTGCTATTAGTTCAAATTGTAAAACTTTCTTTTGGATGTTGGTCATCAAATCACTTCCTCATATAAATCAAACCCTTGAAATTGTATTTTCCTTGAAAGCTCCTCCGTGAAAGTTAAATATGTCGACTTGTAAACAAAATACGATAACTGGCAGGAAAGATTGACAGCCATTAGCAAAGCTCTCAAGTGCCCTTACAGCACTCCAGACATTTTTTTTGCTAGGAAATATGAATGCCATCTATTCTCAAAAAAAAAAAAAAAAGGTTGAAAGGAAGTGTATCCAGAAGATTTCTTAATGACCTTGCTTACAATAATAATTGGCTGCTACTGTAAATTGTATATTCAATGGTAGAGGCAATGTGCTAGCAACTGATGTGATGTGCCAAGCATCTGACTTTAGCACAAAGGATATTAATGTGATGCATACGTTATGCTGTTTACATTTTGGTAGGTGCTGTTCTTTTGAGTATTGGAAAATTACGGCATGCATCATTTCTCTAAGGCTTTTAAACAAAGTGTGAAGCAAGTTCAGGATGCTGGTTTTATGTGGCATGTGGTATGTGGCAGATTTCACGTGGTGGTTATCCATGGAAAGTTTAACATGGGCCACTGTCTTATTTAAACTTTTCACCTTGGTGCCAGTGCATTCAAATGCACAATTAGCAAGTTACAAATTTCTATATTTCCAAGAAAACACACAAAATAAAGTTTAAAGTGGATGCATTTTTAAAGCAAAATTTTGAGTTGCTTGAAATCTTGAATTGGTAAATCTTTTGTTTGTGTTTTATCTCTTGCGAAATCTATTGTAAGGGACTAGATCTGAAAGACAAAGGAGGTCATGTGTGAGACCTGTGGTCTACTGGGTTAGGGCCATTAAAATGGGGAGTAGCCTAATGGGAAAATGAATAGGATTGAGGAATTGAAGGAAGAAGAAGCATGGGAGGAAAAATATTGGCAAGAATGCCTCAGAACAAACTGTTTTGTATTGTTTTCAGAAAAGAAGAATTAGGTCCATAAGATGGGATAATAGACTGGAGTGAGAGGGAGATATTGATTTGGCTATATATCTCAACATGTAGTAATAACAATAATATAATGTTAACAATAATGTCAGTTGGACAAAAGGGTTTGGGGAACATATCCCCTACTAATTAAGCAATTAAAAAACCATTAGCGGAATAGAATTCTATGTCAAAATTATAGTTTTCACTATAATTTCAGATCAAGTTCCCAATGTATTTAATGAAGGTCATTATTCTCCTTGTTGCATATGTGTTACGTCAGATCAGAACAAATCTTCAAGATACTCTTAATAGGACCAGAATGACTTGCAACAGGAAAAGGAGCATAAATATCCACCCTTTTTCTATAAAGCCCTAAAATGTGTTGATTTTCATATTGCTAAAAAATGGTAGTTGTCCACTGTCAATGCCACCAAGAAATGGGGGTGGGTGGGAGTATGGCCTGAATAAAATGTCTATAAAATTGATAACTGGTATAACTTTAGGCTTGACATTAAAACTGGGTGGGTTTGAAGGAGGGGGCTTGCCACCTGATTAATGGTCCTTTGCGACATTTGAGACCCTGGCTCTCAATGGACCTCATGTATTTGCCTCTCTGTGTACCTTTGACCATGAGGCATGAAGGTTATTTCCAGCCATCTTGCTCCATAAGCACATTAATTTCTAGAAGTCTGTATTCTTGCTGCTTTGTCAGCTTTTCAGCAGTGAAATTAGCTTTTAAAATGCAGCTGTAGCAGAGGTCGTTTCATGTTGGAGGGGAAGGGGGATGGGTTGTCATCTGTCTGCTGTGTAAAACCGAAAGGTGCTGTGGGAACGGGCTTTGACAAGCCACTGCTGGTAATGTCTTTTAAAAGTACCAGTCAAACAAGCTGGAGCAAACCTCATTGAGTTCCGCTGAGGCTTCGTGATCTATACCCCTGGAGAGCCTAGCATTTGAGCCAGAAAAAGAATAAAGATAAGAGATTAAGGGTTTTGCCAGTTTTCAGCTTGCTGAAATAGACGTTAACACCTCGGCTTAGCTGTTCACTTCCTTTTATAGCTACCCTAACTTAGGTTTTGTTTAATTTTTAGTTTATTCTAAACTATAGGGATTAAAAGTTTATCAAACGATGTATACTTTTCTTTAAAATTCTTCCAGCATCTTTGTGCTGTATCTAAGGGTTTGTTTTGTGCTTGCTTTTTGATGCTGGAGATGAAAGTTTTATAAAACAGAACACTTAAAAAAACTCAGCAGATGTGTTATTTACAAATCTGGAGCACCACCTATGGTCTGTATTATGAGTTCTGTTAATCAAGCTCCGCCCCTCCAAATCAATCCCATGCTTCAGACTGGTGAGCTTTAAAAACACATGCTCTTGCATCCAGCTATTTGAATGTGAAGGTGGGATAATGGAAGACAAAAGGTGCAGGGCTGATGAAGACTTCAGTCTTTGTTTCCACTCTCAGAGCATCTGTTCAAATTTCTGCTTTAGAGAACAGAGTCTCTAAAGCAGAGTAACGATACATTTTATTAAATGACAGGTTGGACAGTGTAATAGCAATCAAATGTATCTTATAATGAATGTTTCTATAGGATGCATTATTGAATAAAATCATATTACTTTTGACCCCCTGCTGTAGAGTTTTTGTAATTCCAAAGTTTGGAGATAATGTTGGAATTTTTGTGTGTCCAAAGGTCCTTCTACACATGGCTAAAAACCCTAACCAAAGTGCAGGCAGAATCAGGTTAATAGCTGAAAAGCACATGTTAAAAAAGTATGTTTTAAACCCGATTCTGCCTGAAAAATGTGCACCTACACACATTTTTATATCCATGCAGTAAGTGTGATGACTGATGGGCCATGTAGTCCCATTCCTAGTGCTGTTGTGACTGATGAAGAGGAAAACTTGGGTTTTCCACCATTTCAGCCAGAAAAGGAACTATCCCAGCCAGAAATTGAGCCTTTGCACCTGCAGGAGGCTTGTCTTCCAGAAATCTGCCAAACAAGCCCTGAGTCGAGTTCTCCCCCTTTTTCGCGCCGTAATTATTATCTCCAGCAAAAAGGAGTGCAGCAGGCTAATCGCAGGAGCTTGAGAATTGCAGCAAAGCATTCAGATGATTAAGCCTGCTTTCATGAGAAATTTTAGGGAGTCATACATCTGGACACAGAGATTGACTTTCGTTTCTGATTCCCCAGAGAAGTGTTCTCTGGTGGGAAAACGAGGCCTATTTAGGTTCCCTGCTTCCGAAGGAATCTTGCGGAGTCAATTCGTCAGCTACCGGAGCAGCGTGTGTGGACAGCTACTCCTGCTCTCAAGCCTTTGTTCCTGTTCCAAGCCTTCGTTCTCAGCCTTGTTTTCTCCCCGGATCTTGCCTTGTTTCCCGGACCTCGCCAAGTAATTGCCACGGATCTTGTTCTTGTTCCTCGTTTCTTTGTTGCCTTGAATCAAGCTTTGTGTTCCAAGAATCAAGTTACTTTCTAGCCTTGCTCAAGTTCATGGACTAAAGGACCTTGTCATCTCCCCTCACTTTGCTTGGCAAAGTGAGTGTTTCGGTTATTGGATTACAACTTTGGACCTTAATATTTCATATTGGACATTGCTTCTTTGGACTAATTTTGACCTTTCCTGAAAGGTCTACTTCTGGACTATTTCCTATACTTGTTTTTATTAACTTTATATATTTCCTTTATAAAGATATTAGATAGATTCTGGCCTCTGTGTAAGGTTATTGGTGCTCTGCAGTCTGGGTCGTGACAGTAATTCAAAACACATGCTTCCCATCTCTTTCCTTCCCCTGTGTGGACTGCTCCATTACACTTTTAAAAAGCTCAAAACAGGTGATCGGGCTATTAAAATATGGAGCCATTGACACACAGCTGGCTCAAGGGAAGCACAAGTGGAAAGCAATTAGAACTCTCTGAAACTCTTTCAAACTTTATAATATTAATCAGAGTTTGAATTAACAGTTGAGTGAAGAGAGATAAGAAATCTGCTTGTGTTTACATTAAGATATTTGCATGTATGCATATAAGGGAACGAGCCTTCTCGGCAGTGGCCCCCCGGCTCTGGAATGCATTGCCAAAAGAGATCAGGCAATCCCCTACATTATCCAATTTCGGTAAGGAACTGAAGATCTGGTGGTGTCGGCAGGTTTTTCAGTAATTACATTGGAATACCGCCGAATTCTGGGCCTGAATATATTGCACAAGATTTCTCTAACTTAAAATGATACATTTTAATATATTGGGTTTATGGTTCCCGTCCCTTTGATCAGGTTGTGTAAGTGTTATAATAATAGGATTCAGAGTCAGGCTCAGATTCAGGATGTGTTTCAGGATGACTCTGATGGGATTCAGCTGCAGAGTGTGCCTGCTGTGGGAACTGAAGGGCAAGGAGTTTCTCCCATGGGAACTAATGAGGTTGTTTTTGATGATGGAATTCAGGTGTTGGAAACAGAAAGTAGCTCTGATAACACTAATGGGCTCAGCGGCCTTGATGGTCTTGGCACTGAGGCAGCTGAGCTTGATTGTGCTAGCCGTCTGGAATTCCGTGGGGTGAGAAGGAGTTTTCGAATAGCAAACAAAGGAGAGGCCAAAAGGGCAAAGGAATGATTTCGTGCTATGCTTTTAAAAAGGGTTTGCTGGGAGGGAGATCTTTGTCAAAAGCAACGTCTTAGCTAGAGTCAAGAACCAAGTCGTTTTTTCCTGTATCAAGTCTGCGTTCCTGTATTACCTTCTAGCCTGAATATATTCCTGTGTTTGGGACTTTGGCTTTTGTTTAAAGGATCTTGTTTCAAGCCTATGCTTCTATGGATTGAAGGATTATAGCTTTGTTTTGTAACTATATTTTGAAATTGAACTTTTACCTCTTTTGAACTATTCTTATACTTATTCCTCAATAAACGATAAAAAAAAAAACTACGTATTGTGTACAGCCTGGAGTCTCTAGCAAGGTGAAGCTATCCTGAGGTGCGACAGGCAGGGACTGACAGGTCTGAATGTGGACCTGCTGTCAGACCCTGAGATTTTTTTGCCCCAGATTTAAAACACACATTTTGGCGCAGACTGGAAACATCCTGAGCTCAGCTTGGCATGAACATTTTCCTCCCAAGAAGCAGGAGAGGCAGTTCAGAATGAGAGGCAATGATGTAACCACAACTGTTCAATGAACTTTGTAGTTAAACAAGGACTTGAATCCTTTCTCATACTTCTATTATGTCCCTCTTGTTTCAGTCGAATTGAGGGGAGTGAGACTGTAGACCTATACGCCAAAGACAAACAACCTCAAATCTAAATGTGGTCCTTTTGAGGTTCAGCCTAGCCCTCTGCACCCATCTCCAGAGTAGCATCATTTGGTGTTTTCTCAGGTTTTGTTTGTGAATTTTCCCTATCCTGAAAGGTTGAAGAACCTCTCTTAAATCTCCATTATCACCAGTAAGAGTATCAAATCAGAATGTGGTGATATTTTAGTCGCACTTTTTTGCATGTACTTCCATCTGCTAGTGAATTACCATTTTCTTACAAAACATTTTTCTAAAATGGAATTTGATACTCAGGTTGAAAGAGGTTCACCATCTGTCACACCTACAATAGAGGGCTCCTCTTGTAGTTAGAAACCTCATGTACCTGAGGATGTGAAAGAGCTGTTTTCTCTGAGCATAAATCTTTAGAAGTGAAGGGGCTGTACTCCTACATATAGGAATCATCTCGGTACTACCTCAGAATCACACATTTGATGGCTTTACCTGCTTTCTGATAAGAGCCTGCTGCTTTCACCCTTGCCTTGCATTTAACCTTGTTCACATCCTTTCAAGACCCTCAGATTACCTGTAGTTTGTTTCCAGAGCTACTCCAGTTTTAGCCATGCCTGAAACAGGATAGTGCTCTTAGGACCTTATCAGATGGGTCCTTATCAGATGGGTGGCCGTCCCCCGCTATGGGCGCCCGGTGCCTGTCCCCCGCTACAGGCGCCCGGTGCCCAGCCCCCGGTATGGCCGACCTGGTGGCGTTCACTGCTTTGCCTCGCCAGGAAGGCATCTGGGGCTTTGCAGAGCAGAGAAGTGCCACTTCTCTGCTCTCCAAACCGCCGAACGTCTTCCTGGCCAAGTCTTCCTAGCGAGGCATTCCCCTTCCGCTCGCCGGAGCGCAGGGCCTCCCAGTGCGCATGCCAGGCCTCCTGGTGCCCGCACCAGGCCGTGCCCGGTGCCCGCGCCAGGAGGTGCCCGGTGCCCGCGGCGGGCCTCCCGGTGCCCGCACTGGGCGTCTTCAGAGATTGTGAGGTAAGTGGGATTTATATATCTGTAGAACATCCAGGGTAGGAGAAAGAACTCTAATTAATCACCTTGATTAGCATTTAATGACCCTTTGGCTTCAAGACCTGGCTTTTTCTTGCCTGGGGGAATTTTTTTTTGGGAGGTGTTAACTGTCCCTGATTGTTTACTGTCTGGATTTCTCCTTTTTTCGGAGTGTTATTCTTTATTTATTTTCCTGATTTTAGAGGGGGTTTTTTGATACTAGGGGCTATCTGGATTATCTAAGTCCACACTGCCCTATATCCCTGTTCAATGTTTGGTGCTAAATTTGCAAATATAGTCATTCCTACATAACATTACCATGTATTGAACTGCTTTTTCTGTTGATTTGTTGTAAAGCATGATTTTGGTGCTTAATTTGTAAAATCTTAATGTAATTTGATGTTTAATAGGCTTTTCCTTAATCCTTCCTTATTATCCAACATTTTCGCTTATCCAACACTTTTATTTTTCAGTGATTGTTTTGAGGGGGGCGCCAAAATTCTGTTTGCCCACACTTGAAAAATACCTAGGGCCGGCTCTGGCTGGGGTCCATGCTCTTCCCCCCTTGTCATTTCCCATTCTGTCTGCTTCCTCTTTGCCTCCTCTTCTCTTCTTCAGTGGGGAGTTGAGTAAACACCGACTCCACTGGGTTCCACTGCTGCCATGCTGCCAGCACAGAGCCACACAGAGTCTTGCCGGAAGTGCCCCAGTGTTATGTGATGGGCTCTGTGAGACTCCATTCCAGCAGTGGAGAGAAGTGAGGAGCATCTGATGAGATCTTTAATATATACAGTTATCAGATAATATAATATAATATAATATAATAAACTACACTTAAAACAGACAAACTTAGTTATGTGTAAGCATGCTGGAATGGTACTGTGTCCTGGCTGCTATTCAGTATACAGTTAATATGGTCTAAATCCAATTACTAACCCCAACTGTGAGATTTATATAAGTTAAGCAACCAACAACTGATTCAGTGAGCCTTTTCTAACTGAGAATATCAATTAGCTTTAGGTCTATGGGAGCAAGTCATACAGAATTCAGTAAAGTTCACTTCTGAGTAAAGATGCAAAGGGATATGCTTTGAAGGAACAGAGTGAAAAGTACCTGTTTCTGGATGCAATATGGTTTTTTTATTTCTCTCATTCCCAAAGCAAAGGTCTTTCACATTTTCTTCAATCACTGAAATGCAACAAAAAATAAACAAGATGGGCATTTGGGGGTTCCTACAAGTTTTATAAATATGCAGTATGAGTCATGGCTTGTCTGCACTGGAAATACTGCAGAAACCTTTAAGCAGTTCCCTGAAGGTGTACTGAACTGAGATCAAATCATTGGGGCAGTGTTTATTAGCCCACAACTTCTGGCGTCAATTTCTAAATATTAAAGTGCAAAAATAAAAAGGTACTGTGGAATTGGCAATGGCCAAAGCACACACTCCTAGAATTAATAATGTTCTAGCCAATTTACAGAAGTCACATTACCTGCTGGTTACAGGGACAAATGTTGTGCACACTTTTGAATTATTCCATATTCAAGAGAGTTTTGGGAAATAACATCCACATTCCAGGTAGTTCACTATCTGAAGTCCCAGTCTTGGTCTTTGAGGCTCAAGTGCAATCTCTGAATCCCTATTACAAAAGGGAACAGCATTCTCTATATCTTTAATATGTGTACAGCAGGTGGAATTGGGGCACAAATCAAGAAAAGCATTTCTGTATAAATATTAAGAATATTCAGAAGGTAATCCTAGACATAGTGAACTAAAAAGTAATTCTCATTCAGGTGGAATGCACTTCTGAGTACATATGCATAATATCAAACTTCAGGAAGTGTTGTGTATGCTTTTGTGTCCATCTTAGTATGCAGAACAGTACTGAGCCAAGAAGTCTCAATTCGGCAAGGCCAAGCCAAAGCAGGAGAATGAAATGCTATTTATATTTAGAAATGCAGCCTATTATATCTGATACCATCTTGTCCCTTTCTCCTAACTGTCTTCACATTTGTTTTTGTGGGTCCTGATGCGTTTTGCCACAAAACAGACAAACTATCAATATGCACACCCCCTGTGGTCTTGAAGCCAAGGTTGTGCAACTGTGTTTCTGTATCTTTTTCTTGTTCGCTTGCCAAGTAATTGTCACAGTGAGTTTTCCTCCAAGGTGATCCAGTGCTACTCATTTCCATTTGCCAACCAAGTCTCTCTGGTCAGTGAGAAATGCTGCAAGGCAAAAAGCAAAGACCATTGTCAGTTGACTTGTTTTGGAAATCACTGAACCTCTCTGTCAAATCATTGCTAGTCTTCTCACACACAGGCACACTCTTCGGGTTCTTTTGAGAAGTCTGAGTCATGGGATCTGCATCGCTGGAGCTGTTGAATCCCACATGCCACTTGCAGCTGCCTCTATAATGATTTTACTTGGTAAATAAAAGAAATGTGACTACTTTTTCAGTGCCACAATGTTTGTTTTCAGTCCATAAACTATTTTTGAGTATAAGACAAGCTTCAAGGTAGGGCATATGAAGAAAGTAAATTGCTTAGTTATTAATTTTATATATGGAAATAAATTTGTAGAAAGACAAAATATTTAGAAAAACAGAATAAACCCAGAACATTGGCTGAATAGATAATAGTGAACTGGATAACCTGAAGCTATAAAAGCTAAATATATATTTTATTAGGCAGAGAGTTAAGGGGGATAGTCTTATGTATAGCCTTAGGATTTAAAATTTTATGTGGTTCATTAAAAAGCCAAACGTTTTCAATCTGGCTTTAGTTGTGTCTACTGTAGAATTAGTGCAGTTTGATACTACTTCTCTTTGTCAGAGAAAAGCTTTACTAGATCCTAAAATTTTCTGAATTATAGAGTTATAAAATACCGTTTCAGCAGAACATTGGAAGACTAAGCCTTCCCATTTCTATATCTATATGCCTTTATGAGCTGCAACCAATGCAATGTGCAGTGCATGCACCTCAGTGTGGTTTATTAATACAGAGTACCTGTGGAAACTAGTGGTGCAAACCTAGATCTGTACTATAGCTTAGCCCAAAGGTCTTCCTGCCCCCCCCCCCCAAAAAAAACTATGCAAAGATCCACTATATATGGCACTTGTTAAACTAAGTTTGCTAGACTTGCAATCAAAAAGCCTTCAGGAGCTTTGTAAGTGTCGTGCATGGGCCTCCACATACGCTGAGGGTCTGTCAAGCTTCTGATGGGCCATAAGTCATGGTCATGAGGTATGTTCAGTTAGGAATGGAGAACTTAAGCCAGGTTTTTTTTTAAAAAAAAAAAATCTCAATCTTCAAGATGACAATCATTGCTTTTTGGGACTTACTCTGTGCAAAATGTGCATATGTTTTCCTTTTTAGTTAGGAAACAGTCTTTCTATGCAGAAACAGTATTTCTCTTCTCTGGTTCTTGTGCAGAAAAGTCTGTTTTCTTTGCAAAAATACCATATTTTGAACAGAATAAATTCCAAATTCTAAATAAATTTGAAGGCTGTGGGAAGAAAATTGTTAATTTGTTTCCTTTTAGAACAAGGGAAGAATTGCATCATGTTCTGTGAGCCTGGTCTAAAAAAAATGAAGAGGTTTTCTTCTTGTTCAGATAATAATATGAGCATATGGAAAGCACTTGTTCTGTAAGTAAAGTATATATGTGTACAGCATTTCCCAGTACAATGTACAATACATCTTGTTCTGTAATTGCATAACACAAGATCAAGAGTTTGTGGGCAGAGTAGATAGATACTGATTAAATGAGAAGGATTTGAGAAGATCATTCTGCAGCAAAGGTGGGCATGATGGGTATTATACAGTGCAGCCCATAGAGGACTCAGCTGACTTTTTGCTAACCTGGATTCTCCTAGCCCCCTCCACAACAAATTCTTCCAAATTCCTCATCCTCTCAAAAGCTATTTTCAGTTGTATAAATATTGAGTTGGCCTCCAGTGCCAAAACAGCCAAAGGATACTTACACAGCCCGTCAGACACCTGGATCCTGAATACTACAAAAATGTCTACCACGTGGAGTTCAGAAAGGTCTTCATCTCTTTCTCCATGTATAGCCTATTGTATTAAAGAAACCACTATTTCGCTGTGCCCACATTTGAACATCATGGTCAGTCAGAGATCTACAGAACCCCTATCTCACCATGAGTGAGGTGGCTCAAACAGTCTAATCTTTCCTCCTTCCAAAGGGAGCTGCTAAGCTTTGGTTCACAGTTTGTCTCTTGTGGTATTCATATGGAGATATTGGTATTCTAGGCTTGTTTCTTAGGAAATAGATTTATTTTTTATAAAACATAAATTTAACAGTGATTCTTACTTATTTATATTTTATTTAGCCACTCTTGTCCCAAGCACAAGTAATTGGATTATAAGATCTAAGATTCTTTCTTGTCCTTGCCAAGATGAAAGTCTGCTTGTCATGTGATAACCTAGTCATTGATTTCTCCTTAGCTAAGTGGATGATTTTGCAAACTCATGCTTCATTCTTTAGTATCCATTTCCTTGCAATCTCTCATCAGTTGTTTGGCATTAATCTACCAGTTGATTCTGCTGCAAATAAGACAAGCAAGCAACACATTTTAGTTAGCAGGTGGCACTTGACAAAAAGTTAATTAATCAAGAATGACAGTCCCCTTAGGAAAGAAACTCTTGGATTTTATGTTGTGCTTGTTTGCATCCCTTTGGAACCCCACTTGGGATATTTCCACAAAAACTAGAATAAAATAGAAGCCAATTATTGAGCAACACTGGCATCTGTATGCTTCCAATTTCCAGAGAAAATAAAATCAATGTTTAGGCTTATCCTTTCAAAGTTCTCTGGCTTGCCTTGACTTGACTAAAACATTTGTTGTGTTAGAGTAATTGTTTCTATGAGCCTAAAATAAGATAACTAAAATGTCAGACATATGAAAAGCAGAATCATATTCAAGTAAGAGAATGACACCTGCACTTTCATGTGCAATGGATTATTACATTTAATGCCCAAGTAAGAGTGGATTGATCAAAATCCATTCTCCCCTATTTTCTTTTCCATCCCATCCTGCCCGTGCAATAACCTGTGTGCATTTTGTTTGAATATTCACAAAAATTCCTATGTAAATATTGGTTTCTGAATATATAAATGCATTTCTTCTCAAGATACAACATCTGGTTTGTCACACACACTGTATTTCTTCAATTCTGAGATGCACTTTTTCCTATTTAAGTATCTCTAAAATGAGTTGCATGAGAATTACAGATGCATTTTTGTTGGTGGTGGTGGTACTGAAATTAGGGTACGTCTTACAATCAATGGTGTCTTACAATTGAAGAAATACAGTATATGCATGGAAAAGGCATGTTTCGGTACATTCCATAAACCAATAAATATTGTGATTGTGAACAAATTTGTGCGTTTCAAAATCTAATATAATTTTTAAAACAAAAAGAAAATAAAGGAGGGGGTTAAATGAAGCAAATTAAATATGCAAATCTTCTTTCTTGAGACTTCGAATCTCATACTTCCTTCTCTCTCCCAACATTCCTTATTGATAAATTAAATATAGAAAGTTTCTTGGTCCTCCAGAATAATTTTGGGAGTGAGGGGAGATTAAGTGAGGAGAAGTGCTATCTTCACAGCCCGCCTCAAATCAGGGGCAAATTTAGAGATTAAAAGCATGAAAAATGTATGCTTGCTTAAGATTGAGTCCCACTGGACTCTGTAGGGTTTTCTGTATAAATAATAACTTTCTGTTGTGAAATGAAAATCCTGTGCCCCATTCATGGTCAGAATTATTTCAAATGGCTTCAGAGCAGAAACATCAGTAAAACAACATTCTAACTTATAAGAGGTTGATAGAATTAATAAATTAATAAAAACTGCATGTTTCTTTCAGTTTCATGTTAATGAAAGGACCATTTCAAACTGTTCTGAAATAGAAAAAAACATGATAGTATGAGTAAGTCAAATGAAAGCAATCTCTTGGTAAGATGTTATCAAGGTAGTACAAGTTCATGGTTATGAACAGGTTATTTCAAATAATTTCCCAGAAGGAGAAGAAACACATGCATAAAGGTTGGCAAGCCCTAGTGTATGTGTTTACATGTCTCTAGGTCAGCTGTCAACCTATTGAAACACCACAAATTTAATAGAATTTTCTTAGAAACAGAACATTTTTTTAAATTCCTGCCTACTAAATAGCAGAAACAGATATCAGTGCCCTAATAACCATTACATATCATACTTCCAAGTGGATAACTACTGTATATACTTGAGTATAAGCCGACCTGAATATAAGCTGAGGCACCTAATTTTATCACAAAAAACTGGAATAACTTATTGACTCGACTATAAGCCGAGGGTGGAAAATGCAGCAGTTACTGGTAAATTTCAAAATAAAAATAGATACTTATAAAATTTCATTAATCGAGGCATCAGTAGGTTAAATGTTTTTGAATATTTACAGTATTTCAAAGAAAAGCAATAAACTAGCTCTATAAGTGGAAAAGTAGGGGCAACAAAAACAATATAGTATCAACAATAAACTAATAATAATAATAACAATAACAACAACAACAACAACAACAACAACAACTTCATTTGGATCCCATCCTATCTCCCCATGGGGACTCAGTCCGGCTTCCAACATAGTAACAGGCAAACATTCAATGCTCATATAAACAATGCAGAGCTAGATATAGATCCCATAACACTTACCTATAGAGTGTATATTTTCTTAGGGGATCTAATGCACATGTCCATTTCCCTGTCCTTCCCACTGCCCTTAAAAATGGATTTTTTTCCTGTTGCAAACCAAACTCACCTGATAAGAAATGGCCTGACTATGTTTCTGCATCCCAGTTGTCTAATGCAATTCTTTCCCATACTGGCTACATTTGTTTTCAAATAGTTTCCTGTGTTGTTTGCATCCCATAGGGGGAGATTTTCCAGCTGTTGAAAAGGGAAGAAAAATAATAATCCAAATAACAGTTTTCACTTCCTCACAGTAGAAAATTACTTCAGTCTCTTGGACATAAATACAATTGCACAAATTCAGGGCTTTTCCTCCCTGCTGTTCTGTCTTTGAACTTTTCACTAAATTACTATTTTCCGATCTCTCAAGAAAAGATCTGGTGAGCTACAGTGACATCTCTTGGGAAATGCTGTCTTTGGAAGCGTGTACCTGTCAAAATATCTGATGAATTCAAATGGCCTCAATAGAACGAAATGTCATTCGTTTGCCATCATGACAAATTATATCTCTACATGTAATGGATAAAACTTTATCTCAAAAATCAAGAAACTTACTTTAAAATAAGGTTCGGCTGCCACAGATTCCTACTTCGATGGTCATTTTCTTTATGGCAGGCAGACACAGAAAAGAGACTGTCTTTTCACAGTTCTCTGGATTGCCGTGGCAAGGCTTCCCTGCTGCTTCTCTCAGCTGATTTCTGTATCCTGCTGTAGTGTTCAGATTTATCTTTTCTCTGTTTAGATGGGTAGTAAGAAGTCAACAGTGAAACAGTTTCATACTTTTGGAATTGTCTCCACATGCATTTGTGGATGACCCCTTGTTTCATTTTAAAATCTCAGTTGAAAGCTTTGCAGATTTTAGTTTGATGTTGTTTTGTATTGTTTGATCACATGTACTGGAGCCCCCGGTGGCACAGTGGGTTAAACCCTTGTGCCGGCAGGACTGATGACTTAAAAGTTAGGTTGCTGACCTTAGGGTTGCCGGTTCAAATCCACCTCAGGGAGATTGTGGATGAGCTCCCTCTATCAGCTCCAGCTCAATGCAGGGACATGAGAGAAGCCTCCCACAAGGATGGCAAAAACATTAAAACATTTGGGCATCCCCTGGGCAACATACTTGCAGGCAGCCAATTCTCTCAAGCAACTTGTAGTTTCTCAAGTCATTCCTGACATGAAAAAAATCACATGTATTAGTCAGTTTTTATGTTTTTATTATATTTTATCTAAATAATTTTTTTGCAGTCATATTATTTGGTTTTGTGATTTGTGATTCTTTTTCCCCACTATGGCTTACTTGTATACACATATATTTGGGTTTGTATACCTTTGGCAGAACCCACTATTTTTGGTTGTTTTACTATAATGTATCATATACATTTGATATAAATAGGTGATGATGATGATACATCACAACACAGCAGCATTGATCAAGTCAACTGATGTTACACTTTTTGAAAGTTATCTGCCCAATGATGGTGGCATAGCCTGACAAATCAATACCAGGAGGGATTTATGATGTTATGGCACCACTAGCAAGAAGGTAATGGACCCTGTGCAAGTTAGGATAATTAATAAATTAATCCTCTAACCCTCATTTGTTCTTCATTTTTCTACCCAAAAATGGTCAACAGAGAAACATGGCACAACAAATAATACATGCATTGAAGTGTTTGAGCAGTGCACTAATGAGTATTTTAGAACCACAAAAAGAACGATAGCAGAACAAAGGATTTCCCAGTCCAGTATTTTGTTGTGACAGTGGCTCCTAGATTTTTGGGGGGAATTCCACAAGGAGAATTTTTATGCAACACCCGTCTTTCTTTTGTGCCTTTGCACCAACTGTTATACAAAATCACACTGATCCTAATGCTGGACTTAATATAGAACCATTACTGACCTTTCATGAGTTTGCTAATCTCTTTAAGAACTGTCTACATTGGAAGCTATCAAAGCATTCTGAAACGTACTTCCTCTTAACTGTTCTAACAATATGCCTCATCACACATGAATCCACTTTAAATCCAGTTTCTGCCTCCTGCAGAATTCTGGGGGTTGTAGTTTGGTGAGGTCCAGGACCTGTCTGGCTGAGCTGTTTAAAGCCCATTCCCTAAAATAGATCCAAGCTTTAGTGTGATGAAGTCTAGTATTCAGCTTCTTTAGAAGACCTCACCCCAACCTTTGGCGCAATAAGATTGAAAGGAAAACTCTCTGCTTATTTCCTATGCAACTAGCATAATTTCATACACTTCTATTCAGTTACATTTATTTTTTTCCTAATTTGAATGGCCAAAAACTTTATAAGTTTTCTTCAATGGTGCAGGCGGTGTTCAGTTAGCCTTTTAGCTCAACTTTGTTCAATTGTGGTAATCAGAAGAATATAGAGGTTTCCCCTGCCTTTGGATGCATGCTACATTTCCTAATAAGTTGCTCTTTCAACATTTTCAGATTAGAGGCAACTTTCATTAATATGACAAGAGAGCAGCTTTTTCATCTTTCATCCCTAACACATCAGTTAAGTGGGGACTTCCTGTGAAGTGTTTCAATACAGTCTCTGGAGATTTATAATAAAGTCATTCTGATATTTGCACTTTCACAACAGGATGTGTCATGGTGATCTGTGGCTTGCATATCAATGGGTCATCAAATACATTCCAGAACGTTGAACATGATTGGTAGGGACTGATAGGAACTTTCCAAGGTGCTGAACCTGTTTTAGGGACAGAGTTCAGCATCTTGGATGGCACTGCTAATGTTTGAACTACAGCATGGATTGACTTTAAAGCTACTATCATCACTATTTCTGTGAGTATGTGTAAGATAGAGAAACTGTGTATTTGTAAAAAAGTGGATATAGACAATACTTCAGAAACAAAAGAACTCGTGTGACTTTTCTGCATTTTAATAGCAAATTACATAATGTGTATTATTAGCACTTTCAAAGCCCAAAACATTGCTCAGAGATAGAAAGATTCTTATCTCTCCTAGAACTAAATATAGATGCAGATTATCCAGTTTTTCCATTTAAATACTTTGAATTTGCATAGATTTACATATGCTATTTTGTATCATGCCTTTCATCATAAAACTTCAGAACATGCTACTCAACATAGATAAATAAAGATAAAACTGAAGATCAGGCCTGGGGACATTTATAGAAACTTTTTTTCCTTGTATCTGTTATCCAGTTACAGTGATATTTGAGATAGCCATTCTGAAACAATGACAGGGAAATCTCAAGCAATATTCGACTGGGTTTCCCGGAGGCCCTTCCATGGAATAGAGTGGTGCTTTATATAGGTAAACCTGTACTGTGTGGAATAGAAACAGAGGTGTTTATTTTCTCTTGCTTAGGCAAGAAAGAGGGAACCTGGTTGGAAGGGCAAAGCAAGGCAAAGCCCCATAAAATAGAAGGATCAAACTCTGTTGTTGCTTCTAGTAGAATTTGCAGCTCTCTGGATATCCCATTCAGGCACATTTTCAATTTAGCTTTAGAGATGGAGGCATCCTCATCTTCCGGAGGCAAGCACAGTAGTATGAAATTGTATATAATCAAAACCATGAGTGTTAAAGCTGTGAATGTGGAGGGCCTACTGTAGTTGTGCAATTAAGAAAAACATTGTACATCCGTATAAATCTACAAAGAGAATAAACTCCATTGAGAATACATTTTATGGCTTAAAACACATACACAAGTAACTGAAAAAATAACGATCTTGCCAAAACGACATAACCCCTAAAGATGGCTCCAGCACAATCAGACTTTCAAATGTGAAAGCCATTTTAGACTGCATTGATGCCATACATCAATCCCTCCCCACCCCAGAGATAGGTGAATAAGGGAGAATGAAGAAAAGCAGGTGTCTATCAGAATAGGCATTTCCACACATCTATTGTTGTTATCTTAGGCCTGATAGAATAAAGGGAAGTGATTTACCAAGTGGAAAGGCCACATTGTGTTGTCTGTGTATAATAAACAGAGAGCATGCTTCACTTAGAGGGTCTGTTGCACTGCTGATGCTTTGCAGCTGGAAATTTCATTGGCATCACTTTGTTTCAGCTTACAAGAATAATTTCTTAGCTGTATGGTACCCAGTTTCCTTCATATCTCTTTCCTGTGGTTTTCTGGTGATATAGTTGCGTAGCTGCTGCTGACATTAATGCATTTTGATGTGGGTTGGAAGCCAAATTAACCAGTATAATACAAAAGATAGAAAGTCTACCCACTGCTCTTAATTTCCATAATAATGGGTAGGAAGGGACAATTCTCGTTTTACTTCTCTGCTGAGGGCATATCAGAAATCTTATGGAACACTCTGAAGGTAGGCAAATGTATTAATTGGTTTGCCTATATGAAACTCACGATTAGACGTATTCATGATGAGAAATATCTAATAGGCATGTGCGATCCATGAAAAAAATGGTTCAATACTCGCTTCAAAGTAGGGGGCGCTTGCGCTTCGTTTCTAAAGTCATTTCCGAAAATTTTGATAAAAAATTTCAAAACTTTCCAAAAATTTAGAATATTCGTAATTGATTCGTTAATGGGGGACACGCATGCGCATTCACGAAAAACAGCGTGGGGAGATTTTACAGGACCCCTCTGCCCCCATTTTTGGAGCTATCCTGATCAAATTTGGTACAGTGGGAGAACACATTCAACCCTGCTAGCAGAATGTTTCCCTTATCCTCTGTTTATGGCGAATTTTCATAGCTTATATAAGAAACCAGTTTTAAAAAATTGCAGAAATTTGTTCCTTTTTTGAAAGTCTTATTTTCTGTTCCATTGGGTTTTCTTCACTGTGAAAGTCCTTCTTCTACTCAGGAAACTTTGTTTTTGTGGCCGAAAATCCATGAAATCCAACTGCCTGGCAGGGGCAGTGGTAGGGTGGGCAATGTAGTACTGCCTTGAGCGTACACGCTGTGGTTCACAAGCAGTGAGTGAGCAGCGCAGCCAAACAACCAGGAAGGAAGGAGGCAAAGGTTGGGGACTTGGTGCCAGCAGGGAGCAGGCGGGTGGGGATTTGACATGGTAGGAGGCAACAGACGGGATGCCCCCCAACTGCCTGGCAGGGACAGTGGTAGGGTTGGCAATGTAGTAGTGCCTTGAGCGCACATGCTGTCGTTCACAAGCAGTGAGTCGGCAGCAGCACAGCCCAACAACCAGTGGGGAAGGAGGTAAAGGCCATGGACTTGGTGCCAGCCAGCAGGGAGCTGGTGGGTGTGGATTTGACGTGGTGGGAGGCAGCAGACGGGCTGCCCCCCACAGCCTGGCAGGGACAGTGGTAGGGTTGGCAATGTAGTAGTGCCTTAAGCGAACACACTGTTGTTCACAAGCAGTGAGTGAGAGCAGCACAACCAGTGAGAAAGGAGGCAAAGGGGGATTTGACGTGGTGAGGAAGGAGGCAAAGCAGCAAAGTAATTGAGTTCTGAGATTTTATATTTCTAAAGGAAAACCCTTAAATGCCTTGCAATTGGGCAACCCAGCCAGCCGAAACCAGGAAAAAAAAAGAAGCCTTTATTTCTGAGCTGTACTGCTTGTAATTTTTCTCAGGAAACACCCTTTGCCCTATTCTCTTGCCTTAAATGTAGGAATAAACAAACTTGAAAGGATCTCAGGTCACTTTTCCTTGGATAATACCTCCAAAGACACCGCAGTGGAGATTAGGTGCTTGACTGCCTCACTTCCAGCCACTTCTTGACTGCCCACTTCAGACTCCCACTGCCCTCCTTACAACCAAAAAAGCCCAGCTTTGGTGAGGGAACACTAGCCTCCCTGTAGCCTTGTTACATGACTTCCAATTTCACTTGATAAGTTTAGGACAAGCCACTGAAAGGTTCTGCTAGAACCAATTTTTTAGTTGTTGGGACTCCTTGTTGTGGTTGCGTTTACAGCTACTCTGTCTGGACTTTATATGAATATGCTGTTATAGCTCAGGGGTGTGTGCAAATAAGAATCCCCCCCCCCATTTTACTTCCCTTCTCCAGCATTGCAGAGACTGAATGAACACCTAGATCCCTTCTATTTGCTATACCGCTCCACCTTCCCCTTTATTTGGAGACCTAAATTCAGTTTCTAAATGTTGGTCTGATATTGAAAGTTATTGCACTGCCAGAAATCCAACCCAAGATTTAAAAAAGCCTTTATTTCTGAGCAGTTGTTTTATTCTTCTCAGGAAAAAACACAATTCAATTTTTAAAGAGCTGTTCGCCATTTGCCATTGCCTTCAATGCTTGCAATGCCCACTAAACTGAGCTCTGCAAAAGCCAAGTATAGTTTTGCAGTCAGGCAGCCGGCAGCCCATTCCAAATTGCCTTGCCTTCGATGCTGCCCACTAGCCCAAGCTCTGCAAAGGCGAGCAAGCAAGCACACACACAGTCTTGCAGCCAGATAAAGCCGAAGAGCTAACAAAGCCACCCGCTCGCATGCCCTCCCAATCGCCAAATGCCACGAGGCGCTCCAAATCCTGCTTTTTTATAACAGACGCCAACAGAGGCATGCAGAGGATGTACAAGCCCTCCCCCTTGCATTTACGTGCACAGCCACTGGTCAGGGAGGCAAGGACAAGCTAGGCTGTGCTCTGCTCCAAAGCAGGTTTGGTTGCATTTTTTAAAAAAGCTTCAAAATCACGCGATAGATGGGGCATGATAACCCACGTCGGAAACAGGTTCACAAAGCTGATTATGTCCGATTTTAATCCGAATTAAGAATCTTTACAACGGTTTGCCCATCCCTAACATCTAGCTATAAGAACAGGAGAAAATGATTTTTATTTAAAGTTATATAAATATGATGTGCATTGGGTTGTTGTATGTTTTTCAGGCTGTATGGCCATGTTCCAGAAGTATTCTGTCCTGACATTTCACCCACATCAATGGCAGGCATCCTCAGAGGTTATGAGGTTACCTCACAACCTCTGAGGATGTCTGCCATAGATGTGGGTGAAACATCAGGACAGAATACTTCTGGAACATGGCCATACAGCCCGGAAACACACACAACAACCCTGTGATTCCGGCCATGAAAGCCTTCAACAACACAATGATGTGCATTGTAATGTAAACATCCTTCAACTGCATTCTCGTATGATAACTGAAATATAGTTACTGCAACTATTCATGGTTCTTCAAATTTTGTGACCCATTTCTCCAGTAGAAAAAAAATGCATATAAGAGTGCTCATGTAATGTTTATTCATGAATATAATTTGTATATTGATGAAAGTAATAGACAAATGTATGAATTATACAAGGAGATGTCCAAAGTACATGTGCAAATAGATCAAAACCAAATTGGACTGTTGGGAAAATCGAAAAACATGATTTCCCAAAGCCTTATAGCCTTTGTCCCCATTTTATGTCTTCCTGAGAACACACAAACTTTCTACCATACAGAGACAATGGGTGTCATACTTTCTCTGGTGAGGGAAGATACAATATTACGTGGAAATAATGTTTTAATCAACTGCATTATTTTGCTGTCCTGAATTATATGACATCTCGAGAAAGTTTAGTTGGTAGGAACATTAGCAAACTAAACAATCTAATCAGCTCCCTGCCCTAGAAGTGCTTTGAAATGTTTATAGTTTATTGTTTTACTAAGGGCTTTGCTTGCTTTTGAGAGTCATGATATGAGCACCATGTACTTAATTAGCTATGGCACAGTAAACACTATAATATTACACATCAATATTATCTTAAATGTCAAGGTATAATAGCTACCATAAGTTTACAATCAAGAATGCTTGTTTGTGCACATTCCCAGCCATGCATCCATGGACCTTACCTTGTTAAATATTTCCTTTGCATATCATTTTTCTGACAGCTAAGCAATAAAGTTATAATACACTCAGATTATGTACCTGACTAATGGGTCTTCTTTATAGACTCACTATGGTAGGTGTCAGGTACTACAATAGTTTTGATTTAGCAGGCTATTAATGGCTGCATGTCTTATGACATAATCAAAACATTAAAGCAGATTCCTAGGGGATTAATTTACTGTGGCTAGGCACAGAGGGGGGAAGATGTTTGTGTTTTGAGAAACAGAGAGATAGTTAATGGCACAAAATTTAGATTAGTAAGACACATCATAGCAGCTTTTAACTTCCTTTGTGAAATATGTCTGCATAAAATAACTTTCCTTCTACATAAAACTTTTGTGAAATGCTGTTTGGAAAGGGTCTGGTGTCATCAGGGGAATCTGGTTGTGGTGGAGAGAGGGTATGAAGGATAGTAAACCTCCATAGAGAGTTATATTATTTAAAATATTGCAATGGGATGATCCTATGCAAGGGTAGCATCAAGCTATAACATAGGCTCAAAAAATTTAAGGTCATTAAACTTTTTTAAAAAATGTAGGCTGCTTTTAAGGGGGATTTTTGTTTAAATCCAGATTTGCTCCATCACATACAGTTTACTTGCTTTGTGCTTTTTTTCTTTGATAATTTTATTCTGTAATATGGGACTGAGTAAGATTTCTTTGGAGAGTAAAAAATAAATAATAACTTAGGGGTTAAAGTCTTCTGATAGATTTTCAAACACTTCAATACACTGATATGAAACAAACGTCTGTCTAAAAACACTAAAAGACGTTGGAACATCAGTGTCTTCACTTAAGTCACAACTGTATAACAACTGGATTTATAAAAATAGTGAATTTGGAGAAGAACAGGGCATGATAACATTTCTGTGTGTTTTTTTAAAAAAAATTAGCACCCCAAAATACCTAAAAACAGCTGCAATGTTTGATTGCTACAGGTAGCAAATGTCTGATATGTACATCATCTTCAGGGGATTTATTTATCGTATCAGAAGCGAACTGAGGGTACAAGTTGTAATGTATTTGAAAACACAAAGTTTAAAAAACTTGGCATTATACTAAATTTCCTTTGATCAATAGTTGGCCACTTGGAGTGCCTCTGGTGTTGCTATAAGAAGGTCCTCCATTATCTTTAGGAGATGAAGGCACACATTGCCAGCTTGGGCCTAGACAGTACTTGGAAAAGTCACTTTTTTATTACAGCTTCCAGCCAGATATTTGCGGCACACAACCAAACAAATTTGCTGAGTAACATTTATTGCATAGACAAAAGGACAGCAATACAGTATAAGCAATTAATATCAGTACACAAACATAACTTACTTACTTAGGCGATCCCTCATAGTTCGAGGATGATGGTCCTCCATTTCTTGAAAGACACCTGTGCGTGATTTTTTTTAATGTGTAGAGGTCGGTGCACGGCCGGTCAACACACAGTCTTCACAGATTGAGGTCCCAGCAGTGGTGTGATTAACACAACGAGAGTGGCTTCTCAGTCTGTTACAGCCTTCTTCCGCCTTCACAGCCGTTGTAACATGTTATCCTCTGCCTGCTCAGCCGTTGAGGTCTTTGGGTCTTCAGATTGTTCTTGGTCTGGATCCTCCCCTGTGGCCACTCCTGGGAGTGTGTGACTCAGGTTCATTGGAACACGCAAGCCCCCTCACCACGTCAAGGTGACAATCCATCGAGGGTGACACAAACATATGCCCCATCATTCAAATCATTATCCTAAACAGTTGAAAGACTAAATACAAACATCTCCTTTGCAAACTACCTTAAAATTGGGGGAGATGAGTGGGTATTGTTGCCTTCATATGTTTCTCATTCCAACCATTTTTATACTATCTAGACTTCTATTTCTAAGGTAAATTAAAGAAGTTACTGATTGGAAGAATTGACCAATTAAATACCATAACCTATTTGTCAGAGGCTACCCAATATCCTTGGGAAATGTGGACAATAGAATAGTAGACAATAGAATCAATTGGTTTTTCAAATTGCAAAAAGCATGTTTGCCAAAAACTTTTATAAAAATATTATCTCCTTTAGGTGCTAACATGCTCTGAAGCGATGTGCATTAAAGCAAATTTTACACTGGAGGAACAGTATCAGAAAAGCTTAATTGGTTTGTTAAAAGTCCATATCATATGTGTGACCGTAAATCTAAAATCAGATCTAAATACGAGAATAATAAATGCACAGTAAGAAGCATTTGGAGCTCTCCTCTTTTCAAATCCCTACCAATTATGTTCAAAGAGAATGTTTACAAAATAAACCTTAAGTGGTGTCTAACATCTGCCATACTCTAACAAATTAATAATTCATTTTCTCCACTGTGTTAGGAGAACAGCAATAGCTAGAACTTTCATGTACCTGTAGCTTTGTTGTCACAAAGATGAAACCTTCTTGAGATTCTTGGTTTATTTCCACTATTTTCTATGTGTGTTGTATGTGCCTTCACATCACCTGTTGACTTAAGAAGACCTCATGAATTTCACAGGGTTTTCTTAGGTAAGGAATACTTGGAGGTGATTTTGTCAGCCTTTTCCTTTGAAATGTAGTCTACAGTACCTGCTATTCATTAGCAGTCTTCCATCAAAGTACTAACCCAGGATGGACTCTGCTTAGCTTCCAAGAGTATTTTATTTGTTCATGTATGTATACATCTCAGTATGGGTTCCAGCCAGGCATGTAGCCGGGGGGGGGGGGGGGGGGGCTTGAGGGGCTCCGCCCCCCCCCCCCCAAATTCTCAGAGTGGTCTGTGAGAAGGCCTTACATTTATTATTTAAACTGTTATATTTATTCATAACATAGTCTGATCACCATGCTCAATATATCCCATATGCATGGGGGTATTGGGATAATGATACAAAAGATTTGCTAGGGTAGATCCTCCCCCACCCCGACTCAGCCCCCTCCCCCCTGAAGCAAAATCCCAGCATCCCCCGAATCAAAATCCTGGCTACAGGCCTGGTTCTGACTGAGGGTACATGGCTCACAGGTTGTAGAAATCTTACCTTTGGTATGGCAGAAGAAGTAATAACATTGCAATCTCTTTAGTCATAATGCTAACACTGTGAGTTGCCCAGTGTATTTGAACACCAGGAAATTCAGATTTAATAAACTTTCCAACTTTGTACAAAAATTGCTATCATAAAATGTAGTCACTATTGCTATGGATTATCTTCAGTATTATACACAATATACTTCTAAGTACCAGTTGCTGGGGAATACTCAGATCCTGTTTGTCGGATTTTTCTTGCTACTATGGGAACTGAATGCTGGACTGTATAGTTCTTTGCTGAGATGCGGCACAGCTCTTCTTTTCTATTGTTTGGTTCATAAATCTTTGAATAGTCGAGAAAAGCATTTGGGGAATTATCCAATTAGACATTTGGAAGAGAAAGAGAGATTTGGGGGAGGGGGTGATTTTCCACAATAACACTAGGTTTGAAATACAAAGGACCATTGCTTGAAGATCAGCACTTCCAGAGAGAAGCAAAATGTTATTAGCAAAACAGTATCTTTTTTTGATCTTGATTATGCAGTTATTCGAGCAAACGGGTCGATGAAATATTTTAAGGTATCTTAAAGATACGTTAGCAAAAACTTGGAGAGAGAATAGAAATAAATAATCAAACACTTTCATGTTATAACATGAAAGGCAGATTCTATGTGGGTGAAAGTGTCAAAAAATGAGGAATGAAGTAAAGTGTGAGCCCAGCAAAAGAGAAATTTGAGAGGAGACATGAACACCATGTTTAAATATTATGTCATAAGGTAGAGGGAGCAGGCATGTTTTCTGCTGCCCTGGAGAGTAGGATTCAGAGCAATGGTTTCAAATTACAGGAAAGGAGATTCCACCTGAACATTAGGGAGAACTTCCTGACCATAACAATTGTTCAACAGTGGAAGTCACTGACTCTCAGTGTGATGGAAGATCCTTCTTTGGAGAAGACTGGATGGCCATCTGTTGGGGATGGCTTTGATTGTGCTTTTCTTGCATGGCAGGATGGGGCTAGATTGGATGTCCCATGTGGTCTCTTCGAACTCTATGAGTCTATGATCCTAATCTATACTTAAGGAGAGTTGATCAGAGAACAAGTATACAAGGGCAATAAATGCTTCTATGAAAGTGAGAAGAATAAATGTTGTGTAATAGAAATGGGATACCTGCATAACCAAAGGAAGCAAGACACATATTCTACAGACTATGTGGGCATAAATTCTCTTTTCCTTCTTACCCTTTAAAAAAAGAAGAAAGTGTTCCTTGCTTAAGTCTTATTTGGAAAAAATGACTAATGAGACATTTATGTTGAGTAACCTTTCCAGAAAAAAGCTTGGTTTTCCTTAATTTTCTGGTTTGAATCTGTTCTTCCAATTAGTTGTTTCACTCGACTGGTTCAGATATTTGTCACTTTTGAAGAACATGACACTTTTCACCTACTGGAAGCTTTTCGTCAATTGCATTTCACCCATTAAAATATCTTAGGATATTTGGTGTATACAAGTTCCCTTGGGGAAGCAACATTTTTTTTGTCCAATGTGGAATTTTAGCATACAATTCAGTGTTGCAGGAGCAGTGTTGCACATGTAGTACCACTGTGCTTACAGATGAATGTATGATTGTGCAGTATTGCTGTTTCATACAAGGGTTGCATACCATAGTTATGCATCACTCCATATGCAGAAAGTTAAACTCTCAACCTTAGCCTGAGATATTGGCCTATGTGTCATTTTAAAAACTGCGGCTACACCAAGAGATGGGGGAGAGGGAGTTGGATACACATTACCAATGTTTACTGCAAGAGAAAAGTCTGAAGAATCTTTATACTTGTTACAGAAAATAGCACAAGTATAATACAACATTCCTGTGAACCATAGTGTCATCACTTCGTTATCAGATTTATTTACTCTCCTACACAGTTAGGTTGGACTGAATTCCGTCAAAGCTAATGGGATTTAAACAGCCTATTTGGCATTTTGTAGATGTGTGAGAGTTTCTTAAAACACAAATAGCTGGGGAATTGGATTTTGGTCAGAAAAATGTGATTCTACTGAGAAAGGTGTTGAACTGATTCAGCAGCAAATTTTAAAGTTTATTTGACATTATCAGTCATTGTGTTTCTCTAGGGTATAGTCGTACATTAGAGGAATGGCATACGTATTGCTCTCTTTTTAGCTTCTGTTTCTTATCATTCATAATAAAGGGAAAGCAATAGAAGGCTCATGGGCTGTCATGATTCCTTTCTTCTTGTGTTCTTATAAATGTTAAGAAATAGAGTGGTGGGGAAGCCAAGAGAAATATAAATATGCCTCAACATATCATTCTGGACATGCATAATCTTGTGAGAACATCCCAAAATAAAGCTAGATAAGAATCCTGACATTTCTGGATTACCTCTCCTAATCTAGGGCTCTACTCATCTACACTGCGACAAAGTGTGGTATAGCACTCGCATTAGCCTGTGGCATCCAAACTAGCTTGATTCCAGGTTGAGAAAAACACCAGTAAAGATCAAGATCTTTCAAAAGGATGCAGACCTTTGCTGGTGCTCTTGCAATGGAAACTGCCATCTCGTATCACCATGTGGCATCACCATAGCCATTCCGCACTGGGAAGGTGGGATGGCAAGCCTCCCTTCATCCTGTTCTGCATCACTCAGAACACAATGGATGAGTGAAGGAGGCTTCCTGCTCCAAAGCTCCAACACATCATGAGTTATGCATATTCAGAAAAAAAAACAGGCCCTGCTGCAATGGTAAGGAGAACCCTATGAACTGGCACAAGCCTTAAGATCCTCCGAGAGGCCCTCCTCTCATTCCCGCAACCGTCTCAGACAAGGTTGGTGGAGACGAGGGAGAGGGCCTTCTTGGTGGTGGCTCCCCGGCTCTGGAATGCCCTCCCTAGAGAGATTAGGCAAACTTACACTTTACTCTCATTCCGTAAAGAGCTGAAAACCTGGTGGTTTAAGCACATTTTTAATAGAGCCCTTAGACCCTTCAGCTATGCCCTTATTTAGCTTTTTATCCACCCTTGCCCACCCGGTATTGGAATACCTGGCACAATTAGCACTTTATAGTTGGCCATTCCAACACTAAATCTTGGCCACTGGATTTGGACTCATTGATGGAGTTCTGTTATTAGGTTTTAAATGGTGGATTACATGTGTTCTTGTTATGCACATCTGTTAGTGTGTCTAATGTTTTAAATTGCTGTATTTTAACTGACTGTGTGTTTTTTTTAATGTTGGAAACAGCTCTGAGTCCCTTGAGAAGATAGGGCGGTATATAAATAATAATAATAATTATTATTATTATTATTATTATTATTATTGACACAATGACATTGTATGACACAGCAAACAAGATAGATATGCTGGATTTTGTATTACAAAATCACAAGTCGAACACTTCCCAAGTGTTTAGGACTGTGTGATGTATTTTCAGATGATGCGCGCAGATCCCAGTAGGGTGGCCTTTTGCAGTTGGCAGATCATAACTTTGTCAATGTCTATTGTTTCCAAATGCCGGCTGAGATCTTTTGGCACGGCACCCAATGTGCCGATCACCACCGGGACCACCTGTACTGGTTTCTGCCAGAGTCTTTGAAGTTCGATCTTGAGGTCCTGATAGCAGCTGAGTTTTTCCTGTTGTTTTTCATCAATGCGACTGTCACCTGGTATGGTGACATCAATAATCCAAACCTTTTTCTTTTCCACAACTGTGAGGTCTGGTGTGTTGTGTTCCAGAACTTTGTCAGTCTGGATTCGGAAGTCCCACAGTATCTTTGCGTGTTCATTTTCCACAACCTTTGCAGGTTTGTGATCTCACCAGTTCTTTACGGCTGGGAGGTGGTACTTGAGGCATAAGTTGATATGACTCAATATAAGGCAGCTTCTTTGGTTTTATGTAGCATCACCATTGCTCTGCCCTTTTTTCCTCTGCAGTGTGATAGAGCTTCAGCATAAGGATATTTAAACAAAAGAGTGCAAGATAGTGGCTTTTATGTGTTTCTCCTTCCCCATGGAGACTTGGAAAAGCTACAGGAACAGAGAGATGAGTGCTGAGAGGGAGGAATTGCCTCTCCTATCTCTGCCGGGCTGTTTCTACACAGCCAGAACAGAAAAGAAATCCAGTTCCACTCCTGAGAGTCTCCACACACATCCTTGGAATGGTGAAAAAGCCCTGCAGAGTCCACAAAGTTCCTCTCATGCCGAATCAATCCAACAGAAATATATTTTTTTCTTATCCGGTTGGAAGAAATGTCCTGAACAGAAACAGTCCATCAAATGAGAATCAGTAATGGGGCTCATCTTCCAACTCAAAAGAAGAAGAAAAAGAAGAGAAAGAGGAGGGGAGGAGGGGAGGAGGAGGAGGAGGAGGAGGAGGAGGAGGAGGAGGAGGAGGAGGAGGAGGAGGAGGAGGAGGAGAAAGGGATTTTCTCTCAGGGAAGAGGGGGAAAGGTGTTTGTTTACCTTCTTGAAAGTACCATATCCGGATATTCCAGCAGTGGTGCAGTTTACATGAACACTCCCAATTTCCTGTTCTGCAGCATTAGGTACACTGATCAGCCTCAGTGCATTTTATTGCCGATGTTGGACTTTCTCCTGACTTTTCCCCCCACATGTTTTCCATGTGGATTCACATTGCAGCATGCATTAGGGGTATGCATTTTAACCACCCCTTTAAAAGCCATTTTACAGCTTGGTTATGCCATTTTTGAAGGCCTAGTTAGGATCAGGCTCACCAGTGTTAATCTGATGTTACTGTCTCTACTTCAGTTTCTGTGAAAAATTCCCAAAGTTGCTTTTCTGTAATAAAAAAAGAAAAAAAATGGTAGTATTTTTTCTAGTTTAAAACTAACAGGTCTTATTCATGTATAAGCCTAGAATTTTTTGTTAAAATTCCTATTTTGACTTATCCACAGGTCAGTGTACGTGTAAGAATGGATCTTGACTCTTCTCAATATAGGAACCATGAGAACAGTGATGAAAGGCAAGAGCTTCGTCTGTCTCAGAGGAACCTAAAAGAAGCACTGATGCTCACTATTCTCTGCTGTGGCTCTGCTTCTGGCCTTTCCGAATGTCTGAAGGGGAAATGCTGGGAGGTCATAGCAAAATCTAAAATTTTGCCTTCAAAACTTGCTCTTTGCTTATGCATGATGTAAATATGTATGAGTATATACGATAAAGAAAAATGAATGAACGTGTTGATTGTCTTGTATGCCTGAAGTTCTAACAATGTCAATTAAAACTATTTGAATTTCAACACCAAAGTATGGAAAAGTAAAAGAAAGGCACTGTAAATGGCAGTAGAAAATCCATACCATTTTTATATAAAAATAGAAATCCTGCTTAAAGGTTCAGGGGTGAAATGAGATATTGTGATGTAATCACCATGCAGCATGCTAGGAAGCAGCATGCTAGAAAGCAGCATGCTAGGAAGCATAAACTACTTGGGCTTCCCTTGTTTACTTTTCTAAATCCTGCTTGAAAGGGAAAGAAGTGCATTTTCTTCTCTGAAATGTTCATGCTTGCTCAGGGGAAAAGGAAATAAAATATACTGTATCTCCCTGCAGCAAAGAGAAATATACACTGCATTTGAAAGTAAGGGATAGCAAATAGTTCTCACTTATTTCCTGCATACAAATATTTGCACAGTATCTGGATCCCTGCCACCAGAATAAAGCCATTTAACCAGAGTATATTGATCTGCTAACATAAAAGAATAAAATCGTGATGTTTTTGAAGAGAATAGTGCATTCCATTTCTTTTATTATTTGTGAAGGTCTATTTCTGTGTATCATGAGAATGTGACCCTCCTGAATATTTTGATTAATTTCTAGCACATACAAAGCAATCATAACTACTCGTACGTTTAATTAAAATAAAATATAGAATTTAAAAATACAAATAATCAAATAAATATATAACGTGTTTCCCCAAAAATAAGACATCCCCTGAAAATAAGACTTAGAAGTTTTGCAGAATTGCCAAATATAAGACATCCTCCGAAAGTAAGACCTAGGAGGAGGGAGCTGCTGCCGTCAAGGAAGGCACATGCGGTGTGAAGGAGAAGGAGGGAAAGGCGCGCACCTTTTCCTCCTTCTTCATGCCACACGCACCTTCCTCAGTGGAGGAGGAGGAGGGAAGAAGATAAGACATCCCCTGAAAATAAGACCTAGTGTGTCTTTGGGAGCAAAAATTAATATAAGACACTGTTTTATTTTCGGGAAAACACAGTAGATAATACCCAGATCCCTATGTAAAGTACATCTGCTGCTTCTGCTAGAATCAGCAGTCTCTCCTCCCTCCTGCCACCTCTCCCACACCAAAGAGCTTTTTCCAAAGGGAAGCTGCTGCAGGAGGGGGAGAGGTAGAAATTCCCTGTGGCGCTGCCACTGAATACCAGAATATGTAATTGAATCTTAGTCATTGTTGTTGTTGTGTGCCTTTGAGTAATTTCCAACTTTTGGTGACATAAAGTGAATCTATCACAGGGTTTTGACACAATTTGTTCAGGAAAGGTTTACCATTTCCTTCCTCTGAGGCTGAAAAGGTTTAGCTTGCCTAAGGTCACCCAGTAGGTTTCATAGCGAAGCAGGGATTCAAATTCTGGTCTCAAGAGTCATAGCCCAACACTCGAACCAGTACAATACACTGGCTATTTGTTGTGGTGTAAACCCAGTTTGCATTAGATTGTCTGCCTTCTTTGTTGCCATAGCTAGGTTGAAATGGTGAAACAAATAATTGCTGACCTGATTGGTTGCATGTATTTCTAAAAACTGTGGTGTCATGTTTGCAGACTTTGTATTGTGGAACTCTGCAGTGGTTATCACCCCTTCCATGTTGTGTGTACCTTCAGAATCTGCTATAAAGACTTTAAATATTAGCACAGATGCAGGAAGAAAGATGACACTTCATTGTGAACAAATATTCACAGTTTCATTGCTGGCATCATTTTGCATTGGAGATTTCTGGCTATTCTGAAAGTATAAACTGTTTATAGCTTTCCCTTTTTATTAGAATGCTGAATACTAAGGAGTTATTGACTGTGCAGATTTAGTAGGCAATGCAAATGCTTAGCAACAGGGCCAAGAACAAGTTCATCTTCATACAAAAAAAGATGAAATGTTCAACCTTAGTTTAACACAGCGTGGGTAGCAATCAATATCTAAACATATCCACATAGCAAACTGCAAGACTGGCTTCAGTGTATACATGCAATGCTACATTTCACTCTTGAGTCTTATGTCCAAGCCATCAGAATGTTTACAGTCAGCCCTCCACATTTGTGAATTTGATATTTACAGATTTGATTATTCATGGATTTTATTAAAATGTTCTCCAGTTTGATTCTATAGCCAGCTTCTACAAAATCAAGCTACAAGACCTAGAGATTCCTAGAGAGAACCCTACTGCAGGAATCTCCCAATTCCATGTTATGGTGAATCTTTGGTGGAATTTGGTACTCACGGATGCTGAAACCAAATCCCAGCAGATAGCAAGGGTCCTTTGCAGTAGTTTTTATTCTTCCTAAGGTTTTGTATTCTTAGCCTTAATGGCTACAATATAAAGTTCTGAAATATTCCTTCTTTCATATTAAGGAAGGTGTGTGTTTTTCCCAATGTAGGTTCAAACTTGTGAACACTAATACTGAGGAGTAGCTTCAGCCAAAAAATTGCAGTAATACATTCAGATGACCTAAATTTGTGTTGTTATTTTGCTTGATTGCTTGCTCTTGGTAGTGAGGAGGGATATATAGTCTCTATTACAGGGATGTTGTGGAAGCTACTTGTTATATTGTGACTCTTGTTTTTTTTTTCCTGATCATTCTCTATTTTGGCAATGGTTTGGAGTCCAATAATATCTGGGAAGCCACATACTCCCTACCTATGTTCTTTTGGCTGGGTCTTGGCTTTGATTATAGAAAAACTTATACACTGTATTATCTTCTTCCTTTCTTCCTACAATTATCTTGAACCACAAACAATAGTGGCAAATGATTTCATTAACTTCAAAACCATTCAGTGCTGATGTAACCTTATGTGGGTGTTTTTGATAGACATGCTTCTGCTAACTTTCTTTTCAGTTTTAGGAGTACCATTTTATTCCGCTATTTTCATTATATTTGAAACCACGACTTATATTTTTAAATGTTTAACTACATTTGACTATTTTTGAGCATAATATTATCAGTTGTAATGACTGGCTGGATGATCAATAAACTCTAACTTGACTATTTGAGCAATTATGACTTGACTAACCATATATAATAACTGGAGCTTTTCTCCGTTGTGAAGCATTTCTTATTGCTGCAGGATAACTTTCTAATTTTGTATCTATGATAGAGGGAGAGAAAGAGAGAGTGGGAGATGGAGTATACAAGCTGCTTGAATAGATGGCATAAGAGAGCTAAAGTAGATATGATCATTATGTCTCTATTACTAGGTTATAGCAGACATTTCTTTATCTGTCCAATTTCAGAGATATCTTCCTAGTATATATAGCAAGCTCTGCCAAGTATTTATCTTTCATGAAGTGCACTGAACAACTTTTGATCACAAGGTTTGGTGATATACACACATTTTGCATTGAAGTAATGTCTATTATACATGTGTTGAACAGTCAGTTTAAGACATGCTTGTTATGGGAGTTCTGAAAAACCAATGCAGTTCTTTAGCAAATCATCAAAACACCCTCACATCTAACAGAAGCCAGAAAGATTTTGCAAATTCTGGAAATTTATGCTGCAACACTTATTTGTTGCCGGCATCATAAATAAATTTTGATTTTTCTAAATTATGAATATGTCTTGATTGTAATGTGAATAAAACTGCTTGCCAGAAAATGAATACATTTTGATCTGCAGAGTTTGAAGACTGTTCTGTTTACAGAAATATATTACATCAAAGTCTGTTATTATGACAGCCAGAATAGCAAATTTATTTTAAAAGATAGTGGTGATGTTACTGTCTAGTTTATTTTAAAAGAGGGGAGTGTTTGCATGGCATTGCTAGATATCCCCTTGGTCAAAGGTACATTCTAAATGCAAAATTACAGATAGCTTTACACAGGTTAAATTCCCAATGTCCATTACTTCTATGAGAGTAACTTTGCCCCTGTATTTTTCTATACTATTTGTACTTTATCCCAAGATGGCTAGAAACATTACTTAAAACCGATGGTAAAGGTAATTTCAAGCCTCCCATTTTATTTTAGTTTGGGAAATGTTTAGGCTGAAGAACCTAATCATTTCTTAATTTTTTTAAAAAATGTTATCTTTCTATCCTAAATATTCCCTAAATAGTGTATATGTATGCATTCCCATTTTCATTTGGTGTTGGGGAGATGGAACAATTGTTGAGTTGTTCTTTTTCAACAAAGACATTGAATGAAACAAAACCAGTTCAAGCTTAGTTTGCTCACGGCAGAAATAGTGCTAAGGACTTCATTGCATGGAAGTCCAGAAGGCAGGAGACTGTGGAGGACAGTGTGAGAAACCATGCGGTAGCTCCCAGCTTCACCCGCTTACCATTGTGGGTCATGGGCTACCATCCCGTGATGTTTCCCCACTGTCCCTGGCTTCCTTCCGTGCTGTCCCCAGCTTCTTCAATTAGGAGATGGGTTGTCACCCGACTCCTCAGGACTCCCTTTCAGCACTCTGCCAGCATTCTAGCAGCACAAAGCCTAACAGAGCCACACCAAAATAGCTCTGTGTCATTTGATGGACTCCAGCATACTCCATCCCCACAGCACCCTGAAATAGGGAAAACTACCTGTATGATGAGGTCGTAAATAGTGGAATGCATGACTTAGGGGTGAATGGATAGCTTGTATTGCATGGGATTGCATTCCTCCTAAAATGTGGGACATATTGTTGTAGACACAGCTAATATCCTTTGCAATGAAATTGGATCTTGCCATGATGAATTATGTATGAGCAAATTCCAGGTTAGACTGTTACAGGAGCCTACATTTGGGACTGGCTTTCACAAACAATCAATTTTTTATCCAGTACCAAATTTTACCTACAGGTTCGATAAAAAAACAGCTGAGCAGGAAAAACATGTTACAGTGAATTTAGATGAGTTGACTATTTATTTATTTATTTACAGCATTTATATTCTGCCCTTCTCACCCCGAAGGGGACTCAGGGCGGATCACATTGCACACATATAAGGCAAACATTCAATACCATAACAGTACAGAGACAGATGCAAGCATGGGCTGGCCTCGAACTCATGACCTCTTGGTCAGAGTGATTTGTTACAGCTGGCTGCTAACCAGCCTGAGCCACAGTCCGACTATTGTTCTCATTTCGAGGTGATGATTTTGACTTAAGTGGTTAGAGAAATGCGTTCTTTCACATACATCTCCCTTCACTTGACATCTGAACCTTAGGTCTGAATTCTCTGCCCTTCTGAGAGATGACAGTGAGCTCTTGGGATCAGGAGCTTTCCACTTTCCTCTAATGGAGTCACTTTGTGGAAGTTCATTATTCTGGAATCTCTGAGGCCCAAATACTTTGCCATTCAGAAAGACATCTGCCTGTAGCTTTTTCCAATTAATGATTTCAACAGTATTTTCTTTATGGATAATTTAGTGCTGGCTGCTGTTTTCCATATCCTATTTTAGGACTTTGGAATGGCTCCCTAAAAGTTGGAATAAATACCAGATTCGATCCACCACTCCCTCCACATGGGCTAGCTACACAATGGGTTAAATTATTGTACCGGCTGAACGGAAAGGATGGTGGTTCAAATCTGTGAGACAGGGTGAGCTCTCATCTGTCAGTCCTAGCTTCCCATGCAGGGACATAAGAGAAGCTTCCCAGCAGGATGGTAACACATTCGGGAGTCACCTGGGCAATGTCTTTGTACATGGCCAATTCTCTTACACCAGAAGCGACTTGTAGTATGTTCGCTTCTGACACGTTAAAAAAACCTGATCTAATATTATATATGGTTGGTTGCATGTTGCAATCCAATCCTACTTCCTTTAAGGAAGAAGGTTGGAAATCATTCATGTAAATGATTGAATAAATGTAAGGAAAACATATAACGCAATTTGAAAGAAGGGGACTTTAAAGTGAAGGCCAAGGAGTGTCACCATAGCAGTACCCGTTTTTTGTCTAATAGAAAACTATTTGCAGCACCAAGTTGCAAATTCTTCAAATACATTCTCTATATAGTTAAAAAAAACAATGTAATACAAAAATCAGTGCAGTATAAGCTTAAGTACAGAATTTTTTATTCACCTTGTTTGAGATCCTTGAAATTCCAAATAATTCCAGAATCTTAAAAACGGAAGGGTCTGAATGAGTAGGAAGCTTGTAATTCAGTTCTGAAAATCTCCAATAGTATTTGTTTGTTTGTTTGTTTGTTTTGGGGGGGGGAGTTGCAGAATCAAAGAGTCGAAAGACTGACACAGATGTAGCATCAACTGTAGGAAAACGACCTCAGATGTGTTGGAAAACCTCCTTAATGACTGGCGATGTGTGTGATTGTATAGCAAGAAGCCCCCCAACTCCCCCCTTGGAATACCTTTCAAGAGTAATTCAGTTTATGCCAGTTTGTGTGCATGCATGTGTGACTTGGTGCTCAGTTCCTGTACATCTGAGTCATTCTCTGCTGTTGCAAGAACATTCAAGGAATCATCATTAATCTTATAAGTGAATTTTAAGTACAGAAAGATTTTTCGAGAACCCTAGAAAAGAAAACATTATTCTAAAACTGGCTGGACTGTTTCTGCAGCAGGAGGAAAGGAGGGATAAAATAACAACCAAAAATATTAAATAAAAATTTGACATCACTCAAACCAGCATTTCCTCTAACATTATTTAGCAAACCGGGATTGTCTGCACCCTTCCCACTTCTGGAACCTTGCCAATGCCTGTTTTTCTAGACTGTGAGAAATCCAATTAATTTAGGCAGCACTCTCACCTCATTTCTAAAACATGAAATTTCAGAAATACAGGAAGTTTTTCTTAGAAGTAAGGTTGGTTTACTACTAGTAATGCATCTCAACAGTACTTGTGGCCAGAGGGTAGTCATATTTACTGAAAACCTGTTATTTTCTTGGCTGTGCAAGTTGGCTTAGACATCACATTCATTGCTTGATCAGGTGATGATTTAAATGCAAGAAATAGCCACTGCAGACCAGGTGCTGCCGATGTTTTAAAACAGATTATGACCTTTTAAGTGAGGTGTGAAACATGAAATGTATGACCCATTACACGCAGTGTTCAGAAGAGGAGCTGGGGAGATAAATTTGCAGGGACTCAGGATTTAAAAAGCTGAAAGAACTACCACTACACAATTAAAGCACTTTGATAACACATTAACTGTAATAGTCAATCCTGTAGATTACAGAGAATTATAGTTTGGTAGGGTACAGAGCATTCCATGTTAAAGAGCTCTAATGCTAAAGTTCAGGGAAGATAGAGCTTGCTTCCCCAAGACACTGCAAATGCCAGAATTCTGTAAGATGGCACCATGACAATTAACATGTGTAAAATGTTTAGAAAACATTTGCTGTAAAACAGCCTATATAGATGGGGCATGCAAAATTAGGGGAATGGGAGGGAAGAACAGAAGATATCAATGGGAGATAAGATAGTGGTCCTCCAGGTGTTTTGGACTTCAATTTCCAGAAACCCTAGCCAATTTGTCTAATGGTCAGGAATTCTGGGAGCTCGTGTCCAAAACATCTGGAGGGTCACAGGTTGTGCAAGCCTATTTTAAAATATATGGAATCATATTAGGTAAAAGAGATCAACCAGGAGTAGAGTAGAATGCGTTTTCGTTCCAGAACCCTTTATCTCCTGGATCAGATCCTTGTAAAATAATACTTCAGAGGGAAGTTTTGATATTGTTTCAGCTCACCTGTTTGAGAATCCATTTATTTTACTTATTGCTATCACTTTATTCTTACAACAGCAGGATGAACAGCTGTTATTTCCAAATGATAATGCAGGCAAGTTGCATTTATATTTCCTTGTGGGTGGTAATAGTAAAGCCGAGACAAGAATAGGTACAGCTCTACTTCTTCAGAATTAAAAATAATTTCTTTAAAAAACTATTTACTAAATAATTTCTAAATATTAATCAATTTTTAAAAATAAATTAAAGTTGAAAATATACTATTTTTCTTTCACTAGGCTTTGGATGTTTCCAGGCATGTTATCCAAATAAAGCCTAGTTTAACCAATGTGAGGTGCGTGTATATGCTTCTACAGCTGTCCTTCACGCCTTCTTCCAGGAAAGATTTCACACTCCTTCGTGTTCACCAGTCTCAAATCCAGTTCATTCATCAGAGGACTCAGGTAATGATTTTTTGAGCTGTCAGCACTTCAGATTGCTAGTGAAGTCTGGCTCACTTGAATGCTTTCACACAAAACCAAGACTTTATTACTTGTGGAAATAAATCAGAGCAGGGAACCCTTTGGTATTGTATTGAATGTGTATACAAAAAATCCATAGTGCTTGATGGATGAGAGGATAATGAGTTATGTTACCAGTGGTGGAGATAGAAAGAAGAGAGATGTAAATCTGTGATGAAATATAGCCCAAGCTTGCAGAAACAGTGTAAGGAAGGTTAAAGCTCAAAAGGAGCTGAAACTATCTAGGGAAGTAGGAAGCAAGAAAAAGGAGCTTTTGAAATATTTTTGAAGCAAGAAAATGACCAAGGAAATGGTTAGACTACTTCCCAGCAGAAAATTGTGTGTTTCCTTTCATAGCCATAGACCTTAGCAAAGCATCCAGATTGCAGATTAAGATTGATTAGAGGATAGCGAAGAATCACCTAATTAACCTCAAAGACTTCAAATCTGCAGGACCAGATGAACTGCATCTCAGAATATTGAAGGAACATGCTAACAGACTTGCAGAACCACTTTTTATATCATTTCTTAGAAATGTTTAGAGAATGGGCAAATAGCCAAAAGACTGGAGACAAGCAAATATTGCTCCTCCCTTCATAAAAGACGTTCAAGAGAACTACAAGCCAATTGGCCTCATTTCAATACAAGTAAAATATTCAAAGGGTAATATAGAAGCATCTTGTTTGCAAGTATCTTGATGACAATGCAGTGATTAATAGGAGCCAGCTTGAGTTCGTCAAAACAAATCTTGCCAAACTAACCAATTCTTTTAAACTGTATCTCTAGTTTAGTAGATATGAGGAAGGCTATGGATGTCATTTATCTAGATTTCAGCAAAGCATTGTTAAGGACCCCAATGATATCTTGATTAACATAGTAATTAAATATAGAATATGGAACTATCGTTAGATGGATTCATAATTGCTTGGAAATTCATGTTCAAAGTATTGTTATCAGTGGCTGTGCTTCAAATTGAACAGAGGTCTCAACTGGAGTGCCTCAAGGCTGATATTCTTCAGTGTTTTTATCAATGATTTAGATTATTGGGGTAGAGGGAATCCTTATCACATTTGCAGATTGCAAAAAAACTGGAAGGGGTCATCAATACATTGGAAGATGGTAACGGAATTCAATAACATATTTATAAAATAGAAAGCTGAACTGAAACTAATAAAATGAAATTCAACAGAGACAAATGGAAATTTCTACATTTAGGGCAAAAAAGCTAAATGCACACATATAAGATGGGGTCTTCTTCTCAGGATGCTTTCCCAAAGAGGCCTTCTGGGAACGCTGTAATGCCCATGAAGTCCGCAACAATTAAATGATTCTATAAGTGACGTACAGTATTGTTAAAATCCATGTTTTAGGATCGCCTTCCCCAGTTTCAACATTGGTTAGCCTATTGCAATCAGTTGTTGAATTGTGGGATTTGTAGCTGAAAGTATCCAGAAATTGTTAGATTTTGGAAAACAATGTAAAGTACCCAAAGAGCTAATTTAAAGGAGGAAACAGGAAATTGATTGAGTGATAAGTGTTGACCACAACAACATATGCTTTTATAGGGCTTCTTTTAAAACTAGCAAATTGACAACTAACACCAGAGTTGACTTATTATATTAACAAAAAAATTCATCATTAGGTTTTTGGGCCCTCAGGTTAAAATCATAATAAATTAGGGTTATTATACTCTTATTTTGTGCTCTGTTTCCAAGATACCTCATAAAATGAACAATCAGTTCAGAAACAATTCAGTTCTCAGTCTTTGGTTCCATATGAGAGGACAGCACTACAATACAGTTGGCATTAACCGTTGTAGGTAATGTGCCCTGGGAGAGGACAGCTGTTAGAATAAGGTGTATCCTATGAAAAATCGAGAGGCAGATCAGCAGAACACCCAAACAGTAAAACATGCTGCTTCTTTCCATTCAAAACAAAAGGGTGAACTTCTCCATTTTAAACTCACAATGAATGAAATTTGCCTTGACCACCTGGGATGAAATCTAAAACACCAACAAGAACATGAACATCTCATTCATGGGCTGCTAGCTCATTAGTCTTCCTATGTACTGTAAATAATATGGGCTTGTGGTCTAGTGCTGGGCATTCAGAGCTAATCTGGATAATCTTTGGGATTTTCTAAATTCTTACATTGATAGTAAAACAGGGTGGCCAAGAATTCTGCCAAGTGAGTCTGACTTCTGCTTAAATGTGCAGCTTGATGGACATTTAACTATTAATTGTTAACATAGTAGATTAATTAATAGGAAAGGAGTCCTCGGTGATGCAATGGGTTAAACCCTTGCTCTGGCAGGATTGCTGACTGAAACGTTGGCGGTTTAAATCCATTTGTCAGCTCTAGCTTCCCATATGGGGACATGAGAGAAGCCTCCCACAGGATGGTAAAACATACGGGTGTCCCCTGGGCAACGTCCTTCTAGACGGCCAATTCTCTTCCACCTGAAGCAACTTGCAGTTTCTCAAGTCGCTCCTTGAGAAATTTAATAGAAAAAATATAATGGCAGAAGATTTATATTGTGGTTTTTCTAGATGATATTGTGCCAGTTGTACAAAGAGCTGTGTGTTTTCCGGGCTGTATGGCCATGTTCCAGAAGTATTCTCTCCTGACGTTTCGCCCACATCTATGGCAGGCATCCTCAGAGGTTGTGAGGTATATACCTCACAACCTCTGCGGATGCCTGCTATAGATGTGGGCGAAACGTCAGGAGAGAATACTTTTGGAACATAGCCATAGAGCCCGGAAAGCACACAACAACCCTGTGATTCCAGCCATGAAAGCCTTCGGCAACACAAGTTGTACAAAGGCAGTGTTGTTTTAATTAGAGCGGTGGTTTCAAATCTGTGGTCCTCCAGGTGTTTTGGACTTCAGCCCCCAAAATTCCTGGCCAATAGACAAGTATGAATTAGAGTAATAAACCAAGGCCTCTTTTACACTTCTGCATAATCTATATTATCAAAGCAGATAATCCACATTATCTGCTTTGAACTGGATTATATGTGTCTACACTGCCATATAATCCACTTCAGAGCAGAGATTCTGGATTTTATATGGCAATGTAGAAGAGCCTCAGATTGACAAAAGGAATAGGCAGTGGTTTTTTCAGAGACATTTGCACAAAATGAGGAAAAGATTTGATGTCATGGCTGGAGGTGAGATCTCTTACGTGAGTTGTAGAATCCTGGACAGGATCACTTGCTAAGATGCCCAGTCTCAACCCAGCAACAGTGAGGCAGATACACATAGAATTATACTGTAAGAGTCTTGCATAATGTGTTTTTAGGGTCTATGAATATTCACTGAATATAATCCCTTTCCATGGGAGCTGTTAATATAAGTATTCCAGTTATTATGAAGTCTGTAAAATTCCTCTGCTGTTGCACTGTGTAGCCTTTCAAATAAGTCAGGAAACTGTACAGCTGCAAAAGAATTTTCCTAACTGCATGCCTAGAGTATCCTTCATTCACCTTTCTTGCCTCAGCACTTGGAGGCTTTTTTTAAAATTCACAACAGCTGATGAGAATGGCTATTTATGAACTTGTTTCTTGGCCAAGGTGCTCTTTGACCCCTACTACTACCTGTGAGATTCAGGGCAGGATAGACCTCTTGCGCTGAAGAAAGAAAGATGGCCTTAGCTGCATTGAATTCTTTTGCTCCAACATCTGCCAACATTCTCTCATCCAAAAAACTGTTAAAGGGCATGAATGTCTTAACCTGTATTGGTTTTGGCAGCCTTGTTTCAGTGCTTAGTTCTTTTCACTACAAAATATATGTGTTTGGATATAACTGCCTCCTGTCCTTCCACACCATTTGTATTCTATAAATGTATTTTTCACCAGAGCATCTTAAATTGCAGCGCAGTAGGGCATGCCTTCTTTCTCAAGAGAGCCTTTCTACAAGTTTTTCAGAAATAGCATAACAATTGATATGTTTGCATTATTTTTCAGCAATAATTATTTTTATAGTATTCATATATATATTTCTGAGCCAAGCACTCACCCTAAAAAGAACATACAAGGTATTTTACACAATAACAACAAAACATGAAACATGAACAAACTGAAAACAAGTCATTAAAACTAAGCAGAATTACAAACCAACTATCCCAAACCAGAAAGCATGAAAAAACACACACAATATAAAAAAGTTGTCCAATAATAAATAAAATTGTTATTCTCACAGTTATTATAAAAGCAAACAGTGACGATATTTGAGCACTTTATAAATGGGAAATATTTAAATATAAACTTCTCCCAATTGTCCCAATGGAAAAATTAATAGGAATTTGAAGAGAAAGAGAAAGAGATGTGGGTGTATACAAATACAGAATTCAAATCTGAATGGCAAAAATGGGATTTTTTTCAAAATTTACTTTTAAAATGTAGTAAATATAACTCACTTTCCTCATTGTAAACCAGTTATCACTCACTGAATTTTATATCATACATCTGTCTACCAAGAAATCATCACCATGAACATTCACTCGTAGCCAAGTATTGTTTTCTTCCAAAATTAGAGTCTAGGCAGTGTGTCTGTAAGTTACTGCAAGACCTATTCTGGTTCCACATAGTCTTTTACTTATCCATATCCACTGCCCATGAGCCACTCCATAGCTAGAGACTTCCAGACTTCACAGTCCATCGTCACTCACTAATCACCATGTGACTTTTGTTGTTTTCAGTTTGGTTGAAAGATATGAATGAACTTGATTTACGTGTGGGGATCAGTGCACGGCTACCAACACACAAGCTTCACAGAAGGAGGTTCTAATTCAATGCCATAGATACCATGATGACTGGTGGCCTCTTATCTGCTGCAGCTTTCATCCACCTTCCCATCCGTTGTAACAAGTTAAGCCATTTTAACATGTATTATCATGTGCCTGTTCTGCCATTGAGAACTTCCTGATCATTCTGTGTAATACACAAGACAGGATGTACTTCCATCTTGCTGGCTGCCTCCCTCCCACTCAATGGCCAGCAGAATGGCAGTTGAGGGTAGTGGGAAGGGGGCTTCTTTGTAGCTACTGGATGAGACTGTGTCTTGCTAGCTGCTTCCATCCCACTCCCTTCCACTACCTAGAAGTTTTAAAAAAATAGAACCAGTATCTCTTGACCAAAAAAGAGGGGAGGCAAATTCCCACTGATTTGAGAACCAGGTTTACTGAAGAAGCACTCTGAGACAAAAAATTAGAGGAAAGCATTTTTAAAAAAGAAAAAAGAGGCTAATGTTATCTATTAACTGCCTTTTCCACTTCTGACATGAGGACTTGCCTGCCATCCACGCATGACTTCCTCCAACAAATTAATATCTAAATATATGAGTAAAGGTAGGTTCATGTCTGACCTTCTGAAACACACAGATGTCAGTGCTTATTAGCAGCTCTTTAGCAGAAAATAGCCGGGGTTAAGAGTCCTGCTGAACAGGTGGCAATAACCCAGGGTATTTCTTAATTGGAGAGCCGCACAGCATGGACTGTAACCCTATCCTTTCTTTCTTTAATCAAGCCCAACTTAGGCAATGTTTACAATGTCAGTCAATCAATGAGTTGTCCGCAAAGGCTTGCTAGTGAACAATGCATTCTCATTTCCATTACCAGACTCCAGGATTCAGCAAAGACATAGATCTGGAATCCTGATTCTTGTCTGGAGAAGCAGCAGGCAAAAGACATACTTTTGAGTGGAGAGGCAGGAAGTATCCCTCTGCTATTCATCCTTCTCCCCTGCTGCTTTGCAGCAGACACTAAATGATCATTCCCACTATTAAGCTTGACAAAATGGTAAGCAGTGCTGTGAATAGCACTGCCATTGCTGTCTTCAATTAGTTTTAGTAATTCGCTCAGTTTGAGCAATGAAGAAAAACTATTTTGAAAACTGGACACAAGTGGTGTCTTTGTCAGTTAAGATATTTCACTATTATCTCCTAGTTGTAACAAGAGTCTACAAGATGTACTAACAAAATGTCACAGAATTAAAACAGATTTGTCAGGCAGGCAGCATAAATATTTTTATTCCTTGTGGTTATAGAATGTCCTTCTCATGGAGGCCTACCTAATTCTGCAATTGTTTTACTTTACAAATGTTTTTGTTCATATTCCAGTTTATTTGTGTAAGTTTTAAGCCAATAGCTTGTTTTGATACCATGGCAGCTGTAGGCTCTGCCACAGGGAGCAGGAACTGATTTGGAGAAGATTTTTTTTTTTTTACAAATTTATTCCATAGAGGTTTTGTTGTTCTTGACATGCTTTTACATAAAACTGCATAAGGCCATTTGTACTTCATTTTTAAAAGAAAGGATGACAATAGAGAATAAATTAAAATACAGTCTTGGCCCATAAATATGATCATGTTTGGGTTTTGCAGCCATAAGCATACTCTTTCTTAAATTTTATAGTTGAAGATTCGAATGAGCGCAGCAATGTTTATTGCTAACTCTTAAGTATGATCCTGATGTTCAAATTTGTTTAGAGAAGCGATTGGCTTGAAGGGAATATATTTGTATGTGAATGGATTGTAGGGATTGTAGTAAATGGATTATAGAGACCGGCCTATGTTGCTGTTAAATCTGCTACAGAAAATAATATAATACTGTAATATTAAATGTTGGGCCAGCATTGTGGCTGTGTCCCTAGCCTGAATGGATCTGGTGCCACTTTGCCAGAAGGGCATTTCTTTCAGCGGAAATGGCCTGTGACAAATCCTAACCCTCCAGAGCTGACTCATCTTTTGAGTTCAAACTGTCTCTTGAATTAGGACTGAAGTGATGCTGGTCCAAATTCTTACTTGGCTGATAATTTTCCTGGATGTCCCTGGGTGAAACACTATTTCTCAGCCTAAACTACTTCATGTGATTATTGTGAAAAGTGGACCAGTCATGTTTTCTTGAGTCTCTTTAGAGATAAGACAACATCTAAATATAAGTAAGTAAGTAAGTAAGAAAGAAAGAAAGAAAGAAAGAAAGAAAGAAAGAAAGAAAGAGAGAGAGAGAGAGAGAGAGAGAGAGAGAAAAGGAAAATCAAAGCCCTTTTTGTAAATATCTTCACATATGGCTGTCTAAAATCACTGTTTGTTTAGCAAAATTGCACAGTTCTTGTGCAAAACAATGCATGCATTTCTGCACATAATAACTTTTCCAAACATTTTGGGATCTATAAATACTAAGTAAAAATGGCAGAAAATTCTTACCACTGTGTTATCCTTCCTAACTGGGTTTCCAGAGTGATGGGAAATCTATTTTCCATTCAGAAAACAATTTAACAAAGAATCTTTCCCCAACCACTCTTACTAGGATTCCAAGAAAGAGTCTTCAGTAAACTTCACTTAGCTTAAAATAAACAAACAAAACAAAACTGAATACAAATTGGAACATCTTGAAAATTAAATATTTTCCAAGAACAAATGTTTATATAATGCCTTTCATAGTTGCCTGGGCCCTCCCTGAAATCTTGTCTATTGGCAGTTCAATTTCACCCAATGGATCAGCACTGAATATGGTTTTAATCCTATATTACTATGTTGTGTTAACAGTAATTATGTTGTTCTTTTATTATGGTTGTGTTGTATGTTTTGAGTTGGTAATTGAATGTTTTACCTACGCTGGAAACCGCCCTGAGATAGCGTGGTATAAAAATAAAGTTTTATTATAATATTATTATATTATATGAAAGTGAAAGAAGCTGCATTCTATTTCAGTATGGCATGTTATTCTAACATGATAAGGGAAAAGTCAGGGATGCCACTATATAATTTGTAGCATGTTGTGGAATAATATAGTTGCATAAGTTGACATCACCAATCAGGTTTGTTTTCCAAGGCTGTTTTTTTAAAGGTCATTTAGTTTCTTCTCTAAACTACCAGTTTTAGTCTCTTCCTTATATACCCTGGGAAGTGGGAAAGGGGATCTGAGGGGTGGGAGATGTATTCGACTTCTTCATTTAAGCCCCTTTGTTCATGCAGCTTATATTTCAGTGTAATTGTTCTGGATAAACTACAGATTTGCTGATCCGGGGCAAACAGCTCAAGGGAAGCCCAGCAGGACATTTTCCTGTTGAATTGCCTGCTTGGAAACAGCTGAATGCTGTCTCCAGGAGGCAGCCCCTACAGAGGTATAGCAGCAGGTGGCAAAACGCTCATTCTTTGATGCTCAGGCCAAAGAGGTTCACCTTAAAAAACAACATCCAGTTTAAAATGAAGAAAAATAGCTCCACCTGTTGATCATCCTCTTTGTGGTGTTTTCTGATGATAGCTAAATTGCTGAACCGAAATTTTCCAGCTTATTTTGCTTGCCATAATTTTTAATGCATTTATGTTGGAAAGGCTAAAGAAAAGCACATTTTACAAAGCTGAGAAATTTAAGTCCAGAAAGTTATAAGGTGAAGGTTTGATTATGGTGTAGTAGTAGTAGTGTTTATTTTGTTTATTTTTATCCTGCCTTTTCCCCATTACTGGGACTCAAAGTAGCTACCAACATAATAACAACAAGTTAAAATCAAGAAAAGTATAAATATAAGATTTTAAAACAAGTAAACACTTGGTTAATTAAAACATTAAGCATTAAAATATTAAAATGTGTTTCAAAACTGCATAAAATCCCTAAAAATGCAGGACACTTATATATCTATAATAAATAAGATCTTAGAATCATTCACACAAATTTTTGCTTAGCAAAATTTGTTTGATGGGGGGCCTTGCCCAAGATCATCTGACAAGCAAGAATTTGCACCATGATCTCCTAGTGTTCTAATCCAACACTCAAACAACAACAACAACAACAACAACAACACTTTATTTATAGACTGCCCTCTCTCCCCAGAGGGACTCAGGGCGGTTAACATACATATAAACAGCAAACATTCAATGCCACAACTACTTCACTTAATATCAAAAATATAAAATGATGATAACATACTCATTATAATAAAAATTCTAAATTAGAAAAAACAATAAATTTAAACATGACCCTCAATAAAAACATTATTGCACAGAGTGAGCGTATACCCAGAGCGAATTAAAAACCATTGCTACATGTTGGCTCCCACTTTATATTTATTGTGGACTTGCAGAATAGCGATGTTACAAGAATTGCCCAGTCATGCCCTTGTAACTGTTATAAGTATCTGTGCTAGATAAATAGGTTGTAGAGTTCTTTTTAAAAAATGTATTAAAAATATTTTAAAAATATTCTGCCATAGGGATGCAGTTTGATAATGTTCACTTTGCTTTTTCCTCTCAGTCTGCATCTACACTGCCATATAATTCAGCTTCATAATACAATTTAACTACATTGGTAGTGGAGACCCATCTAATGCAGTTCAATACAGTTAAACGGCATTCTAGATTATATGACAGAGTATATGGAACCTCTCATCTCCTGGAGTTATTTCTCCTGCTCTTCATCTTAGAGAGCAGACTATGTCTACACTCCTGTCCTCACACTCATAAAAAATATCACTGAGAGGAATTAAGAAACATACACATTAAGACTCATTGTATGTACTTCCAATTTTTCTTTTTAGAAACTCATTAGTTATAGTAGGACTCATTCTTGGTAGTCTTCCATCTTTGTATGGATTAGGCCAAGACTTACAGAGTTTTAACAGGACAGAACATTATCAGAACATGGAGTGATTTCAAGAAATTCAACTGAGATAATTGTTCCTTTTGGGTGTTGTTTTATCTGGAGGTTAATAGATTAGTACAGAGCACATACCCAAAAAGGGAAATGCTAAAGAATGCTCAAACCTCCATACAGTGGCACTTATTTCCCATGCCAGTAAGGTAATTTCCCATGCCAGTAAGGTAAGATCCTGCAAGCCACACTCCAGCAATACATGGAGAAATATGTACAAAGACCAAGTAGCCACAGTAAGAACAGATCACGGATCAACAGACTGGTTCAAGATTGGGAAAGGAGTGCGGCAGGGCTGCATACTTTCACCCTCCCTATTCAACTTGTACGCAGAACACATCATGCGACGTGCAGGGCTTAACGAATCCAAGGCTGGAGTTAAAATTGCTGGAAGGAACATTAACAACCTTAGGTATGCAGATGATACCACTCTGATGGCTGAAAGTGAGGAGGTGCTGAGGAGCCTTATCACCAAGGTGAAAGAAGAAAGTGCAAATGCCGGGCTGCAGTTAAACATCAAGAAAACCAAGATTATGGCAACCAGACTGATTGATAACTGGCAAATAGAGGGAGAAAACATGGAGGCAGTGGCAGACTTCATATTTCTAGGCACGAAGATCACTGCAGATGCAGACTTCAGCCAAGAAATCAGAAGACGTCTACTTCTTGGGAGAAGAGCAAAGGCCAACCTCAATAAAATACACAGGTCCACATAGTTAAAGCAATGGTATTCCCCATAGTAACCTATGGTTGCGAGAGCTGGACCATAAGGAAGGCTGAGCGAAGGAAGATAGATGCCTTTGAATTTTGGTGCTGGAGGAAAATCCTGAGCGTGCCTTGGACCGCAAGAAGATCCAACCAGTCCATCATCCAGGAAATAATGCCCAACTGCTCACTGGAGGGAAGGATATTAGAGGCAAAGATGAAGTATTTTGGCCACATCATGAGAAGACAGGAAAGCTTGGAAAAGATCAAGATGCTGGGGAAAATGGAAGGAAAAGGGAAGAGCGAGATGGATGGATGGTATCCTTGAAGTGACTGGCTTGACCTTGAAGGAACTGGGGTCGGCGACGGCTGACAGGAAGCTCTGGCGTGGACTGGTCCATGAGGTCACGAAGAGTTGGAAATGACTGTGTGAATGAAGAAGAAGAAAAAGACAGAGCACATGGCTTGCATATAGGAAATCGTGGGTTTAATGCTTTCATCTCTTGTCCAGGAAAAAGGATCTTGGGCTTTTGGACTGGAGGAGGATGCTAAACTGAGACCTAGGAAAGTCATAGCTTAAATAGGCCAGTCACCAGATGGTGTGTACAAAGAAATTTTTAAAGATCAGTTATTTAAATACCAAGCTAAATGATTAAGTTAATTCTATATCCCTTTCTACAATCAGACAGAATTCCTTCTTCTGTCAGCCAGCATTTTCTTAGTAAATTTTCAGTTGCCAGTGTATGAATCATAGCTGCAGTAAAAATCCACAAAACCAATCCTGTATGCTCTGGGTACAGAAAGGAAAAGAAGGCTGTAAGGAGAAGATACAGATGTATTTTGCAGTAAAACAGCACAGTCTGTCATATGTACAGCACCCAGAAATCATGCCGTTTCAAATGTCTTTCTGGCAAGTACAGAATACAAAGAAACACTCAGTTCATCCACTTCTGAAATATGTCAGGAAGGAAGGAAGGCATGCAAGATTAGACAGGCTTATTGTACATTGTTAAGTGACCTTTTTAAAGCTAAAATCCCTCTCTGAGATATTTCATGCCCAATCTTGCACCTGGCTTAGCTTTCAAATGGGAAAAGAGTTCCTACTTATCAGGAAAAGGTCTGAGTTGATCGGTTACTTTTCCAAGCTGCGTTCCAAAGTTTTGACAGGAGCATTCACTAAATAAATATCAACATGTCCAGATATTTCACATACTGAATTTCTGTTTGTCCAGGGCATTGGCTCCCTATGATGTACTTCTCAGCTCACACTAATCCACTGTACACTAAAATGGTGAATGGCAACTGTGTGTCTCCAAATGTTGTTTGACTGTGAATGCTAGCACAGCGAACCAGCATAACCAATGGAAGGTCATCATGGGAGCAGTAGTCTAATGATATTTCGTGGCCTACAGTCTCCCATCCCTGCTTTCTGAAGAAGATATCTTGACATTTGTTCAGTCCTGGAACTCCAATTTTGATAGTATGAGGTGTGGGAATACATCTTTGTGCTAGTATTTCCATCACTATATGTTTAGGGTTACGCTGTCAGAATATATGAATTTATGGTGACAGAACTTCAGTCGTAAATGTGGCCACCTAGAAGAAGGTATCTTTAATTTCCATGGTGCTTAACTCCCAAAGAGATTAAGATGAGAGACTAAATATCTTTCAATGGGAAGCGAGAATGCAGTTGTCCCGACAAATATTCTGAGCTCTGTAATCTTTTTCCTTCTGGGAACTCAACATGACATTAAGCTTTTTCGCGTGTGTATATGTGTAATTTAAATATATTCCGTGTTTCCCCGAAAATAAGACAGTGTCTTATATTAATTTTTGCTCCCAAAGATGCTCTAGGTCTTATTTTCAGGGGATGTCTTATTTTTCCATGAAGAAGAATTCACATTTATTGTTGAACAAAAAAATGAACATTTATTATATACTGTACAGTAGTTGTCATCACAAATCAGCATAACCAGAGAAACTGTAAATCCTATCAATAATTTCTTGTTACTACCATTATTTCCATGTACAACTGGTATGTACATTTACCAATCCTGCATGCTCTGATGTTTTGTTCGGCAGGCGCTTGGCATGCTTCCAAACAAAAACTTTACTAGGTCTTACTTTCGGGGGAGGCCTTATGTTTAGCAATTCAGCAAAATTTCTACTAGGTCTTATTTTTCGGGGATGTCTTATTTTCGGGGAAACAGGGTATTTAAAGAAGTGTCCGTTCCTTTACGGTCTTCAATCTTTCTGGTTCTCATGTGCTGTAAGCTATTTTCAGAGAAATGACCTGAAATGTTATTAGGCAAATGTTTGAAAATAGGTATGGGGGTATATAAGGCAGAAATCCTAATACACCAGGGATATGCAGTCTCTAGATGCCTGGGGTATATTTTTCCATCCATAGGATAATTCTGACATTTCTGTGAGTTGTTGACAGTTTGTTTGTTTAGAAAAACATTTCTAATTGAAAAATGTATATGGGCCCATCTGTTTTTTGTTTGTTTGTTTGTTTTGAGGAAGCTCACACCCCTTAGAGGGCTATTGGAAGGAAATCCAAAATTTTGAAAAAACAAATTCCTCTAGGGCTCTGAAAGACACAAAGACAACCTTGAGGACCATGGGCCCAGTTATTTCTACCATAACAATACCCAGAGAACTGGCAATAGGCAAGCTAAGAAGGATGCTATCTGATAAAATACAACCCGTTAATACAAAAAAAGAGATACATTTTTCAGAATAATACACCTGCTACGTGATCTATTAATATAGCGTAGAGTCTCCAAATGGCCTTTGTGAGGCCCTGGCAGAATATATTTCAAGGAAAAAAAATCCCATCAAAATCTGACTGAATTAGCACCAGATGAAGCTTAGAATGTTTCATCTCAAAATTAATTTACTAGAAAAATACTGATAATTGATTTTTTTTAATCACTAGGGTATAGTATATTAATTTATTAATGGAAACCATCAGTGTGGGACCTGGGCATGGGATTTACAGAGAATGTCATGGAGGTTCTCTATTACACCACTTCTTAAACTGTGGGTCTTGATCCCAAATGGGGTCCCCTTAGCTCAATGTTGGGGTTGTAAAGGTCCTGAACTGGTGTCTGGCCGCTGTGTCGGATTGGATGAGGGCCAACAAATTAAAATTGAATCCAGACAAGACAGAGGTCCTCCTGGTCAGTTGTAAGGTCGAACAGGGTATAGGGTTACAGCCTATGTTGTACGGGGTTGCACTCCCTCTGAAGACACAGGTTCTCAGTCTGGATGTTCTCCTGGACTCATCGTTGAGCCTGGAACCCCAGGTCTCAGCAGTGGCCAGGGGAGCATTTGCACAACTAAGACTTGTGTGCCAGCTGCGCCTGTACCTGCATGGCAGAGGGTTGGACATAATGGCCCATTCTTTCGATTCTGTGATTCTATGATATAGTTCCAAGAAATCGAACATTTCTTCTTGTGGCGCAGACGGGAGAGCAATGAGTCACTGACCAGGAGGTCATAAGTTCGAGGCCCGCTCGGAGCTATGTTGTTCGTCTTTGTCCTGTGTTAAAGAGGCATTGAATGTTTGCCTAATATGTGTAATGTAATCCGCCCTGAGTCCCCTTCGGGGTGAGAAGGGCGGAATATAAATGATGTAAATAAAATAAATAAATAAATAAATTCTGATGACCTAACTCACTAAAGCATATTTTATACTGTAGTACTAAGTGGAAAAACAAGAAAGATAGAAAAACCTAGTGAATTGTAATGTTACAAGTTAATTGACAAATTATTTCCAGTCTCTGGTTATAAGTAAACATCTTTTGGATAATTCTGCAAAAAATATTTTAAAAGACATCCAAACAGAACATTTGTTACATGTACAGCATGTAAGTGAACCCTGAAAGGATCCTCAAAACACTATGGAGTCATAACTATTGTATTTTATTGCATAATGGGCACCACCAGGTAATAGTTGCACTGCCATTTTAGGGGTTTCAAAAGTGGCATTTTTTCTTTCACTATAAGAGTCTCAGCCTTGATTCATCACCCCAATGTACTGCTGTGCTCACCTTCCTGCCTACTCTCTTTCAGGAATGGTTTTTCTTATTCTCATCCATCCATCCATCCACGTGCTTGCTCGCCCACTTGCCTGCCTTTCAGACTTGTCACACCCCCTTTTTTACATTAACAAAAAGGGATAAAATGCAAGCATTATGCAATGAAACAAAGTATTCTAGCCATGTGGATTATAACCTTGATGGTCTTACTGATAATATGGGTCAAGAAAATCCTGCTGTAGGTATGCCCTTAAATTAATCTTAGGTCCCATGTACGTTGAACATTTAATTACAGTGTGAAGCTGGCTTCAAACTACAGTGGCCAGACAACAAACCTGCACTATGCATGTGAAAGAAAGTTTTTAGTGTGCACCAGTGCTCTGACTGGCTGGGCTTCAAACTAGTTCCATTATTTCCTATGTAATCACCGGCACAGTGAAACCATTGTCTTCCATACTGGTTTGAAACTGTATTAAATGGTCATTGTAGGTGGCCCCTTAGGTTAGAAATGTCTCGAAGGTACACCTAACAAATATACACTTCATGAAAATTTTATATGGTATCAATTATTATTGCTGCAACTTTCTTTGAATTTTTTTTACATATAAAGTATATAAATATTCATGACCATACAAATACATAAATGGCATAATAAGACTGGCCATCATTACATGATTACTGGAGGAAGCATTGAGGCAGTTTTCAGAAATCATTCTCATTAGCTTCAGTATTTAAAAGTCTGTTTCAAAACTGAGCATTGTGTCTGTTCAGAAATAATGAATTTATTGGGGGACTACTCCAAAGTAAGTATGCGTGGGATTACAACCTTTGTATCCTCAGAGTATTCAGCTGTTTCACCATATTGATGCAGCCACCAGCTGTCTGGAACATTGCCAGCCCTTCCTGCCACCTTTTGCACATAAGCAGAGTGACTACATGAATATATTAAATAGCAATCTAGGCTACTCTAGTTAAAGGATCGGTTTGGAGCTTTTAATACTTTCCTCTTTTTTTTACTACTGGATTCTGGAACACATGACCCCCTTCCTCAGTGGTTGTCCCTGTTTTACAATGGCACTTGCACCTGAAGTCTGTCCTGCAAAGCCTCAGCATATCCAGCATGGGTTTTAGTGGGAGGTGCTGTTTAGTATTGTAAACCTTTGCATGGCTGCTCATCCACTCTTCTTCCCCGTCCAGTTTTAATGGCATGTGGGAAGAGGTCCAGATACCCTTCCATAAAAGATTTATATTATTTAAAAATCTTTTATTTCCTCTGTGGAGAGCTTTGTGTGTTATTAGCTCTCTGTTTTGTTTTGTTCTTGACAAGCAACAGGAATGTATGCTGTCATGCAGAAGGATGAAACAATCTGTTCTGGGGGAGAGAATGTTGCTAATTCCAAATTTCCTTCCAGGTTTACCGAGGTGATAGTTGCAAACCCTGTGAATGCCGAGAAACAGATGTCAGTAACTCTTTCCACCCTCACTAAAAGAAACTCTGCTTATTAGTATGAAAGCTAAGGTTACAACATGCCTACATCTCGATAAAAAGAAAAAAAAGAATCACATTACTAGCAGCCCCACATAACTTATCTGTTACAGGACAATTCCAACTCATTATGAATGTTTTGAGTGTTATGAGAAAACATTTAGAACAAAGGAAAACAATTTCCTGCACATTCAGAGTTTGTGGAGAATAAAGTAGGACTTTCTTGTACTTTTGCATATGTGCAGAAAGGCTGTTTTGACTGCCTGTCTGTTTGTATGTTGTTTTGTTTAAGGAGCATTTAAATCAGGTATGGGCAAACTATTTTGTCTTCGGGCCGCATTGGGGACACTGCGGGAGAGTGGGGCTAGGAGGGGGGCGGGCACAGACTGGGTGGGAAAGGGTCCAGGAGAGGGTGGGGCCAGGAGGGATCAGGGCAGGGCTTGGGTCATCCTCAGGTTGTCTACCCAGCATAAGGATGGGGCTGCTCGCCCTATCCTTATGCTGAGAGGAAGGTGGGACAGGCAGTGACTGCCCCAATCCTCTCCCCCCCCCCCTGATTCCCCTCCCATCCTCCTCCCCCGATTCTTGGTCTATCCTCTTGGCATTATGCCGGGAGTAGGTCGAGACAGATGGCAGCTGAATGTGCTCCGGAGGGCTCTCAGCAGCCGTGTGCCTTCATCAAGCCATCTTCCCACCATAAGGTCACTCGCACCGTCCTTATGCTGAGAGGAGAGTGAGATACATGGCAGCTGAGAGCACTTTAGGTATAAGGATACAGTGGGCCATGGTGTCCTTCTGCCAAGATAATAGGGAAAATGAGCAGGGCTTGAGGTAAGCACCCGGTGGGCCACATCCGGCCGCCGGGCCTTAGTTTAGTGATTTTTTTATCACTTTACATCTCTCCACATTTCCCCGGAACCCTGTATTTTACTTTGTATACTAACACAATTAATTATCTTACATTTCCTAACATATATAGTCTATAAGTAAAATTAGAATGGATCTGCTCCCAGTACACTACAGTTTCATTCTTAACAATATGGAAGCAACAGGAGAAAGGGGCCAATGAAAAAAGAGGTTTTTTAAAAAAGAGAAAATACAATAAAATAGCCTCCTCTGGCTTTGGGGATACAAAATCTGGTACATTTGGGAAATGTCCGGTTTCAAAGAGTCGGTGTGATGTATTTAGACTAGGTCTCTGGAATAACAGGATTCAAATCCCTGCTCTGCCATGGAAACTGGCTGGGTGACCTTGGGCAAGTCAAACTCTCATAGCCTGAGAGGAACCCCCCCTAAACAATTCTTGTAATGAAAACTCCAGGTAGTTTGCCCAAGCATTGCCACAATGCAAAAATAACGTGAAGCTATACAATAGTCAATCCCCAAAGGTTATACTCCAACATACACAAATACAAACACCCATAAAATTAAAAAAATAAAAAGTGTTGGCAAGCAATAACAGCTTTTTATTTCGTGTCAAAAGCATTGGTACAGCAAATACATTTCAAATAATGGAAATAAAATAAAAAAGAAAAGAAATCACAAGCAACTAAATAGTTTTGGACCAAAAGCGGGCAACAGCAACCGCATTGTCTGTAGCTTTAAACAACTCCTCCTCCGTACATGAGGCAGGGCATTGTGGGCAAGCATACATATGCTGAGTTGTTTGTTCAGCTCCACAGTCACACAAGGTGGAGGATTCCTCCAGGTAGTGCCACCTTGCCAAGTTGTCTTTTGATCTGCCCACTCCACTTCTGAGTCTGTTCAGGGACAACCAAGTTGCCCATTCTTGGTTTGCCCCTGGAGGAAGACCCTCTTGGGGGGCCATCCAGTTAGAATTGCCAGGTTTAGCTGCCCAGAGGGACACCCTTGCTGCTGCTGGAGGAACATCAAGAGGAGTGGTGGTTCTCATGAAGCCCTTCCTTGATTTGAGTCTGGTGGGAGGAGGGTGATAGCCATGCAGTGGGTGGCTTTCACAATGTTCGACCTTTTTTCTCTCGCAGTTAGCAGCAACTTCCCGTCGCACGTCAGGAGGGGCAATGCCAGCTAACTTGTAGAGTTTATCAACAGGTGTAGGTTTAAGGCATCCCGCGATGATTCTGCATGTTTCATTCAGTGCTATGTCCACCTGCTTCGCATGGGCAGACTTGTGCCAAACAGGGCAGGCATACTCTGCAGTTGAGAAAGACAAGGCCAGGGCTGATGTTCTTATTACTTGTGGGTCTGCTCCCCATGCGCTGCCAGTCAGTTTCCGCAAGATGTTATTGCGTGCAGCTACTTTGTGCTTGGTGTTCATGCAGTGTTTCCTATATGTTAGTGTTCGGTCTAAGGTGACACCAAGGTATTTAGGATGGAAACAGTGTTCGAGCTCTTGGCCTTCCCAAGTAACTAACCAAGCAATAACAGCTAAAAAGAGAGATAGATAAAAAGTAAAATAATTTAAACATGAACATGCTAGGAAAACGCACATACTCCTCATTACTCATATCAACTCCTCATTACTCATATCAAGGATGTTATATCATGTGTTTTCACGTGGACTTTGCTTTTGTAATTTTTTTCCATTTCTGCACTCTATTGCTTTCCATTTTAATTTGAATAATCCCTTGGAAACTTTTTTATACATATTGTATAAACACCATTATTAATAAATTGTAAATAAATTAGAAAGTAGGAGCTAGCCTGTCCTATTTATCTGTGGGACCAACTTCATTCAGGCTTTCCAGTCTGTAGCTCAGAAGCTGAGATCCTGAGGCACCTTCTACACTGCCGTATAATCCAGATTATTGAAGCAGATAATCCACATTATCTGCTTTGAACCAGATTATGGGTCTACACTGCGATATAATCCAGTTCAAAGAGGATAATCTGGATTGGATATAGCAGTGTAGAAGGGGCCTGAGAATAACATGATGCAAGAGATTGCCATATCCGTGGATTTGATAGCGATAGTTTCATTTACCTATTCTCCAAAAATATATATTATTCCCCAAGAAATGTTCGTAGAGATCTCTAGGGCCTCTTCTACATTGGCATATAAAATCCAGATTATCTGCTTTGAACTGGGTTATATGGCAGTGTAGACTCATATAATCAAGTTCAAAGCAGATAATGTGGATTATGTGCTTTGATAATCTGGATTATATGGCAGTGTAGAAGGGTCTATGTTCTTTATTATGATTCTATGGTGTGCTTATGGCTAAAACATGCCATCAAATAGAACTTCCAACTCTATAATTCTATGATTCTGCTAATGTAGTTCTGTGGGGGTTTTTTAGTACTATCAAAAGAGTGCAGGATACTGTGGGTTACTGTTGTGGTTTATTATCTTATATGAATCAAGAATCCACTGTCTGCTTAGAAGTCATTTTCCAGGATATGCCAACCCCATCCTTTCTCATTATATCACACAATTTATTAGATATCTACTTTGCAGTTAATTTTGCACATGACAAGCTCTGCATATCAAAGATGATTATTGTGCTGTTTGTTTTCTGCTTAAATAGTTTAGATTACAGAATTAATTCAGTTTGGCACCACTTTAGCTGCCACAGCTCAGTGCTGGTACCTCATTCCATTAAAACTCTCATGAATCCACTGCAATGACGCATGGCAATTAAAGTGGTGCTAAACTACATTAATTCTACAGCACAGATGCATCCTAAGATATCTTACTATGTACAAATATACAAATATAGGTATAACACACACACACCCCCACAAACCCCTCCAAATACTTTTGGTCACTAGCACTTTGGATAAGGAAATCTCAATTTGTAATTAGTTACGTGTATATCATTTCAAGGGAGGGTGGGGGTGTTTTCAAAATCTCCAGAACCTTTTTCAAGATGAGGCATGCTATTTCTAAAGGCACTCCCTTGAAGTTCCATCAAAACCAGAAGGAGAAAACTCTAGGTAAATGTATTTACCTTTGGGATATCAGTATGCAACTGAATATTTATGCTCCAAGTCTGGCATTTGTTTCTAACTTTCCACAGTGCTCCTCTTCCTGTTCCACACAGTCCATATCACATGCAGATCCTCATTAAAGCGTGCTAATAGGGAAACCAGCTGTAAGTTGTTTATGGAGGCCCTAATAATAAGAGCTGCAGCCAGAAAAAGCAAACAATAACAGCAACAACAAAGAAGAATTGTTTCCAGACCTAGAGGTGTAAAACTATGCACACATTTCACGGTAATACTGAAAGAGAAAAACAAGGGCTCAGCATTTTGGTTACCCTATATATTTTGCATTAGTTTGGAACAATGCTTTGCCTGTCTACTTAAAAGTAAGGCCCACTGAGTTCTATAGGATTTCCTCCAAGGGAGCTGTGAAGGGATTTCTGCCAAGGTTATCCCCAAGTGTAACCATTTGCTGATTTATTCTCCTCAGAAATTTAGGAATTGTCAGACAAAGATACAGCAAAGTACAGTTACTAGAAGGCTGTTCTCCCAAGAGGCATCAGCTGAGTGTAAATCTTGCAGAGAACCCAGGCTCATTTAAACTTCCCAAGAGTAAATGAAGCCAACATTTCTAGCCTGGGAGGGAAAATGATCTAGGATTTCCTTTGAAAGTTTGGAGGAAATTATCATACCTCAGAAACCAATTTGATATTGATTAGAAATGAGTACTGTCTTTTCCTGTATAAATCTACAAATGTTCTCCTAAAATATGATTAAATCTGAAATTGCTGAATGGACTAGCATGGCGTGGAAATATGAGAATGTAATGTGAAGAGAAGGAGGCTTATAATGGACACAAATATTTTTGGAGTGTGATAATCAAACATGTATTATGGAATGAATAGTCATGGTGATACTTATCTTAGACCATATAATTATTTTCAGATGGATCTGATGCATGTTGTGGGTTTTTAAAGCACCATATATACAAAGTAAGGACTTACAGCTCATCAGATGGAGTAAAATTAGCATCTTAGAATGCTTTCACTCCGTCTGGAGAATGGAGGTCCACACTGGACATCACACAATGTCATGTGACTTCTGGCATCGTCCCCGCCCCCAACTAGGGTGAAAGCATCACTAGGTGCTTTCATCGCTATATAGGAGGCTTCCTGTGTTGTGCTGGCTCCATTGCAGCCAGCACAGGACTTCCTTGCAAGAGCAATGCTTTCCCCATGTGATGGGGAAAGTGTCACAGAGAGGGAGCTGCATGCAGGGTCGCAAAGTCGCCCTGCTGCTCCTCCTTTCTTCATGGAAGCCAGGCGAAGCAGGAACTTCACCTGGGCTTTCTGATAAGGTTGATAATTAATTGGATTCTAACATAGGGCATGTCTACATGTGCCACATACCCCAACCTGGGTCCCCAGACGTTTTTGGCCTACAACTCCCAGAAATCCCAGCCAGTTTACCAGCTGTTAGGATTTTTGGGAGTTGATGGCCAAAACATCTGGGGACCCCCAGGTTGAGAACCACTGCTTTAGCAGAATCATAGAATTATAGAGTTGGAAGAGATCACATAGACCACCAGCGGGTCCAACTCCTTGCCATGCAGAAAAATCACATGTCAAGAAATCTTCCAAAGGTTCCATGAAACTGCAGAGCAGGCTCACAATTCAAAGTTGGTGTGAGAGCTGTCCAGCTGTTCACATGGGCTAGTGCTACCATGCTGTTTTCCCTATACTGCCACGGTTTGGAAGTGGAGCACGTAAACACTTCCCTAGAATCCGAGATCAGTCGGATTCTATCTGACTGATCTGAAGCCGCAATTGAAAGAAGATGTTGACAAGCTGGAAAGTGTCCAGAGGAGGGTGACTAAAATGATCAAGGGTCTGGAGAACAAGCCCTACGAGGAGAGACTGAAAAAGCTGGGTATGTTTAGCCTGCAGAAGAGAAGGCTGAGAGGGGACATGATAGCCATGTATAAATATGTGAGGGAAAGTCATAGGGAGGAGGGAGCAAGCTTGTTTTCTGCTGCCCTGGAGACTAGGATGCAGAACAATGGCTTCAAACTACAGGAAAGGAGATTCCACCTGAACATCAGGAAGAACTTCCTCACTGTGAGAGCTGTTCGGCAGTGGAACTCTCTCCCCCAGACTGTGGTGGAAGCTCCTTCTTTGGAGGCTTTTAAGCAGAAGCTTGATGGTCATCTGTCGGGGGTGCTTTGAATGTGTTTTCCTGCTTCTTGGCAGGGGGTTGGACTGGATGGCCCATGAGGTCTTTTCCTACTCTATGATAATATGATTCTATCTACGCTTTTAGGTTCCCATGTAGATGGTCCCTTAGCTATACTTAGAAAATATCTTTGGAATTTGGTGGGACTTAAGAAATGTATTCCCCCTCATTTAAATGGGTCTACTTTAAGACTGGCATAGCAGTTTGGGTGTTGAAAAGGACTCAGATATCTTCTCAGCCATGGAAACCCACTGGATAACCTTTGCCAAGCTACACTTTCACAGTATGAGAGGAAAGCAACAATAAACTACTTCTGAGTAAATCTTGCCTAGAAAACCCATGATTGCGGTGGCATAAGTCAGAATTAAAAACATAACTTGAAGCGTGATTGAGTTTGAATCAAGGTCATTACAAATATTTTATTGGCTCTTTAGTTTTCTGTAACCCAGGCTTGACAACCTATGGACTTTGTGCACCACAGCTTCCATTATTGCTGATCACTGTCTGTGTGGCCAAGTCTGATGAAAGTTGAACTCCTTCAAGATTTCCCATCCCTAAAAAGGAAAAAGCTGAATCATAAACATGGCCATACAGTCGGAAAACACACAACGACACTGAATCATAAAGTCTTACAGAAGATTTAACAGATTTGATTCCAAGGAAATATAGTTGTGTTTTACATTTTCCTCCTAATTAAATAGAAACTGTGTTTGTAGAAAGACAGACAGCATTCACAACAAAATTTCTGAATGTAAGGAAGGAAATAAAACCTGTTTATGTTTATTTTCTCTCTAAACCCAGTGCAGAAAAAGGGGAAAACATTACAACAAAATCAGGAAAATTAGGAAAGCAAAGACCATCCGCTATAAGCATATGCAAATAAACACTTTAAAAAAAGGAACTGTAATTCAAATAAGGTGAAACATGATGAATGGAATGTTTAAGCGTGAACGAATTTCCTTTACTGTCCTTTATAAAAATAACTACAGACCATGTATCTTTTTGTTCCATCTCATTAGGAGGCTGATGTCAGGGTGCCTGCTTATGTCAGCAGCTCAATGGCTTCAATTTGAGCACTGTGTATTTTGCTCCGCATGACAACATCAGCTGTTATCAGTGATAAACAGAATGGAAGGTTTGCAGTTAAAGGTGGCGTGATGGGGCAGGGACAGTGGGAGGGAAAGGATTTTGAGAAGCAGACAGCTGCTTATCAGATTGAGAAAGGCAGACGGCTGGGCTTTAGAGAATAAAACTTGGGCCAAATAGAGGAATTACTTTCAAGCCAAGTGACCATACTTCTTAGGCCGCAGGTAAATGAAATCTCTGGCCACACTTGTGTACTGTCTAGCATACGTTTTTTAAAAAGGCTCTGAATCTACTTATTTCTTGCAAGTAGAACACATTCAGAGATAAAACAGAATGAAGAAAAGGGAAAAAAGATATATAACTGAAACGCAATAAGGTTCTGAACCCTAAGTCTTAATGCAATGAAAAGAAGCAAAACAAATTTAAAATTTTGTATCTATAATTACAGATACAACTAAATAAGTCTGATTACTTATTACTCCAAAAGTTCTCAAACAATCTTTCAGAAAGTCTTCATTTGCCTTATCCTTTAAATCCACATTAATTTGGCAATTTGAGCTAACACAGTTTTAGCAAACCATTCTCCCATTGGGTTGTTGTATGTCTTTCAGGCTGTGTGGCCATGTTCCAGAAGTATTCTCTCCTAACGTTTCGCCCACATCTATGGCAGGCATCCTCAGAGGTTGTGAGGTATGGAAGAGGACTCACAACCTCACAACCTCCATATCTCACAACCTCTGAGGATGCCTGCCATAGATTTGGGTGAAATGTCAGGAGAGAATACTTCTGGAACATGGCCACCCAGCCCGAAAGACATACAACAACCCTGTGATCCCGGCCATGAAAGCCTTCAACAACACATTGAACATCTCTACGGGGAGAAATTGTTCCAAGATATTCTCCCATTGTTAGTGCTTCTGTTTATTTCCAAGTCTGAATAAACAGTATATTCACAGCTGTTGTCATATATTGGCAGAGAAATCCATATTTACTATGAAATTCTTTGTCCATAATGCCCAACAAAAATAGTAACATTACAAAATCTATTTTTATTTTTTAGATTAACACCTAAAAATTAACATGTATTTTTAGATCAATTACTTTCTTATAAGTTATCACAGTTTACTTGTATTAGGATGAGCTTCCTTTCTTTCTACATTAGCATCACGTTCTTCCTTCTTTCATTGTTTATATTGTTTCATGTATATAGTGCATATCATATGTGTAGGTATATGAGCATCTCTGAACTATAAACACTAGGAGACAAATTATTTCAGGAAATTTAGGGATATAACAACTGTCCTGCTTGGAGATATACACCATCCTTGTTCAAACAGTAACCAACAATGTGCTCCTTGGCTTTCTTGCTAGCTGGTCCCAGGTTTTGCAAGGCTCTTCAGAAGACATCCATGCTTCCTAATGTCTATCTTCCTTCCTTAAGGCTTTCTTTTCAAGTGAGCCTTAGCAAGTAGCTTTCCTTGCTGAAGAAAGATATGTCTATATTTTATCACCAAGATGGGCTATCATCAATCAAATAAACACAGTACGATTCCTTATCTGCAGGAATATATTTCTGGAGCAGTTAAACCATGGATAATAGCAAACCCTACGTACATGAATTACTTCCAATGGACGTTCCCCTGTGGTTGCCCTGAAGGAGCTAGAAAATTCAGATTAAGGATATATTTTGTTGAATGTAGGTAGATGAAACCACAGGTCCTGCTCCCATAAGTACTTGGCCATATTGTACATAAATAGAAGCTGGGCATAAATCACAGTAATAATGTTTCCCATTTTCTCCCCAGGACCTGATATTTAGCTATCATGGTTTATAGCTGTTGATGGGTCTATGTTCTATAAAAATGCATCCTTGGTGGGCTTACATCCAGGCATCTCTACTGTTTTAATAAGCATGCTTTGAAACTAGGGTTCTGTACATTCAAAGCATGACTCCTTCTACAAGTAGTGATTGTAATATTTCAGAAGTCCTCTTCCGATGAGAATTGTTCACTAATCGAACACGTACACGAGGAAGAGATTTGTGGCAGAAGAGTCTGTCCCAACTCACAGGAGTTCAGTGATCTGTGTGTATAAATCCTGTATGCATTAACAAGCTTTGGGCAAGTACATTTTGTACATACACAAGAGAATGTTTAGGCAGAAACTGTATACCCAGTTACATGCCAGCAGATGGGTAGGGATTTAAGCTGACATGTGACTCCCCCACCCTGCTCTGTATGCTTGGTTAGAGGCACAGAGGCTTCATCTTGGTGCAATTGTCAGGTTGGAACCCTAGTAAGCTTTGACACTTAAATGTCCCACTGTTGTCATTATCTCGGTCAGAGGTCTACTTTACTGCCATTTCCCTTACAATAATGTTCTGGGAACACTGTGCAGTAAGAGCTAAAGCCCTTATGGAATATATACACATTTTGGGTTCTAACTTAAGTTGGGTCCCTCACACTATTTAGTGATGTAGCAGTTGAAAGAGAGAGATGCTAGCTAGCTACTTCTAGCATTTTGACCATAAAGTGCCAGACTTGGACAAGATGGCCCATGTGGTCTCTTTCAACTCTATTATTCTATGATTCCTTAAATCAAGTCAGGCTTAATTTAACAGCTGGATTAATCAGTGTTGATCTTCCATAACAAAGCCAAGTTCTACAAATTCTCTAATAGTTTGGTTATGAGCAACTGTCACATTGGTTGCTAAAACTCAGTATAAGGAGTGCTCCATATTCCCAGTGGCTTTCTAACCAAGCTCTGGAAATTTATTAAAGCAGCTGTTAATCCTTTATAAATAACAAGTGAAGTTGTGTTTTTAGTTCTCTTTAATTCAGAGTGGATGGAAATATTTGTCCTTCTCATGAAGTGCTGCATTGCTTAATTAACAAATATTAGGGCCGACATTTGAACTTTTTCTTGAGGAAGATAAATGCAGAGTATGAAGCAGGAAAATTATTCTCCATGAATTTAAAGGACAATTATATCCTTCAAACCAAAGCAAGCATAGTTTTCAGGCACCTAAAGAGAAACTGGTAAAAAGATTGTTGATCCCTAACTGGATTCTATGCTGTGTTGTTGTTATTGTTTTTTAAAAAATATATATGGAAATAAGACTAAGCTTCTGGGCTGCTTATCTCTACACCTCTCTGATTAATCCCTTGTGTCATTAATAATGCCTAAATGCCCTTCATTCGAGGCTTCAGTTCTGAATGTAGCAAGCAAAATTGGGGTAGAAAGAAGTAAATGCCATTAGATGTCGCTTATCAAAACAGTCCAGTAATTATATACAGTCTAGTCCCCAGGCACACACAGACACAGACACACACATATCCACACAAACATACATACATCGACATATTAGCCCTAGATAGCATAAGAAAGGGTTATTCACCAGTGGTGTTTGTTTTTCTGTCTGTGACTCTGTTCAGAAGAATTCACTTCACTTTCTGTCCCTGTGATCACTGGAGTTTTAAAAATGTGGCTTGTAGTGGAAACAAGAATTGATGAGAAAGCTTCAATGGAAACACCTTTTTCTCATGGTAACTCTTTATGGAGTGAATTTCCCTTCTTATGGATATTTATTTATTTGCCATAATTTCTACCCTGCCCTTCTCCACCCCCGGGGGGGGGGGGGGGGGACCCAGGGCAGCTTCACATATTGGCACAATTTGATGCCGTAAAAACAGACAATTGTTAAAACCAAACAATTAAAACAATTAAGAACATTTCCAGCAGTTATTAAAATCACATCTTCCAAAGTTGTAGTCGGGGGCTGGGCTGTGGCGCAGGCTGGTAAACAGCTGCTGCAATAAATCACTCTGACCATGAGGTCATGAGTTCAAGGCCAGCCCGTGGCGGGGTGAGCACCCGTCAATTAAAAATAAAATATAGCCCCTGCTCTTTGCTGACCTAGCAACCTGAAAGATAGTTGCATCTATCAAGTAGGAAATAAGGTACCACTTATAAAAAGTGGGGAGGCAAGTTTAACTAATTTACAACGTTGGAATGAGGAAGTGAGGAAGTGCCATCAGAGTGGATGATGAAGCAACTGCTCCCCCCTGTGGCCAGAATCGAACATCCCCTCAGGAGAAGGTTAAATTGCCTCTGAGTCTGTCTGTCGTCTCTGTCTCGATGTGTTTATGGGCATTGAATGTTTGCCCTATATGTACATAATGTGATCCGCCCTGAGTCCCCTTCGGGGTGAGAAGGGCGGAATATAAATACTGTAAATAAATAAATAAATAGTCCAGACCCATTCCAAGTTATCATTGCACGTATTTAAAGTTCATTTATTTCACTGCTGATTCTCCAAAACCTTGTTCCCAAAGCCATGTTTTAACTTTATTCCTGAAGTCTAAAAGGGAAGGTGCTGACCAAATGTCACTGGGGAGGGAGTTCTGTAGCTGAGGGGCCACCACTGAGAAGGCCCTGTTTCTCATCTCCACCAGTCACACCTGTGACAGAGGTGGGACCAAGAACAGGGCCTCCCCAGAAGATTTTAATTTCTGCAGTGGTTCATAGAAGGAGATCTGTTCAGATAGGTATCCTGGGCTAGAACTGTTTAGGGCTTTATAGGCTAAAGCCAACACTTTCAATTGTGCTCAGTAGCAGACTGGCAGCCAGTGGAGCTGACACGTAACAGGGAATTGTATGCTCCCTCTATGCCACCCCCGGGGAGCAATCTGGCTGCCTCCCATTGGACCATTTGGGGCTTCCAAAGAGTCTTCAAAAGCAGCCCCATGTAGATCATGTTGCAGTAGTCTATTCAGGATGTAATGAGAGCATGGACTATCGTGGCCAAGTCAGGTACGGGTGCAACTGGTGCACAAGTTTTAATTGTGCAAATGCTCCCCTGGCCATCACCGAAACCTGGAATTCCAGGCTCAGCGATGAGTCCAGGAGAATTCCCAAACTGCAAACCTGTGTCTTCAGGGGGAGTGTAACCCTGTCGCGCACAGGCTGTAATCTTATGCCCTGTTCGGCCTTACGACTGACCAGGAGTGCCTCTTTCTTGTCTGGATTCAATTTCAATTTGTTCGCCCTCATCCAGTCTGTCACAGCTGCCAAGCGCTGGTTCAGGACCTGAACAGCCTCCTTAGTAACAGGTAGAAAGGGGTGATAGTGTTGAACATCATCTGCATACCGATTACATTGTACAGAACTATCTCTCACTTCCTGTTGTCTCACCCCCATTCTTAACTATGAGCCATACATAAATCAGGTCTTTGTAACTCGGGGACTGCCTGTATTTATTTAGGCTAAAAGTCAATACTTGGCTAAAGTCCAGCTGGCATGATCAGGCCTTAGGAAATGCCAGGCTTCCTTCCCAGATATACAAGGTGCACATAAACACTCTAAAACTGCAGGATTGCATAACTGGATTTAAGATGCCAAAACTAGAGATCAAGCAGTGTTTCAAAAAAAAAAAATCACAAGAAATAAGTACACACAGGCTGTTGGAAGGGTTGGAAGGGACCACAAAGGCCAGCTTGCCCAACTCCCTGCTATGCAGGAATGCCCAACTAACGTACTCTGAAAGACTCCTGAAAGTCTGCCTGCCTCCCAGCTGCCTCAAACAGTTCTTACGGTAAAGAAGTTCTTCATGTTTTGATGTGATATTCTTTCATGTGATTTCAATTCATTGGATTGTGTTCAAGTCTCTAGAGCAGAAACAAGATTAGCTCCATCATCTATACTCAGGTGTTTAAACATAGTTATCATATCACCTTTCAATCTTCTTTTCCCCAAGCTAAACATATCCAGCTTCCTAAACCATTCTGCATAGGGTTTAGTTCCATACCTTTTATAATCTTGGTTGCCTTCCTCTGGACATATGCCAGTTTATCAATATCCTTCTTGAACTATGAAACCCAAAACCACACATTTCACAATTATAAAACATGTCACCATCATGACTGTTGATACTAGAGTAAGAAGCATAACATCCATAAGATGAAAATAGTTACCTTTACCATGAAAAATAAGATTCATTCCATCTTTCAGATGTTCACAGAATAATAGAATCACAGCGTTGGTAGAGAAAACAAGGGCCATCAAGTCCAACCCCCATGTTGGACTTCAATGAACTTCAGTCCTTGGAAGCATAACCAATTGTGAGGATTGCTGCAAATTTATGTTCAACATCTGGAGGACCAAATCTTTCTCTACATGTTCTATATCAGTGGTCCTCGACCTATAGGTCCCCAGGTGTTTTGACCTACAACTCCCGGAAATCCTAGCCAGTTTACCAGCTGATTTCTGGGTGTTGAAGGCCAAAACATCTGGGGAGCCACAAGTTGAGAATCACTGTTCTATATGGTTAGGTTCTTGATCCATGAATACCCAAAATGATTTTTAGCCATTCTCTGGGGTAATTTCCCATCTGTGATGTCCCTTTAAGCTACGTCAACCAGTGGTTATGATAGAAAGGTGGAATCTGAAAAAGCTTATACAGTGGACCCTATTAATCTCCTAGGATTTGATTTAAGGACCTCCTGTGGATACCAAAATCTGTGGATGCTGAAGTCCTATTATATACAGTTGTAGTAAAATAGCATCCCTTATATAAAATGGCAAACAAGTCAAATGAGGGCCAAAGGGAGCCTGGGAATCTGTGAAGTAGTGAGAGAGACTATAACGGGATATTTTCCCCAAAATATTTTCAAGCCATGGTTGATTGAATCCATAGATACTAAGGCTGACTATACGTACAAAAATTTGCTCAGCAAGTTAAACCTTTCTCCATTTGAAATGCAACATCTCAAATTCTCATTTTAGAGAATATAGTCACAAAAAGCACAAATATTAGTTTTATAGAATTTTCCTTTCTTGAGTCTCTGTGTTTGGTAATTTTTTTCTCCCTGTAGCACCATGTACACTTTAGAATCCCTGCAGAACCTTTTAGAAAGCCTAAGGGAGTGTTTGTGTGCATTTATACATAGAAAAAAAGCCCATGGTCCATTATACTGCAATGTGTTGTGTTTGGTTGCGCCTGTCAAGAACTTCCTGTTGCCAAAGGGAGCTTTCTCCAAAGCAAAACAATCAGTTTCTGCACACGCACGAAATGATCAACCTTGCAGCAATGTCTTTGTGTTGCTTTGCTTAGTTACAGAAACTGTGATTCAGATTAAGCTGTGACTATACTGGGAAGGGGAGATGGATATGTATTTCAAAACGACTTCATCATATTTCCCCTTTTCCTTGCCTCTTCCCAGGTACATGCCCTTGGCAAATTTGGAATGGTGACTAGTACATGTAAGACAAATAAATAGTAAATAATGCAGGTTGCTTCATGCATCTGGCTCCTGTAGCCAAAAAAGGAAAAAAAAATAGGCAGCTGTGAAAACATAACAGATTTTATTGTGAGAAGGGAAAGGAAGAGTTGATGAAGAGCTTTAGACCTGGAAGTACCAGTTTCTGTCACCTTTATAAATCATGGTGGATGCATAATAGATCTTAATTTTTCCATAATTTATGTTTCCATTTTAACTATTTCACTTCACTTTGGTTATAGCAAAACATGCAAACGTATTGCTAGCACTGAAAATCTGTTTACAATAACTGTTAGAAATGTATTTGTTCTGATATAAAGACAAGCTAAGATGCAGAAATATGCAAAATTCTGTTATCTCCCCTGTTTCTCAAATGCAACCACAGGGAGGAGAAGTAAAGCATTTGCATCTTGATTTAAACTAATCACAAATTGCACAGTCCAACAAAAAATATTTAATATTTATTAGTGTCTTGGTTTTTAGGCCTGTTCCTAGGGTTATTTAGGGCACTGATTCAGAAAATTGCATTGAATAGACTGCATCGACTTTAGTTTCTTATGGTTATCATGATTTTCTATGGGCAAGCAAATGAAGACTGGTATACGGTATGACATTGCTTAAATTAGCAAAATTCTTACAAATCTGTGGACAGGCTGATTGTTCTGAAACTTGGCAGGCTTGCTGCCCTGCTTGTGTTGTCTCAATGTGCCAAAATTTGAGGAGATACCTCTTGTGGTCTTTTTAATTGATTGAAAAAATCAGTACATGAACAAATCTTTCTGAAACTTTGCAGGATTGATGTCCTGCATGTGTTGTCTCATTGTGGAGAAATTCAAAGGGATACTTCTTGTAGTTTTTTAATATATACGAGGGCTATCCACAAATTAGATTATGTTTTGGATTTAAAAAATGACAAGGTATAGGAGAAATCATTTACCATATGCAGCTGAAAGCCACATCCCAATACTACATCTCATGTAATCCTCATTGAAATCTAGGCATGTCTCAGATAGATAAATGAGTTTGAAAAGTTCTGCCCCAGTACATTCTCCCGCTTGTGTCCTCAGCCCTTCCCCCTTCTCCCTTCCTGCAGCGTCGCCAAAACACTGTGTTGCCAGCCACGCCCCCATTGTTGGAAATGGAGGAGAGAGGAGGCAGAATTTACTGGGGCATAACTTTCCAAGCTCATTTATCTATCTGACACGTGCCTAGATTTCAATGGGGATTGCGTGAGATGTAGTATTGGGATGTGGCTTTCAGCTGCATATGGTAAATGATTTCTCCTATACTTTGTCCTTTTTAAAATCCAAAGCGTAATCTACTTCGTGGATAGCCTTTGTATATATATTTGTAAAACCTATAAAACTTTTCTAAAAATCAGTGGGACCTGCTTCTACCAGGCATCATTCATATCAATGGGTTTGTTATTATCTGCAGTTTCATGTTTTCATGGTAAGCGCAAGGTCATGTCCTCTATGGATACGGAGGTAATACTGTTCTTCCAGTTATAATAGGCTGGGTAGGCAACTTCCAGGAACTAAAAGACCACACTGGACACCTGCCATACAAATAATTCCCTACCTTCACTGAATCTGCTGCTTCCGCTGTATCACTTCTTTCAATATAAAACAAGAAATGCATATGTGCGCATTGCTTTTTTAAAGCAAACTTGCCCTTCATGGAGGTTTGTGGGAGTCTGAGTGTACTTAAAAACATGGTGCATAGCCCCAACAAGCCTTGTCAAAACATAAAAGAGGCAGCAATTCTGCAAAAGCAATGCAAACAAAACTGCCATACTTTACAATATGAATAAGACATATGGTGCCTCTTACTTTGTTTTCAAGCATAATATTGTATCTTTTGAATATGTAAATTTTATTGTAATTTTCTTTACAGTTTATTTTGTTTTAAAATAATTGTTTTAAAGCACCATTACAATTTTGATGATTGGGCTCTGGCAAGGGCTGCAAAAACCCACAGGGACTACCTATGTAGTTCATCCTTGTGTAGATACTGCAGAACCAAATAGTTCATTGTTTTGACTGATTATAAAACATCCATATTTTCATGTGATTCTAAGAGAGGGGAATTTGATCCTATTCACAGTCCCCATCACTGATATCTCCTTCTTGGATACTCCGAATTACTGCTGAATTTCATTGTTATAAAATTCTGTATGTAATAACTTATTACTTTATATAATAAAATTACAGATTTTTCTCAGGATTACATTCTTAGAGGTCAGATGCATGAGGGAAGTAAGAAGTAAGTTGCCACAGGTATTTTTGAGCAACATGAAGGAACCACAGTAGCAAGGGGGAAAGTTGAGACAGGCCCGGCCCAACACGGGACGCTAGCCACGCCCCCGCGTTGGGCGCCATGTTCCCAGGGGCGCTATCAAGCCCCTGGGAGGCATGGCCACACTTGGCCCCGCCTCCGGCGTCCTGGCCCTGCCTCCCGTGCTGTGGGAGGCATGGCCGCACGACGCGGGAGGCATGGTCAAGTCTGGCCCCGCCTCCTGCGGCGCCTGCCGTAGGGACAGGGTGCCCGCCGCGGGAAGCGGGGCTGGCCACGCCTCCCGCGGCGGGCACCTTGTCCCAGCCAAGCTGCAGCGGGCGTGCGCTGCGGGAGGCGTGGCCGGCCATGCCTCCCGCAGCGCCCGCCCGCTGCAGCTTGGCTGGGAGAGGGTGCCCGCCGCGGGAGGCGTGGCCAGCCCCGCTTCCCGCGGCGGGCACCCTGTCCCAGCCAAGCCGCAGCGCACGCCCGCTGCAGCTTGGCTGGGACAGGGTGCCCGCCAAGGGAGGCGTGGCCAGCCCCGCTTCCCGCTGTGGGGGGCGGTGTCAGGGCGCCCGCACGCAGCGTAGGAGGCGGGGCCAGGTCTGGCCCCACCTCCCACGCTGCCCCACGCCGTGGGGGTGGGGTCAGGGCACCCGCGCGTGGTGTGGGAGGCGGGGCCAGATCTGACCATGCCTCCCGTGGCGCGGTGGGGGGGCGCAAAAATTTTTTTGCGTACCCCTGAAGATTCCCTTGGGCCGGTCCTGAGTTGAGATAATTATAATTGTTCTTTGTTCTGTTTTTGCTGATTGTGTCAAGTCAGTTTCAATTGATTGTGACTTCATGAAGGAGAGACTTCCAAGTTGCCGTATTATCAGGAGCCCTGCTCAGGTTTTGCAGACTTCCAGGATTGAGTTTATCCATCTGGAATGAAGTCTTCCTCTTTTCCTATTGCCTTCTACCTTACCAAGCATTATTGTCTATTCTAGTGAGCCATGTCTTCTCATGATATGGCCAAAGTACAACAGTATCAGCTTAGTCATCTTGCCTTCTAGAGCAAGTTAAGATGTAACTTCCTCTAGAAATCATTTATTGGTCTATTTAAGCATTCTATGGTATCAGTATAACTCTGTTCCAGCAACACTTTATGAAGGAGTTGAATTTCTTCCTATTACAAGGGAAGCTTTAACAACTATACACAGAAATTGGAAGTACAATAGAATGGACAATCCTAACTTTAGTATTAAATTTCTTTCCATGCCAAGAGTGACTTGAGAAATTGGAAGTCGCTTCTGGTGTGAGAGAATTGGCTGTTTGCAAAGACGTTGCCCAGGGGATGGCCAGATGCTTTGATGTTTTTACCATCCTTGTGGGAGGTTTCTCTCATGTCCCCGCATGGAACTGGAGTTGATAAAGGGAGCTCATCCATGCTCTCCCTGGGTTGGAGTCAAACCAGCAACCTTCAGGTCAGCAACCCAACCTTCAAATCATCAGTCCTTCCGGCACAAGGACTTAACCCACTGCACCACTGGGGGCTCCTGTGGTTGTTGTTTATTCATTCAGTCACTTCTGACTCTTTGTGACCTCATGGACCAGCCCATGCCAGAGCTTCCTGTCAGCTGTGGCCACCCCAGCTCCTTCAAGGTCAAGCCAGTCACTTCAAGAATACCATCCATCTATCTTGTCCTTGGTCGGCCCTTCTTCCTTTTTCCTTCCATTTTCCCCAGCATTATTCTCTTCTCCAAGCTTTACTATCTTCTCATTATGTGGCAAAAGTATTTTATATTTGCCTCTAATATCCTTCCCTTCAGTGAGCAGTCGGGCATTATTTCCTGGAGTATGGACTGATTGTATCTTCTTGCGGTCCAAGGCACTCTCAGAATTTTCCTCCAACACCACAGTTCAAATGCATCTATCTTTCTTCACTCAGCCTTCCTTATGGTCCAGCTCTCGCATCCATAGGTTACTACAGAGAATACCATTGCTTTAACTATGCGGACTTTCATTGCCAGTGTGATGTCTCTACTCCTGTAGTAGTCAATGATATACCTTAAAAACTAAAGTTAGGACTGTCCAACACATTGCACATAACACTTGTCACTTCCAACCAGAGCCGGTCCAACAATGAGGAGAATTAAGCGGTTGCTTCGGGCGCAAAACATACAGGGGCGCAGTCGAGACTGCTTTTTCTGTTGATTTCTTGTAAAACATGATGTTTTGGTGTTTAATTTGTAAAATCTTAATGTAATTTGATGTTTAATAGGCTTTTCCTTAATCCTTCCTTATTATCCAACATTTTCGCTTATCCAACGCTTTTATTTTTCAGTGATTGGTTTTGGGGGGGGCACCAAAATTCTCTTCGCCTACACTTGAAAAATACCTAGGGCCGGCTCTGCTTCCAACACATTATATCCAAACTCTAGTTAACCATGACTTCACAGCACCACCATGAGCTGAAGACTGTCTAAGTATCAAGGCTCTTGTAAGATCAACCAAAGAAAAAATTGGGTCCAAAACAGAGCTTTCGCTGCAAACAAGCAGCCCGTTATCCTCTATAATTAATGGTACAAAACAGGTTTATTTATTTCGTGTCAAAAGCATTGGTACAGCAAATACATTTCAAATAATGGAAATAAAATAAAAAAGAAAAGAAATCACAAGCAACTAAATAGTTTTGGACCAAAAGCGGGCAACAGCAATCGCTGGGGGACACGGAAAGAGCCTCCCCGAAGATTGAGTGAATTCAGTCAGGTGTCCCCTGGGCAACTTTTCTTGTAAGCGGCTGATCTTTCCACCCCAAAAGCATTGGATGAATGGATGAATACAAAACAGGTGATGTGATGTGATTTCCATATCCTGATTCACTTCTGTTTGGGGGACTGCAGACACGAGCATTCAAATGGCATGAGATGCTGTTGCATTTGATGATAATTAATGTTATTGATTATCCCTTAAGCCAGTGGTTCTCAACCTGGGTTCCCCAGATCTTTTTGGCCTTCAACTCCCAGAAATCCTAACAACTGGCAAACTGGCTGGGATTTCTCAGAGTTGTAGGCCAAAAACATCTGCGTGCCCCACTGCCTTAGGACATATTGTTGCATTTGATACCAACAGATGCTTTGGAGGAGAAAGGGGGAATGTGATATGTGAGGCTGTTTGACTATAGTATAGTTTGAAGCTATCTGTCTCTCACTTTAAGTCTGAGTCTTATTTTGGAACTTTAAATTCAAGTTATTGTGCCCATTGAACACTCATAATCATGTGGGAGCATGAGAGTGTTAAAAGGAAAATGTAATAAATTGTCCAGAAGGATATGTATTGGAGGACATGAAGAACACCCTGCATTTAAATCAGCTGTTAAAACCTGGGGAATTGCTTGAAAGAAGAGCTTTTTCATTTTAAAAAATTACATGCTTCCTATATAAGTGCAGTGTACAGAACTGGGATAAGAAACAGAATGTAGATTCTCCTCCCCGCCTCCCGATACAGAATCATATTACTATTGTCCTCTTTAAATTATTTTGAATTAAAATGCTATTTGTCTGATATTTCCCCAGGCTTATAAGCATATCTGTCTACAGCACTATTCAGAAGGAGCTATATCCTTCATTCCTGGTAGTAAGCTGTTAGAGAGAAAAATTGTAACAGAAGTGCACATATCTGTCTCACACAGAGAGACACATATTTGCATGCAGACAAATTACGTTGCACAACTACAGTATCTTAAAAAACTGAACAGAGTAATATGCAACACAGTTTAACTTTTTAATGTATTTATAAGGGAAGCTAGAATACGACTAGTATTAAAAACCTTTAAAATATATTCAAAATGCTATAGTAAGATTTTCAAGGTAGGTAGCATGTATCACAATTCATAGTGTGCTATTGTTAGAATTCCAGTGAAAGCTCCTCATAGTTTGTTTGTGGGGGAAATGGAAATGTGACCCTACCTTAAAGGGATCTTAAGAGGAGCAAATTATAGTTTGTGTGTGTGATTTTGATCCTGCTTTAGTTATGTGAAATTACTTGGATAGTAACATTCTCCCAAATGTTTCAGCTGACTTTGGGTGAATTATGCATAAATAATAGGGGTGCGCAAAACTTGTTTGTAAGTTATTTTTAATTTGTTATTACAGTAGAATCTCACTTATCCAACATAAACGGGCCGGCAGAACATTGGATAAGCGAATATGTTGGATAATAAGGAGGGATTAAGGAAAAGCCTATTACACATCAAATTAGGTTATGATTTTACAAATTAAGCACCAAAACATCATGTTTAACAACAAATTTGACATAAAAAGTAGTTCAATACACAGTAATGCTATGTAGTAATCACTGTATTTACGAATTTAGCACCAAAATATCATGATATTTTGCAAACATTGACTACAAAAATGTGTTGGATAATCCAGAATGTTGGATAAGCGAGTGTTGGATAAGTGAGACTCTACTGTAATTAGATTTGTACATACTCGATATAATAAAACGGGAGGGGCATCCATGCAAAAAACCTTAAGATTCGAAAGACTGACTTTTGGATGAGTTTTGTAACTTTCGTAAATGCCTCCAGGTCTCCATCTCTGGCACCACTTATCCCACAAAAGGGCTGGGTTTGGTAGTCCCAAAAGGTCCTGAGGAGGTTGGTGAGGCCAAAGTGGAGGGATAAGCCCTGATCTTTACCCAAAGAGGGCAGTGAATAGGGAAGGGAGGGAGGAATTCCTGGCTGGATGGCCGGGCAAGGAAGAAGCCCCTCCACTACATTGATGGCCCAGAAAGAGAGGCAGAGGCCGCACTCACATTGAGGTTTTAACACGGGAAGTGAGCAGACTTCTGGGAAATATAGTTTAGGGCAAGGCCTTTTGAATTCTCTGCCACAAGGATCCTCGCCTTCCCAAACTTCATTTCCCAGAGGGAGAGAGGTAGGGATGCCTCGCCAGGCAAGGAAGAAGAGAGAGACAGAGCCCACACTCAAATTGAAACTTTAATATGGAAAGTGAGCAGAATTCTGGGAAATGTAGTTTAGGGTGGGGTGATTTAAATTCTCTGCCCCAGGAGTCCTCACCTTCCCAAACTTCCAAGAATTTTGCTTACCGCCTTGTGCCTCCTCCTTCTCCTCCAAGTTTGTTCTCTAAAGGGATTTTGAGATAAAAAGGGATTGTTGGAAGTTGAATCAATCCTGTGAGGTGCACAAAGTTGAGAGACAGTAACTCCAAAGTTTACCTAGTAGGTTTCCTATTATTGTTGTTGTTATTATTATTTCAAAGGCTGAATGGGCATCTGTTGGGGATGGTTTGACTGTGATTTTACTGCCTGGCCGAAGGGGGTTGGTCTCCCCTGTTGCACAATTAATGAAAAGTTATGAAGGATTCGTTGTATCATTATTGTTACATATTTTAGAAACGATATTTTAGAAACACTTTAGAAACAATTCTCCATGTGCCCCTAATTTCATAATGAGTATTGAAACATTTTTTCATTGATTGCATAGGCCTAATAAACAAATATACATCAAAATTTCCATTGCATCACCTCTTCAGACATTAGACTATTTCTACATGATCCCTTACTGGAATTTACATATTTTTTCCACTCTCATATTTTCAAAATGGATTCAATATTAGTCCCCTCATTGAAAATAAAACTCAAATAGACCAACCATTAGCAGGTCACTAACAGTGGGTTGAATCCAAACATAATCATGGGGGAATACAACAACAACAACAACAACAACAACAACAACAACAACAACAACTTTATTTTTGTATCCTGCCTTCATCTCCCCAAAGGGATTTTGGGCAGCTTACATGGGGATAAGTCTGATCAACATAGTTAAAATATAACACATTAAAATTAATAAAACAGCATCATAAAACAAACAACAATATATCACGGTGTAAAATAACCATCAAACAAACAACCAGTGACCTGAAATAGTAAACAGTTTCTGGGTTCAGGGAGGGCGGGGGCTGGTATAAATTAGTTGTGAGGACAGGGCTGATAGATAAAATGCCAATGCCAGATGGCAAAATTGGGGATAGAGGGCAATATGAAGTACAGCACCATAAGTCTGGGTAGGTAAAGTTCTAGGACTAGATTTTGGGTCATAGCTAGAGCCAAGGTTTTCTGGGGAACCGTCTAATCAAAAGCACATTTTTTTAGTTCTTTAAGGTTCTCAAATTTGGGGGTTGAAATAATTTCTCTTCTCTTCCATTCCTTGACAGGGGATTTCTTTTATAATTAGTTGTTCCTCTGTGCCCATTGGACATTTGTATAACAAGGTGGCTTACTTCAGCTCAGTAGTTTTTCCAAAGGCTTCAAAGTTACCCATTTTTGCTTTTTTTTTTTTGATGATTCATCCATTCTGATTTAATTAATGAAGTATAATTCTAGCTTTTTTTTCTCCAATCACCCTTCAAATTCATCACCTCACAGTAGGCACAGCAAGGCAAAGAAAGCAATTGGAATGTGGTTTTTCTCCCCCAAGGAAAAAAAGATGTCGCCAGTACTGCAGTGATGCATTGATTCTTGGCAACAGCTGCTAGAAAGCTATTAGGAGCTGGAGTTAATCATTCTTGATTGTTATTGTCAGGTAGTCCCCATATTCACAATGCAGAACAATATTAATACAGCTTGCATTGGTTTTATTTATAGCCTAATCCACTGAAATTAGAATAAGAAGTGTAAAGAGTTTCCCCAAAATGGGATGTAAAAAATTAGACAGTGGGCACATCTACACTTGCTGACCACTTAATGTGAAAAGTCTGTGGATCAGGAGTATTGTACAGTAACAAGCCGCATATGTGCACTAATGGCTAAAGCATCTTAACTATTTTTTTAACCTGATTTTACTTCCTTCTATTTTGACAATGAAGATTGTATATTTCAGAAAAGCTTAGGAATGTAAAACAATGGCTGGGTCCAAATTTAATCATATTTAGACTAGTTAATATAATTTCATCTTAAGTTGCAGTAGTTCTGCTCTGTGACACATATTTTTGATAGAACCACTCCAAATCCTTTATAGTTTTTGTCTATTTTATATTTAAATTATTACTTACTGTGATGATTTTTGTTATTTTAAAATAGAAGTCATTGTTGATATTGTGTACCTTCAAGTCATTTCTAACTTATGGTGACCCTAAGGATTTTCTAGGCAAGATGTCTTGAGAAGGGTTTTACTTTTTGCTTTAGGGCACTTCTATGCAGGCCCTAAAATCCAAGAGAAACTGGGGGTTGACAGCTAGATAATGCTTGCTGATTTGCATCATCAGCTGAAAAACACAGTTTAAAAAGGTGCACTTAAAATCTGAGATCAGTCTAAAAATGTGCATACTCGCATCACTGTATATCCCTGCACTCACAAAAAAATGGGCACATGCGCTAGAGCAGTACACTGGTGTAGACTGTTCTAGCGCATGTGCCCATTTTAAAATCCCAAAACAGCTGATGAGGGCTGTAAACAGATGGAGCCACAGACACACAGGTGGCTACATGGGAGCACAAATGGAAAGCAATTCCCATGAGAACTCTCTGCAAGCATTTCTCTGTTCTCATGTTTATGACATCAGACAGAGCTTGAATTTACAGTGGGCATCGGGATGGCAGGCAAATGACCCCATAGGGAAGCAGGGTTCAAGAGAGCAAATATAAAGGCAGTGGGAGGATGAGGAGAGATAATGATAAGAAATTTGCTTGTGTGCATATCGTATACCCGCATCAGCGCTGGTCTAGAGCATCTCAGAGAGTCAGTTAAAAAAAAATTAAAAATTTCTGGTGGATGTCCCGTGTCCATCTTGTAAATTTTTAAAATCCACACAAATAAATCTCCCAGGACACCAGGGAACTATTTGCCAGGACTGTCAGCTCTGCTTTTGGACTTGCTTTCAGGTACCATGATTTTTAAACCCACTTCTTTGTCCCACATTACAAGCCTGTCTGGAAAGACTTTTATTCTGTGCCTGAGAAAGTGTTACTTGACCTAGGTCACGCAGTAGGTTTCCATGGCCAAGTGGGAATTCAAACACTGGTCTCCAGAGTTGTAGTTCAGTGCTCAAACCATTTTGTCACACTGTCTGTAGACATTGGTCTCTTTCCTTTTTTCCAAATGTATTCTGCTTAAAGATGAACTTGTTTCCCTGCAACCAGTTCTCTCTTTAAAAAAAAAAAAAAAAAGACTGAATTTGCTGTTTAATGCAACCCACCACTTCCATATATACAGTGAGATCAGTAGCCCCCAGGCTACCCTTAACACTACATGTTGTATCAAGCAAAATATTGAATAAACTTTATTGGGCTCCTTAGGCTGGTCTGGCAAATCACAGTAAAAGTTTACAGTGTTGATAATAATGTAGAAGTGAAGGTATGATCAGGACTAAAGAGCTCTGTCCAGTCTGGTTGACTGTGCTGTGCTTAACTTTCTGGAGGTCATTCAAACATGTAATTTAATTGTGATTGTGATGAGACCGAACTAATTCATTTTTTTTCAATCCCCCAAATATCTCTATATTTTACTACAAAGCTGTTATCCAAAAATGAAATCCATCCATGTATACAAAGTTGATGAATGAGGCCAATTCCATACTCTTTCAAGTATTGTCAAATCTTGGTTTAAAAAAAAACCCGATGATGTAAAAAACCTCTTTATTCACAGAAAACATGGAAAAAGAAAACATTGAACAATACATGTGAGTTCATTCATGATGGAAAATCAAACCTTCCTGGGTGGTTCTACAAGCTCAGATGTTATCCCCCCCCCCCCTCCAACAGATACGTGATTTCATCGAAGATTTAGAACATGGTGTAGTGGTCTTTCTATTGAATTATGACTCTAGAAACTAGGATTCATATACCTGTTTACCTATGGAAACTCCATCAGTCACCTGGGGCATGTCATACTCTCTCAGCCACAGAGGAAGGCAAAGGCAAGCCCCGTCTGAACAAATTTTGCTAGGAAAACACCAAAATAGGTTTACCTTAGGATTACCATAAATTGGAAAGAACTTGAAAGTACTAAACAACAACAAACCACAGGTGTTGTCTTCTGATTTTGACATGATCACACCTTTTGCAATAGTTACTTAATTCTTTAAAATTCTGATTATGACCAATATGGGTTGACCCAGATTGTCTGAAGTTCATATCTCCTTACGTTAAGATCCCCAGGGAAGGTTTTTTTTATTCCACCATTTTCTTAATGGTGTTTAGGAACTACACATCAGAGTTTATTCTTAAGATGTTCTACATTGTAAAATTAATGTAGTTTGCTATGGAATCATGGGAGCTATAGTTTTACAAGGTCTTTAGCCTACTCTAACAAGGAGTGATGGTAATGGTTAAAACATTGAACTGCAACTCTCCAAATCAAATCAAAATCTTCATTGCGGTCATAGACCAGCATAAGTAAGGTACAGACTCAGAAGCATGTACATAAAATCTAAAAGGCTAAAAAAAGGTATGTTGAAGGCTAAAACACAAAACTCTTTAGAAAAGGGATTGGACAAAAAAGAGATGGAGAGATTGATGGATGAGTATGAGCATTCAAGGCACATTGATTTGATTTGGACTGCAACTCTGTCAACCAGGACTTGAATCTCTGTGTGTCATGGAAACCTACTAGATGACCGTGGTGAATCCATGCTTTCTCAGGACGTTCCAGGCAGCATCAAAACATTGGACAAAGAAGTGGATTTTTAAACTGTGGGACCTCAAAGGGAACCCAAACAAAAACCTGTCAGTCCTGCTGCAAAGTCCCCTGCGATCCTCACAGCTGTTTTTTTTGAAGGAGATTAAGATGGAAGGTGGGCAAGAGACATCTGGTGGAAGATTTTTTAAAAATCCCCCCAGAGATGATCATATGATATCCAGCGCATAACGGAGGACTTAAAAAAAACAAAACCCCTTGGATCTCTGGCTTTCCCCAGTTGTTAATTCAAGCTGTGTTTAACATTATGAAGCATAAAAGAATTTGAGAGAATTGTATTTGCTTTCTACTTGTGCTTCCTTGAGACACCTGTATCTCCGTTTGACAGCTGATCAACTATTTCGGGCTCTTAAGAAACACATGTGCTCTGTAAGTGTCCTTCCATGGGCGAAGAAAGGAAAGTATGTGTTTTCCATGACTGTTGGAATACACAGGCTGGAAAGATTTGTGTTTCTCAGGAAGAATCGGGTTTAAAAGGCACCTTTTAAACACGTGTTTTCCGGCCCTTAACCTAATTCCTCCTGTACTTTTCTACCCTCACCCCCCTTTTTAATCTGCTTCCTCTTCAGTTTAGAAAGGCCCTCAGTCTAAGGCAAAGGCTCTGAATAAATATTGCAAAGAAACCCTAGTGATAGGTTCACTTTAAGGTTGCCATGAATCAGAAATGACTTGGAGATGCACAGCAACAATCTTCATCGGAATGATCTCACAGGGTTATGCTTTTTAAAAAATATCTCTGAGCATTCTTTCAAAAATTGAGAGTGAACTTGAATAAATATGTTGGAATCAAAGCAATGAAAAATATTGTTATGCCTCAAAGGAAAGAAATTTTTTTGAATATCATACATAGTGTAGGAAAGAGGCAAAATGAGAACAATAATCCCTGCCCAACAAATGCTGCCCTCCAATGAAATTTTCCTTCAATCTCCAAATTACTAGCATTGCATTCACCAAGAACTTCCATTATCACTAAGAAATAGAATTTAGACTTCAAAAAATGATGCAAGTGGAATTACCAAGAGAATGTGGATACAGTAAGACTTTTCAGTATGATGATACTAGTAATTTGAGGACTGAAAGCGGGGGATCATCTCTGGGCAGAGTTCTTGTTTATGGAGTAAAGCTTTCATTTTATCCCCCATACTTCAATCCGCCATATGAGCCTACCTAGGGTTAAGTCCTATTAAACAAGGCCAGTCTTTTGAGTAAATATATGTCAGAGTATAGTCCAGTTTGTTCGTCTTTCATGTGCCTCTCAACTCCTTGTTATTTTTAGAGCTGTGTGTTATAGAATGCTGATTTGCTAAATAAAACACTCGACATCCCCATTTATGTGCCTGGCATACAGTAGCATAGAAGCTGTGAGATAATTAGCTGGCAATGAATGAGTAGGAGTTCCTCAGGACAGGAGCAGGTTGACCTAAAGAAATGGGGGGTCTTCCCCAACTGAAGCTTCTTCACTAATTGATCTCAAAAGGTCAGTCACAGCCTGCAGTTTTGCTTCAAAGGAGGGAGCAGGGAAATTGGTTTTTGACTGGATGCACAGAAGTCTACAAAACATTTATCTGAAACCCTGTGCTTTTCTGGCCTTGAGGCTGTGACTCCTCCTCTGCAGTTGGCATGGTAGAAATCATGGCATGGGCAGCTCTCACCAGCTTTTATTCAGTTCACTTCTCAGTCCTGCAATGCAAGGCTCCCTGTGTCTGTTGTTACTGTGTAGCCAACAGGCAGGATAGTTCTCAATTACAATCACACCGCTGTATACATGGATTCTACATTCATTGATTCCACCATCCACAGCTTGAAAATATCCCCACCCACCCCCCAAAAATCCCAAAAGCAAATTTTGATTTTGCCATTTTATACAAGGTACATGTTGCACCCCAGGTCAGTGTGAGCACTGAAAACCAGACAGAGACCAATAACATATGATATCTTTATTAAAACAATTATAAATCCAGGAATGAATAGGTGGAAAGGTTGAGCAGATAACAGTCCTTTATGAAAAGGTATGAATTAGTCCAAAGAGTTGAAGGGAAATGTCCAATGTTATTGTCCAAAGTCCAAAAACCGAAACACGCTCAAAACTGTTGGAAAGTTCTTGAGTGGGGAAAACAAGGAAGCAAGACTGAATAACAAAGTCCAAAGTCACTAGGAAGTCATTGATATCAAGGCAGGAACGTGATGAAGCTGAAGCAAAACTTGGTTCAGGAACAAGGCAAGGAAGTAGACTTAATCCGGGAGTCGCGGCTCGGCTTGGCCGCCAGGATCTGGAAACTTGGCTTGGAAGAAACAGGAGCTAGAGTCGGTGAACCTTTCTCAGGAAATAGTGTTGACACCGTGAAGTGTCCACGATGCAAAACACTTTTATGGAACTTAGATTTGAAGGAAATCTTCAAGGAAACAAGGAAAGCCAAACTCCCTAAAGGTTCCCAAGGGAAAACCTTCTATCCATTATCCCCTCGAGATGCCAAGCGGTTACTCCTGCGGAGTTCTTGTTTCTCAGATCTCTGGCGATGCAGAAACTCCCTTCTGTTGAAGGACACATTCTCTGGGGAACTAAAAACATCTGGTTCTGCCACGGGAGTAATATTTTCACTTTCTCTTCCAATTAAGGAATCATCCGAGCTATCAACAGCCGGCAGCTGTAACTGGAAAGAGCTCTGTGGACTAGGTAAAAAGTCAGAATAAGCTTCATCCTGGTCATAGTTCATTTCTGGATCAAGTTCAGAAGCCAAAGGTGGCTGGGGTATGACAGTACAGCATTTTCCTCTATCATTGTATATAATCAGACTGCAGCATCCATGGATTTTGCTTTCTCTAGGGATCTTGGAACCAAAACCCAGCACGTACCAAGGACCCCTATACTACAGTGATTACATTTAAAATAAAAATGACAGTGATTGTGTACAGAAGCAAATAAAAGTTAAGCTGCTTCCAGACAAGAAACACCATCTCTAGAAAGTCAATTTGTTCCTGTACACACTGACTTCATTGTGATAGCTAGATGAAAATTTCCTTGTTTTCATTTAACTTCAATGAACTTCTGGCACTACCAAACCTTTTTTATTCACACTCCCAAGGTGTATTTATTTCTCACCCTATACTTTACAAACGGAAAAGAATTGGTATTGCCTGTGATTTTTTATTTAATTTTTTGGAACTAAACAAGAAGGCTACCTCTAGTAAATATAGCTATTATTTCAAGGACACAGAGTCAACAGAGACTCAAGTGAAGAAGTAATACAAAATAATACTTATGCTAGCTTAGTGTATATTGCTAAAGCACATTTGTACAATAACCATAACTCCTGAATAATATTAAACACTCAGTGAAAATGGATGAAAATCCATTTCTGAAGTGTTGCATCATTCATACTGGATGCCTAGCATGAAACAGCACTGAAAAGTATCCTCAGGATTTCATGCATTGCAGGACTGAGCCTTGGTATTGAAACAGTTTACTCAGATATATTTTCTAAATCAGGCATGGGCAAACCTCGTCCCTCCAGGTGTTTTGGACTTCAACTCCCACAATTCCTAACAGCTGGTAGGAGTTGAAGTCCAAAACACCTGCAGAGCCGAAGTTTGCCCATCCCTGTTCTAAGTGCATCTTATTGAAAGTAACTTCTGCATTCTTAAAAATTCAGGATGACAATTAACCATTTCTTGGTTTTATATATGTATTGTATTAAAATATTTATAACCTACCGTATTGGGAGGAGTCCACAGTGCTGCAGTGGGTTAAATCACTGAGCTGCTGAACTTGCTGACCGAAAGGTCGGTAGTTTGAATCTGGGGAGCAGAGTGAGTTCCTGCTGGTAGCCCCAGCTTCTGCCAACCTAAAAAAAGGTAAAGGTTTCCCAGTCCAGTCATGTCTGACTCTGGGGGTTGGTGCTTATCTCCATTTCTAAGCCAAAGAGCCAGCGTTGTCCGTAGACACCTCCAAGGTCATGTGGCCAGCATGACTGCATGGAGCGCCGTTACCTTCCTGTCGGAGCGGTACCTATTGATCTACTCACATTGGCATGTTTTCGAACTGCTGTTTGGCAGGAGTTGGAGCTAACAGCAACCGCTCACGCCACTCCCGGCGTTTGAACCTGGGACCTTTTGGTCTCCAGCTCAGTGCTTTAATGCACTTCGCCACCAGGGCTCCTATTCTGCCAACCTAGCAGTTCGAAAACATGCCAATGTGAGTAGATCAATAGGTACTGCTTCAGCGGGAATGTAACAGTGCTCCATGCAGTCATGCCAGCCACGTGACCTAGGAGGTGTCTACGGACAACGCTGGCTCTTTGGCTTAGAAATGGAGATGAGCACCAACCCCCAGAGTCGGACATGACTAGTCTTAATGTCAGGGGAAAACCTATACCTTTACTTGGCTTATTGGGATTGAGTGTCCCTTCTCCAGAAATCTGAAATACTCCAAAAATGAACTATTTGGTTGCCAGCTGCCCACTTCTCCCTTTAGGGAAAAGGAGCCAGTCACACGTTCAGCACTGGCATGCATTGGGGTGGCTGCCTGTATACTACTGCAACCAAATGAAAAAGATTAACAGGAAGAGAGTTCTCCATTCCTTCGTGGCTACTTTGTTAAAAGGGTGGAATGTGTGCTGGCAGCCTGGATAGCATCTGGGATGTCCACGTTTTGCAGGGGACTTGTGTAAATAGTCTCCATTTTCCCCCCTTCTCTCCCCCTCCTTGGGTTTCTAACAGTGAAAGATCAGGGGCTCCTTAAGGGGGTGATCAGCAGGTAATGGATGTGTTACTAACACTTTTCCCCACATCCTTCATTCACTATGTACAGGCAGTCCCCAAGTTATGAACAAGATAGTTTCCATAGGTTTGTTCTTAAGTTCAATTTGTTTGTAAGTTGAAACAAGTACACTTTTTAAGTGCAACTCTAGCCATATATATGTGTGTACACTTTGGATAGCATAGGGAAGGGCTACATCCCTATGGAGTTTTGCCTCTGCTCAGATTTCACTTCACTTTCTGTCCCTGTGATAATTGGATTTTGAAAAAAATGGCTTGTTGTGGAAACAAGGATTGATGAGAAAGCTTCAGTGGAGATACCATTTCCCCATAATAACATCTCTTCCAGGAGTGTTTTACCTTCTGGGGGGTAGATTTTTCTCATTTCCTGTCGTCTCACCGCCCTTTGTAACTATGAGTCATTTGTAAGTAAGATTTTTGTAACTCGGGGACTACCTATATATGCAAATACTGGTATTCCAAATTCCCCACTTCCACGAAAAAAAGAAAAAACCAAAATATTCTAGTCTCAAGGATTTCAGATAAAGAAAACTCAATCTGTATTTGAGGGCATCTTAACATTTTTTAAAAAAAATAGAACAATTTGACTAATATGAAACAGTTTAAAACAATTTGTACTAAAATCCATAGCAGATGCACTTCATCACTGACGTAGTAATCACCCCCACATTTTATACCCTAAAGAACACTCCTGTGATAACTTTTTTGTGGCTTTCTATGTGGTGGGGCAACCACAGCAGACATAATTTGGATCAGGGCTGTGGTGCTCTGGTCCCAAGCTTTTCAGATAAGGGACACTCAACCTGTATTACAACTGTTTGAAGTAACACTTTTAACATACAGCAGAACCTTGCAGTGCAGCTTGTTAGACATGCTGTTTTGGCATGGTATTGAATTTTCTTTAATTATATTTGCATTCATTTTTATGTTGTTTCCATTTGAAAGAGCCTTTTCTCCAGAAGAAGGTTTTGGCCTCAAACACATCTGGATATGCTGTAAATCTTGTTAAACATTCTGGAATCCATTATTCTCTACTGTTTCAACTGATACTCTTGTTTGACTGCTTCTCAGTTTAGAAGAATCCACAAAGAGATACAGCAAAGAGATGCTCATGACAGTCCTTGGAAATTCCGCTTTTTCAATGACAAGTTCCAACCCCCCCCCCCATCTATTTGTCCTAGGAAAGTCTGAGATCTGTAGTTTTAAATAGTATATTTTTTCAATTTCTGATTAATTGGAGGTTGTTTACATCTGATTGTCTGGGCTCTCCATGTGAGGCTGGATCTACACTGCCATATAATATGGAAGCTGCTGAGTACCTTCGGGGAGAGAGGGCAGCTTAGAAATAAAGCTGTTGTTGTTGTTGTTGTTGTTGTTGTTATATAATCCAGATTATCAAAGAAGAGAATCCACTTTATTTGCTTTGAACTGAATTATATGAGTCTACACTGCTAAATAATATAGTTCAAAGCAGATGATCTGGATTGTATATGGCAGTGTATGTTCAGCCTGAGCTAAGGGTTCCAGCATTACATTTTAAACTGGTTATATTTCAAGGAACACTGTTTTAGACTCCGTCTACACTGCCAGATAATCCAGGTTATCAAAGCAGAAAATCCACATTATCTGACTTGAACTGGATTATCTTAGGACACTTCCAGACATGGTCTAAATCCACGTTGAAGCGAGTTTAAAAAACTCGCTTCGGCATGAGTTTAAATCTAAAGCCTCCCTTGCCCTATGGGGTGTTTACTGGGGTAACTGCTGGGATGGCTCCCAGCCGCCCCGCCCCCCCCCCCCCCCAATAGCCGTAAAACATTTTTAGGGCTATTGGGCTACTGATGGGTAGAAATGGTGCGCCAGGTGACCGGGGAGGCGGGGGGAGGAGGCGGAGGAGGAGGAAAATTGCTCTCCCCCCCCCCCCCCATCTCCTGGTGCATCATTTCTTTGTGCCAGGATGACTCCAGGACCACTGTAACGGTGGCCCTGTAAGTTTTATAATATTTTTAGGGCTTTTTTTATAGTTTTGGATGGAGGGAGTGAGCACCATCTTGCACCTTTGGGCTCCAGGAGCCCAAAAGGTGCGAGATGACAATGTCCCCACAGACCCAATACCCCGTTAGGCCTTTCAGGAATGTCCAGATCTAATGCGGTATCTAATTGATTCTGGACAAAGCAGGGTTTACCTGCTTTGTCCCAAATTTATTCGCTTTTACCTGAGGTGTCATTTGGATGCCTCAGGAAAAAGCCCGACAGACCCTGCATTTTTGGGCCTGTCTGGAAGAGCCCTGAGTCTACACTGCCATATAATCCAGTTCAAAGCATATAATGTGGATTTTATAAAACTATGTAGAAGGTGTGTTAGATTCAGCCTTTAGCTAAACTGTTTCAGCCATGATTTCAACTGATTTCCATAGAAGCATCTGAAATGTACCCATAGACAGAAATAGAACGAACAGCTTCAGTTTACTCCATGTAAAAGTTACAGGAAAGAGAAACTGCCAAGTTTGATTTTCTTATACCTGATATAAGAACCACCTGATATATTTGGGGAAAATCTTCGAATATCTGTTTGATTGCTTTCCCTAAGATGTAGAAATTCTTCTACAAGTAGATTGCATAGCCAGTAGGTTTAGCTTCTCTTTTGGTGACTGCAAAGCGATCTGGATTTTGTAAATGGAAGTTTCTACGTCAACCTGGAATGATTTATTTGCTAGCTTTACGAAGGCTGAATTACCCTAATCCATCAGCATTTAAACTCTGTACTCCAGGTGTCATTGAAAATACTATTTAGGAGTTTCATGGCTAGGCCATAGGCCTGTTATTTTTCTTTTAAATGGAGCACATTAGCTTCAGATTTTCATGTGAAGCAACAAAAATGATTTTAGTTCTCGTTAACTTTATATGTGTACATAGAGATTTATATGTACACATATGCCTTTAATATATTTAACTACAACATTTGTCCTTATGTTAAAGAATAAATGCCTATATATTTGAAAATCAGGTTCCAATGCCTTTCCTCCTATAGAATGAAAACCCAAAAGCTAGTTTATTTATATTCAGTTTATAGCAATAAGGTCTTTAGGGTTCAGATTTCAATAATTACTGTATCATATTTTACTTGCTTGTTGTCATTAAGTATCTTCAGGTTGACTTTGACGTATAGCAATTCCATAATCAGAAATGTCCAAGTCATCCTATTTTCAACAGTCCACTCTGGTCCTGCAGATTCAGGGCTGTGGCTTCCTTGATTGAGTCCATCTGTAATACAGTCTTTCTCTTTACCTTTTGCCTTCTACTTTACCAAATTTTGTTGTCTTTTCTAGTGAGTGAGTCATGTGTTCTCTTGATGTATCTAAATTATACAAATCTCCGTTTTAGTCATCTAAGCTTCTAGAAAAAGTCCAGGGTATTCACAAAACTTCTTCTGCACCAAATTTCAATTAAGTTTATTTTCTTCCTGTCACAACTGTCCAGCTCTCAAAATTACATCCAGTTTTCCTTGTTAATGTGTTCAGCATTCACTGATTTTATTATTCTGTTCCTCTGAAGCCTGCTGGTGCATAGGCTTGGGGGCCAGTTGGCAAACTCATCTCTGTTTCCCCACTCTCTCCCACCCTCTGATTTTAGGGAAATATGGAAACAACACTCTCACTCGCCAACTATTTCCCAAAAGCCTGCAAGTAAATAGGCTTTGGGGTGCTTAACAAGTCCTTTATTGCTTCCATGCTTCTTCAGAGTTGTGGGGAAGCAATTGAGGACTTACCAACTTCCCCCTGAAGCCTACTAGTGCTTTGACATTGTATGGGCATGTGTGGCCCAATTTTCATCTGTGAAATGTTAGAAGATTTATTGTAGTTGCAAATCTTTCATCCATTGCACATAATAATATAATAACGTTATTCTTGTATCCCGCCCCATCTCCCCCAGTGGACTCGGGGTAGCTCACATGGGGATCAGGCCTAACAATATCCGAATACAACAATAAAAAGCAATTCCAACACAACAATTAAAACATCACAATATAAAACACAACACACACACCCTCCCTCCTAAAAACAACCCAAATAACTCCCCATATGAGTTGACTGATCCATACATATGCTCCTTTAATACCCTCTCATTGAGAAGTAACACCTATGTAATTAATGTTCCAGTTGAAATTAATGAAACTATTTGATGTTGACAGTACTATAGCTAATACTGGTTAGTGTTCGATATAGGAACGATGTGCCAGAAACTCTTTGGAATGAAGACTAGAGACCTAGTGCCACTCTCATCAGCATACAATTAAGAAAACCTTTCTTCTCTGCATATGTGTGTCCCTACCATCTCTGACAGTCAATACATCATCATAATAGGTTCCCATTTATTTCCAAGGAACTGATTGTATTATTATCCTGAGTTGACAGCAATTCAATGATAAGTCTTTGAGCTGAACCTAAGAATGTACTACATAATGGAAAGGTACGTTTTAAAAAATCACCCTTGCTTGCACATACACATTCAGGATAAACCTAAGTTTAGATTTTAGGTTTCATCTTCCAAAATATCAAGCCCATAGCAAATGTATAATTGTTCTGATTAGCAAGGCTTGTATTATTGTTTTCTCTCGATGCGTAATTTTAAAATGCTACTTGAATTATAAGCAAACTCACATTTTCAAAGTAGTCTTATGGCTGGGACTCTGAAAATTATAGGGACTGATTCTGTTCTGCTGCTGAATAGACAATGTGTGAAATATATATAGTGAAGTATTTTTCACATCCATTGATGTGAAAAAAAACATTTAAGCATGTTTGAGGAACCTTTCCATGAAAGCAATGAAACTTTAGAGTAATGGACTTTGACTACATACAGCCCAATGTTTCTCCTTGCTTACTATCTTCATAGGTTATCCTTTTCCATTTGAAAATGAAAGCATGATCAAGTCATAGCACTCACAAAAGCAGAGCTTGGAAAAGTTACTTTTTGTATTCTGTGATGGTACATATTTTGTTATATAGCTTATGTCACTGTTGTGTTGTTGTTGCGTGCCTTTACGTTGTTTCTTATTTATGGTGGTATGAAGTGAATATGTCACAGGATTTTCTTGGCAAGATTTGTTCAAAGGATGTTGGCCATTCCTTTTCCACAATCAAACTACTACACGACACTGTCTTTCGCCCAGTAATGGTATTTAATAAGTAAGGTCAGGGCTGTGTACAAGAGGTGATCAGCAAGCATGGAATTTTTAGCACAGAGTGTGCATTTGCAGAGAGAGAATTTAACTGAGATATTAAAGGTGAAGGTGTTATTTGACACAGGGTTTGAGGGGAAAGGATGGGAATTGCAAGATGACAGAAAAGGTGAATGGGGAGCAGATTTATATTTATTTGCTAGGATTTTCATCTATAGTATAATACTGATGTTCGCATTTGTAACCAAATGTTAACATGCTAGATAAGGAAAGTAGCGATATAAGGCAAGGTTGCCAAACACAGCAATTTCCAATACATACACACACACACACACACACACACACAAGAGTAATGAAATTTCGACCTAGGACAAAACAACAAAACTACACATCCCAGAAACACTAAACTTGGCAGCACAACCCCTCATCCATGCCTCTATGTTCATACAACAAAAAGCTCCAGCTACTCCAGAAAACGGCCAGGCTTTGAGACTGCAAGGCTATTCACTGCTATTCCACCTGGCCAACGAAGGATTCCCATAAGCCACAGTAACGCGTGGCCGGGCAAAGCTTGTGTGTGTGTGTGTGTGTGTGTGTGTGTGTGTGTATGTGTATGTATGTATGTATGTGTGTGTGTGTGTGTGTGTGTGTGTATATATATATATATATATATATATATATATATATATATATATATATATATATCGAGAAAGAGGGAGGGAGTAACCTGTTGAAGGTCACTTGGGGATTGACGGGGAGCAGTGCCAACATCCACATGCTGCTGCTTACTACATGCTCCTGCAGCCACTAGCAACATCTTTTGACATTGTGATTGCTTTCCTATGATTTGATCCCACTATATTGCACTGGGTGTAGATTTGAAATATAGATTTAAAATCTACACTGTAGATTTAATGTAGTACACCACTTTAACTGTCATTGTTGTGGTTAACTAGGACCACAGTTAAAGAGGATCCATGCCTTGTGAGCCGTATGCTAAAAACCAGATAGACTAGGACAAAGAAACCAACTTCAAGACAAGCCACAGAAGTTTATTTCAATGTGGCCAAAAGGAATGCAAGTATAGCAATTTTGCTTCAAAATGTACAAACATAAACATACAGAGAAATACAAGCTGTCTTATACAGTTCTGATAGTTATTCAGGCTTCCTTCCCCCTCCCCTGATTGGCCAGAAAATAGGCCACCTAGGATTCATGCCAGATTGTCTGGCAGTGGGAAATGGTGGGAAATCATCTATCTCTAAATACACATGAACCATGGATGTGGTTAATTGCCTTGGCTTGGAAAAGGCCCAGGGGGGTTGCCCACCCTTCCTGTCCAGGAAATCTCTCAGCAGAGAGGTGAATGTTTCTGGGCTTATCTGGTTATATTTTGGTAAAGAAGTTTATATATTTTATATATATGAAATAGAAACAGTATAAAAATAGATAAAAGCTATATAGAAAGTCAAGAACAACATATACAATTTATTAAAGGGTTAGATGATAACTGATAACTGTTGCTGGTTTGGTTTTGATCTTTTGATGCTTTGAGTCTGCACAAGTCTAGAAAGGATCTTTTTATAAAGGGAAAAATCATATTTATTTCTGAGCCCTAGGGGAACTATAAATCTTGGGGAGGAGGGGGGTTACAATGGCTCAATAACATATTGGCTCAATGTTATAGAAACATGGGAGGTGTAGTTTTACAAGGGCATTAGCTTTTTCTGCCTTGCCAAACCGCAACATCCAGGTTTACTAGTATTAAGTCATGGCAGGTAAAGTGTTGCCAAACTGCAATGAAATCTATGGCGCAGATGCAGTCATCATGTAATTATCAGAATCAGCTACAGAGATTTTTCTCACTTGACTGCAAGAGCACAAATGGAAATCAGATGGAAACTCAGATTGGTCCCACCCATATGGTCTTAATTTGGACAGCTCATCTGTAACTGTAGGGTGTACCATGGGAAGACATTTCCTACATCTCGTGAAAGCATCTAAAGCAGTGGTTCTCTGGCTGTGGGTCTGCAGGTGTTTTGGCCTGCAACTCCCAGAAATCCCAGCCAGTTTACTGTTTACAGTTTACTGTGCCCCTGGTGGCACAGTGTGTTAAAGCGCTGAGCTGCTGAACTTGCGGACCAAAAGGTGCCAGGTTCAAATTCTGGGAGCGGAATGAGCGCCCACTGTTAGCCCCAGCTCCTGCCAACCTAGCAGTTCGAAAACATGCCAATGTGAGTAGATCAATAGGTACCACTCTGGCGGGAAGGTAACAGCGCTCCATGCAGTCCTCCCGGCCACATGACCTTGGAGGTGTCTATGGACAACTCCGGCTCTTCAGCTTAGAAATGGAGATGAGCACCAACCCCCAGAGTCGGTCACGACTGGACTAAACATCAGGGGAAAACCTTTACCTTTACCTTATGAAAGCATCTAAAGCAGTGGTTCTCAGGCTGTGGGTCCACAGGTGTTTTGGCCTGCAACTCCCAGAAATCCCAGCCAGTTTACCAGATGTTAAGATTTCTGGGAGTTGAAGGCCAAAACATCTGGATATCTACAGGTTGAGGACCACTGATCTTAAGGGAGCCTCTTACGTCACACCAGCAAGTAATCAGTAAGTAAGGAGGACTTTGCCATGCATCAGGTGAAAAATGTTTTTTGTATGGCTTGGGTAGTAAAGAAATGCACCACTACACTTTAAAATTACTCTTTTGGAAAACCTCTAGAATATTGGTGTGCACAGAAGATTACTGTGACTGTCTTATTGAGGCTACACATGCCAGCTTAACGGAAATAGCCTGTCATCTAGAATCGAATATATTTGCAAGACAAAAGCAGACTTTGATATACTTTTTCCTGGTTAAAAGCAGACTTGTTTCACAAAGTACAGTGCTGTTGATGCATTTTGCTGCTATCATGCTTGAACACAACGCTTTGAGGTGAATGTGCACATTCTGAGCTGCATTCAACATTAGACAAGCAGGCTTTCATCCAGTGGTTATGTGTTCCTATAAATCTAAGCTCAGGTCTAGTTGCCTTGATTTAGTGAAAGAGATAGAGAAAGAAAAGAAAGAAAATATAGAGTTTTTAGTAAAAGTGCAGACAGGGTCAGCCAAGGGGGTAAAAAGGCCAAGGCTAGGTTTTTTTTTTAAAAAAAAATCATCGATTAGCAACTAAAGGAACAACTAAATTTCAGAATTATCAATGGTATGAATATGTGCAATCCTTCTTTGACTGTTTATTTTTCATATTACTGAAAAAGCCTAAATGCACTCAAGGAACATAATTACATAATATCACCCCTTTCATGTTTCAAAAGAATTTGAGTTTTAAACAGGTTAGGCTCACCCAATGTACATCACTATCACTTTGCTTCCCCAGTAAATATTCATGTTGTTTGCAAAAAAGCATATGGCTGATCCAGATAAAGAAGCTTGATCTTCTGAATACTCATCAGTCATTGTGTGCCAAATCTCTCTCAAAAAGGGAAATAACTATTTCCAAATAACATTAAATAGAATTTGCTAAGATAGCATAGAAATGGGAAGAGGGGGCAGTGGGATTGAGGGGTTAGCGTATATAGCATCTCCACGAACAGACTCTCTATGGCTTCATTTGGCACATAAGATGGGTTCGTGTGAATCCCCTAATATGTTCAAGAGAGACAGAATGAAAATTTTTAAACACTGCATTTGTAATTTTAAAAATTCATTACCATAATATGTGGTGGCATAAAATACTCACATAAAATCTGCAAAGAGATTACATATACCTCTGGAGGCCAAGTGTATCAATTGTTTAATAAGTAACATGAAATTCCTTTCATTAAAAGACTGGCCTTTCCTTTAACCTAACCTAACCTTATTCACAAATTAATACCTATTCATAAGTTAATTTTCACTGACCCATGATCAACTCTGATCTGGCATACCTCTTCATGGTTTAAATGAGGAGTTCTCAAACTTTTTCAGCCACAGAGCCCTTTTTGAAGCAAAAGTTTCTTGTGGAGCCCCAAGAAATGTTATTGTTATATTATATTATGTATATATATCAGGCACGGACAAACTTTTTGACACATTGCATTTTAAAAATTGACAGACGGGCCGGGACAGTTGCAGATGAATGGAGAGTGTTTGTGTGAACTAATTGAAAAAACATGAACAAATTCCTTCGCACTTCACATATTTCATTTGTAGTTCAAACAGGAAGGAAGAACGGACGGACGGAAGGACAGAAGGATACAATATTTTAAATGAAGAACAATTTTAACCAATGTAAACTTAACAGTATTTCAGTGGAATACCCCAGGGGCCATTCAGTCCAACCCCCTTCTGCCATGCAGGAAAAACACAATCAAAGCACACCCAACAGATGGCCACCCAGCCCTTGTAATAACAATATTAGTAATAGAAACAACCCCAGGGGCCATCCAGTCCCATCCCCTTCTGCCATGCAGTAAAAACACAATCAATCCCCCCTAGCAGTGGGAGGGAAACAGGGTTTTGGAAGCAAAGAAGGTGAGAGAGAAAGGTTCTGGGGAGTGAGGATGGTGAGGGGAAAATGCTTTTGGGTGAGGGAGGGTGAAAAAGGCTTTTAACAGCAAGGGAGGCGGGGGAGAGCAGAAAAGAGAAGGGGAAGGCGCGGAGCCCCTCAGTATGCTTCACAAAGCCCCAAGGGCTCTACGGAGCACTCTTTAAGAACTGCTGGTTTAAATGTTCTTACCCATTGGGCATTACCTCCAGACCCTGGTGGGTTTGAAGATGATAGGAAAATGCAATAGATAGATAGATAGATAGATAGATAGATAGGGAAGGAAAAATGGGAGGGGAGGGAATAGCTAGACATGAATTCAAGCACGCCCATAGCCAAGTAACATCTATTCAGAAGTAAACTCTGATGAATGTAATGTGATTTACATTCAGCTAAGTGTATTTAGGATTGCTCTTAAATGCCGTTTTATTCTGGAAGTGTCTTACATAAATGCTTATTGTAAATATATTGTGAGAACTAATTGTCTTTGTTATTGGTTTTAGTTGGTAATGATGGTAGTAACTCTGTAATTTGTTCCACAGAGAACATGACCGATGAGCAATAAAAGTTAATATGTTGGTGGTGGGGGTATGGGTCTTATGTATATATCCCCTACTTGCTAATTGGCCTTGTAAATCAAAGGATCAAATACATAGACTTAGATATTACATTTGCTAAGTGACTTCTTTACAGAAAAATGTACACTTGTTGGCAGTAGAACTTGACACATGACATAGTATATTTACTCACCTCTAATTAGCAAATGGTACTGATGCAGCTTATAGGTGAAGAAACTAACCTGATTTACATGGTGAGTTCTACTAAAAAAAAGATATACCAGGAGAGAAGAATGCAGTATGCAATGTATAAATGTATTGCATTTGACAGATACATCAAATGAAATGACACGATAGAAGTTATGGTTATTTTATGTTTAGACTATTTTACATCAGCCTTCCCTGATCTGTTTCCTTTCAAATGTTTTGGTTTACATTCACACTGGAGCAAATGGAATTTGAAATCCAAAACAACTGCAGAGTACCATGTTGGAGAAGATTTCAGATACCATTTGGTAGCTCACGAGTAAGATCATTGGTCAGATCATGGACTGCTCAAATACCCAGGGTTTAAAATTGCATTTTACCTGCAATCCCAAACCACCTAAGAATGAAACTCTTACTACTTGAAACATGGAGCATAGTGTTTAAAATAGTTACCGCTAGATGCCTCTCCTAGAGCACAAACAGCCCCTAGCCTGAGCCATTTGTAAGATGGAAACCCCACAATATAAGGCCTAATGAGATATTCTCCATTTGCAGGATTATTTTTTAAATTTGTTTCTGTTCCAAAATGGCTAGTAAAACTGGATAACTTCTTAACTCTTTCACTGATTGAACGTTTTGTGTCATTACAGTATGCTGTTATCATAAAATATACTGCTTTGAAATTGAGTCTATCATTTTGAAACACCATATATTGAATGATTTTGATTGTAAACAATTCTCGCTAAGCTCTGGTTGCAGAGGATGACAATGATTTCTAACAGTTATTCTTGTATAAATAAATTTATATGAAGTTGATTTTCACTAACAACTCGCTCTACTTAATGAAACATACTCCCAGTCAAATTGCCATTCTGTAATTCAAATAGAATTTATACTAGCAAAATGTGGCAGAACTCAGTCTATCATTCATCAGATAGGATGAATAGAATAGCTTTATTTGTCATTGTGCTTTTACACAATTAAATTACATGCTTTCCCTTGCACTCACCACAAAATAATACTTCCATCCCTCCACATCCCCACCACATAGCCCCCAATGCCACATCAATGTGAAACCATAGAGTTCAACATAGCCACAGCTCTGGAATAAAAACTATCCTTCAGTCTGTTTGTCCTTGACTTTGTCACCCTGTACTGTTGCTAGATGGCAATAATTCAAAAAAGGAATATGCTGGGTGAGATGGATCCCCAAGAATGCTCTGAGCTTTCTTAAGACAGCAGGAATTAAAAAGTTATTCTACCAAGGGGAAGAGGGCATCCAATGATTCCCTGTGCAAAAGTGGTGACCCTTTACAATACCTTCCTATCTGCACAGATACAGTAGGTTAGGACACTCTCTATAGCACAACTGTAGAAAATCACCAGCAGTTTTTCATTCAGAAAAGGATTATCTCGGGCAACAGATAACCAATTCTCTGTTTCTGTTGACAGAGAATGGGTATCATTTTGAATCCAAATTCAGGATGTTCTACTTCAGGCCACTGAAATGCCATTAATATAGCAAGTTGAAATGCAATGTCTTATATTTAGAGGATAGTGACAGTAGTGGTTTGTGAATGAGTTGCCAAAATGTAGGACAAATGATTGAAAACTGTTGAAGAGACTTGTTTTGCATCCTAGTACATATATCTAAATATCCCTTTCCATTCTCTTTCTCTTTCTCTCTCATTCTTTTCCTCTCCCTTCTTCCCCTCTCTTTTCCCACTTACTGTCAGGAAGGGCCACTTCCGAAGGGCCAAGTCAACAAAGCCTGGTATCAACAGAGACGAATGGCGGTAGCAGCTACAACAGTGAGTAGATTTGGTTGAGTTGGGAGAGGGGGGTGGAACCAAAAAATAACTGTGTAAAGAGGTGGCACTGCATTCCTTAGATACTTTGGGATAGCCTTTGCTGAAAAGTTGCGGGGATATAGTTTCCATTGCATTAGACGTATTAGTAACATTCCCGGTACTCCTCAAAAGGCAGCCAGCAGGATGGGGGCTGTATATTCTACCCACAGCTTTCTGTTCCAGCCACTTCTTCTTATGAACCCATCTGTTTGTTCCATTGTTGTTTATGAAGCCATTTCAGTGGCATAAGCTGGTGCAGGGAAATAGCGGCATGGAGCCAGCTGTACAGTTAGTGGATCATCAGCTAAATGATCCCCTTCATTGGCATGTGCTGATGGGTCTCTGCCAATCCCAGTTTGGTGCTGAACAGGAACATTGATTTATGATGCAGCATATGCTTCTCTGCTCTATTTTTAGAATGAGCAGAGAGATCCTGCTTCCAGCACAGCATGATCATCTTTAAGAAATTCTTCCTCCAAATGGTCTTATCCATCAGGAGAAATGAATCCTAATAATAATTTGGCCCTGCTTTCCACAAGAAAAGATTTCAAACAATACTAGTTTATTTTATATATATATTCTGGAATGGATAGAAAGGGGGATAATTTTTACCAGCTGTAGATAAAAAACAAGGAGCTAATTGAAATTATTGGTTAAAATTGGTAGGAACTACTGCATTAATGGGGATTAAAATAAACATGGATTTACAAAGTTTTTATTGATTTTTTTTGTGTCTACTCTAGTTGGGAATAAATATTAGATTTAGCTAATAATATAGGTCTTCCCTAAATCCAAGAAATGTAAGGTGAATGCTAAGGATTTCTGCAGGAATGTTTTCATCATATCAAGGAATTCTGAGACCTATAACATTAGCTTAATCATAGCCAAAAAAAAACCCCAATGAATGAAGAAAATGTAAAAGTGAGAAGACGTTCTGGTTTTTGGGGTGATGGTGGGATGAGATGAAACCCATGGGTAAATGACAACAAAGGAAACTAGGATGAGAATCAGATAGCATGACTGAGGTCATGCCTACATGGATCCAATGAAGTGGACTCACCTTTTGAGCACTATGAGGAGTTCACACAATGTAGAGCAGATTCGTACTAGAAGGAGTGCATCTAGCAGCCAGAGAGAACAGGATTTACTCTAGAGCTTTCAGGGGGTCTGGAGTGCCCCTGGTATTTTGGAGGTGTAGAAAGCTCAGCCCAATCAAGTGTCCACATGTCCAACAGACCCATCACTGGGTTGCCTGCCAGAAATAGCTCCCTCACAGAGGTTTGCTGCTGATGTTGCTTCTAGTGAGGTCACAACAGAGTGACTAGCCATGTAACCAGGAGAAATGACATCACAGTAAGTCGCTACAAGGAAGTTGCTTGTGACCAGTGACACAGTGGTGGCACTGGTAGGTCCAGTGCACCCTTGGCCCATCTCTCTAATTGGACACTAAAAGGACTCTGGGAATGTATCAGGGCAGCTCCAGAGTTTACCCCAGAGTATGTGAGTATGTGTAGACCCAGCCTGAGTGCTGTCAGTAGAGAAGATAAAGGATCCATGATGGTTGTCAGTGTGCACATGGAATTAGTGCATTTGAATATCTGGAATAGATTCAAATGGAATAGAATATTTGGGAATTACCCTGACTCTGGCACTGCATTAATATGAATACTGTTAAAATATGGCCTCAATTATTTTGCTCATCCTAACTAGACTGGACCTGCTGAATCAATGGGATTTAGCGATATGTTGACTTACCATTCACCAGATGTTTATCTGGGTCTATTCCAGTTATTGTTAACTAACATCCCAGCCTATGATTTGTTAATGTGAACAAATAATACAAGATTTATTCTCTCCACTACTTGGGTCTTGTCGAAGTCAGGAACAGGAATGTCTGTCAGTTCTCCTATACTCAGGTTACAAAAGTAGAGAAAGGAAAACTATTAGGAACCATCCCTGTTTATGAACTGAATTATTGCTTCTTCAGCTTTGGCTGGGAAAGGGAGAACTACCCTCATTATCCTCTTTGTACTGAGAGCAGCAGTCATTGATCAGTAAGGTAGATTATCTGTATCCAGTAGGCAAGCTGAACTTTAACAGCCATTAAATGAAAGGTAACTTCAGAGCTATTAAGTTTAATAGCTTATGGAGTAATAAGTTTCAGCTTGGAAAATAACAGTCGGGGGGTCACTTTGAGTTGATGGGAGACTACATTAGGCAGGCAGTAGCCATGTGTGTCTTTGTATTTAGGTTTGCCGTACTACTTTTCAAGTTACAACAATGCTGCCTTGTACTGCGCCATAAAATGAAATAAAATAATTCTTAAAATATGAGCAGTTATAGTACTAGTTCAAAGATTAAGATTTTCACACTGTAAAAAAATAGCCAGAATAGTGCTTACTGCTTATCTTGACATTAACATTGCGTCTGTAAAGAGATCACCAGTGGAAATTTCAGAGAAGATTTTTTTTTCAACCTTGCTGCCTTTCACCTGCTAGTGATATCCGAATGAGGAAGACTCTCGTTTAAAGCATTATTTGAGGATTTTTAAGTCATAATTTGTTCCAAATACATACAGTCACAGTATATTGTGTCATGATGAGGTGGTGTTTTCTGGTTATATCAGTTTAGCAGGATTTTAAAATGTTTTTTCTCCTTTTTGAGGAGGAAAGCGCTGGACTGGATGTTTTAAAACAGCAGCGAATGTCAAAGTTATCCAAGTGAATTGAGCATTGTTATCGTGAATGCTCACACAAGCTAGAACACATAGTTTTTATTTTCTTAATCACTCCTGCCCCATTCCTTTTTTCTATATTTTATTTTGGTTATATTCATTACATTGAATGACTTGATTACACCATAAACTGTCTATAATGAAATTTACAGCCCATCCCATCTTGAGGAATTTGGTGGAAAATATTCATACATTTTAAATGGAGACATTCAATTATTGTTATTGTGGGCCTTCAAGTAATATCTGATTGATAGTAACTTTAAGGAGACCCAATTACAGGGGGTTATTGTTAATATTTAGTCAGAAGGGAGTTGCCTTTCTTTCCTCTAAGGCTGAGACAGTGTGACTTGCTTAGGGTCTGCCAAGGGGCTTCACGACCAAATGAGAATTCAAACCCTGGTCTCCTGGTCATAACCTAATGCTCAAACTACTAAACCAGATATCTCAGTCATTCTACATTTTAATTCCATTTTAATTCATTAAGTTCCAGTCTAATATAATAGAACCAATAGACCGAGAGAGTTGTTTCAGGTGATGAGGAGCTTCTCCACTCTTCGGGGGAGGGGGGGGGCTGATCACCTGACAACTCGATGTGTCGAGTTCACACATCACTTTGCAGATAACGTCGCTCGAATGCGCTCCGACTTGGATGTCTGCGTTTGTATAGAGCCTAAGGATGTAACCGAGGCACCTGCTTCTCAGGTTTTATTGGATTCGTTTTGACTTGTTCAGCCTAATGATGTTGACAAGGTACTTGGAACTGTGAGGGCGACCACCTGTGCCTTAGATCCTTGCCTATCTTGGCTTATTAAACTTGCCAGTGGATGGTTGGTTGATTGGATTATGAGAATCATCAACACCTCTCTTCAACGGGGGCGTATACCACCCTTCCTTAAAAAAGCAATTGTTAGGCCTGTGTTGAAGAAGGCCACGTTAGATCCTTCATCATTGGACAACTACAGAGCAATCTCCAACAAAAGAAACAAAAACCGTCAGGATTGCCACAAACTAGAGGGATTAAATGAATTGAAACACAATTGATATTACAATCATACAATCATAGAATTGGAAGATGCCACAAGGGCATCCAGCCCTCTGCCATGCAGGAATAATAATATTAAAAGACCTAGCCAGCACACTGCTGTTCAGATCTCTTTCAAATGAAGACCGGATTACATATGAAAAACTTATGTACCAATGCAACAAACATCTCTCCTGAAAAGGACTTCCAGGAGTCTGGGAGCAGCCAACAGGAAGCCCACCTACCATTAATATCCCCATAAAATGTACTTCTGATGGCAGTGGACCTAAAATAATAACAACAAAAGAAGGTAAAAGTCTGTATTTGTAACATTCATTCAAAATGTTCTCCATAGACATATTTGTATTTGTCTCACAGGCTATCCCAAGATTATATTCAGCCACCATGGCTATGGAATGTGTGGAACTCTACTACAGATACTCTGATTATTTTCCGATAAGAGCAAGAATAAATCTGTATAAAGATAAAGTGTTTTTATTGAGGCACAGTCTTCTTCGTGGTGGTCAGTAAAGATCACAGCAAAGGGGCTATTTCCCCTGTCAGATTCTTCCCACTTCCCTTAGCTACCTACTGCATGCTTATTTATTCTAATCTCCTTTTGTTCATGGTCACATAAGTCTTCTATGCTGACTTCTTTTTCTTACAGTATTTGGTTCTTCATCTACCCTTCTAAAATATAAAAAATCCCCTCTTATTAGTGCTGCTCAACTTATCAGTCATATGTCTTTTGGATTTTTGGCCCAGCAGCAGAGAGAACACAATTCATTAATATTTGATAATGCTGTGAAAATGAGAATGTTGGAAAAGAAAATAATCCATTAAAACAGATGTGTGCGCTCTTGCACGTACTTGCTTGAATTATCTTGCGGTATCTGTTATACAGCGCCCTGCTTGAGGCACACTGGAGTCTGGATTATTTTAAATAGGTCTCCACAGAACAAGAATATTCAAATTTAAAAAGTTATGATATGCAGTCCAGTAGGTGCAATCCACTATCCTTTATGATAGACATAAGCAACTTAGAGGATTTCTGGAGAACAGGGGAAATTGCAGTAGACATGTTGTTGCTGTTTTCAAAGGGTGGAGGGAGGAGTTAAATACAATGTGGACTAGACCAGCGTTTCTCAATCTGAGGGTTGGAACCCCTGTGGGGGGTCACAAAGAGGATTTCAGAGGGGTCACCAAAGACCATATTTCTGATGGTCTTAGGAACCCAAATCCCTCCAATATTTTCTGTTGGTCATGGGGGTTCTGTGTGGGAAGTTTGGCCCAATTCTATTGTTGGTGGGGTTCAAGGGGCTCATTGATTGTAGGTGAACTAAAAATCCCAGCAACTACAACTCCCAAATATCAAGGTCTATTTTCCCCAAACTCCGCCAATATTCAGTTTGGGCATCTTGAGTATTCATGCCTAGTTTCGTCCAGATCCGTCATTGTTTGGAATCCACAGTGCTCTCTGGATGTAGGTAAACTACAAATCCCAAACTCAAGATCAATGCCCATCAAACCCTTCCAGTATTTTCTGTTGGTCATGGGAGTTCTGTGTGCCAAGTTTGGTTCAGTTCCATTGTTGATGGAGTTCAGAATGCTCTTTGATTGTAGGTGAACTATAAATTCCAGCAATTACAACTCCCAAATGACAAAATCAATCCCCCCAACCCCACCATTTGGGTGTGTCGTTTATTTGTACCAAATTTGGTCCAGTGAATGAAAACACATCCTGCATATCAGATATTTACATTATGATTCATAACAGTAGCAAAATGAGGGTTATGAAGCAGCAACAAAAATAATTTTATGGTTGGGGGTCACCACAATATGAGGAACTTTAGGGGTCACGGCATTAGGAAAATTGAGAACCACTGGACTAGACAGTGTTGGAAGTCAACCACATCCTGCACAAGTTTATTGTACTATTCATCAATAGATAGACAGATGAGTTATCTGATAGCGAAAGCCCTTCCCACAATGTCCCTATTACTTCCTATTTCTTTGTTTGTAAGATTGATACTTTTAGAGGCATGCCTCTTTTTATTCAAAATTTCTAGCCACATGGTCAGCCCCTGGGTTTCCATTTTGTTCTTCTCTTATGAGCATGGAGAGAGACAAGATGTTTATTGATAGTTAGATGTAATGCTTTCAATAGTCTTTTGTAACTTTTAAAGCTTGACTTCTCCTGTGATTGCTGAAGCTCATTGGCTCTACTGCTATGCTCAAGAAGCTTCTGGTCTGCTAAAACTGCTGCTGTTGCCACTTTTGCTGCTTTACATTTTTTAAATGTCTTTTATTCTTTTTGAAACTACCCAACAGACAGTGTTACTGTTAGACAGATGTGTAATTACTAAATCCAAAGTGTGATCATCCTAGAAAGAAGCGACTAGTGGGGTGACACAGTTTCTGTCTTGGGCCCAGTGCAACTCAATGTCTTTGTAACTGACTTGGATAATGGAATAGAGGGCATGCTTACTGAATTTGATAATGACACCAAATTAGGAAGAGGACAGGATAAGAATTCAAAATGACCTTAACAGACTGGAGGACTGAGCCAAAACTAACAAAATGAATTTCCAAGGGTGAAATGTAAGAAACTACATTTAGATAAAAGAAATGAAATGTGCAGATATGGAATGGGTGATGCCTAGCATGACATTACATGTGAAAAGTGATCTAAGAATTGTAGTAGGCCAACGAACACAAAATCTTCCACCCCACATGACATCCTTCCTCCAAAACTACTCTGCCACAATCTACCGTCATTTTTCTTCATATCGCTTTTCTTTTGCTCTTTACTTGTGGTACGACAATAAATTGGAAGGATATAAGAGGCAAGCCCCTGATGGCACAGTGGGTTAAACCGTTGAGCTGTTAAACTTGCTGACCAAAAGGTCGGTGGTTCGAATGTGAGGAGCGGAGTGAGCTCCCACTGTTAACCCCAGCTTCTGCAGTTCGAAAACATGCAAATGTGAGTAGATCACTCTGGTAAGAAGGTAACGGTGCTCCATGCAGTCATGCCGGCCACATGATCTTGGAGGTGTCTTTGGACAATGCCAACTCTTTGGCTTAGAAATGGAGATGAGCACCATCTCCCCAGAATCGGATATGACTAGACTTAATATCAGGTGAAAACCTTTACCTTTACTAAGAGGCAATAGGAGCAGGCATGAGGTGAAGTAAGTTGCAAGGTAAGGTGTTGAGATCGTACAAGATGATGAAAAAAGAGGACGAGAATGTCGGCAGCAGAATATAAAGAGTGAAGGAATTATGCTAAAATCATGAGGTGAGGCAACCGAGAAGAAAAAAAGGGATTGGACAAGGTAGCAACTCATCAAGGGAAGGAGGTAAAGTGGCAGCAGAAGGCATGCACATTGGCTATGAAGGTGAGCACTTATATTGATGAAAATGAAGGTAAAATTTGGGAAGGTGTTATCAAAAAGGAAACCAGTCTTCCACAGTGGACCGACACTTGCCTTGAAACATTTTATTTCTTAAAAAATAAATTACTTCCTTGACAGAATTTCCCGACATTGGAGAAACCCCTCTCTCATTATTTCCCTTTCAGCCTTTGAATATTCTTTCCATTCCTCTGGGTAATGCATATGTTTTCTTCTTCCAAATGTTCCTGAAGTCCTATACCCTTTTTCCAGGTTCATAAGGTTGCTCACAGATACCTCTAACTGTCAGAAGGTGACAGGAATGCGAGACAGAACTCAATCTTTTGAAGAATTTACCAAAATCCACATTTTAAAAAATATAATAAATGATCAATAATACTGATATTGCAACCATACTCTGCCTGAAATGTTTTCAGAGGTCTTTTGAAATTAGGTCAAGAGGTACATTTAGAAGCAGAAGTGGAAGAGCCCACAAGGGCAAATATGGCAGGAAGACCATACAAATATGACAATCCACTGGCATCTCCTGGGATAAGCTCCTAGGTAACTTTGGATAATCACTGGTTCTGAGATATCTTAAACTGGTAATGGCATTTTTCCAGGCAAGACAAAAAGCAGAGGTTTTTTTGTGAAACCCAGTTCTGCCTGTGATGTTCTGCCAAGACACTGTTTTTGTCTCGGCAAACACAGAGGAGTTGGGGGTTAGAAAAAGCACCCATCCCAGCATGACAGCTGTAATTCACAGCAAAAGGAAGATCTACCATATTTCACCACATAATAGTCACACACCCCTTTTTAAAGGGAAAAAGGGAGAAACGTGCAACTATCATGCAGTGGTGACTATTATGCAGTAAAAAAAGCACGTTTGAGGGGGCAACTGCATGGACACACCCTTTTAAGCATCACTCACTCACGCAGCAATGCCAAAACAGAAAGAGGGCTCCCACACTGAAACATTTTTCTTTTTGGTGCTGCCACATGGACAGGTGAAGTGTCAGCCCATAGCGTCAAAAGCACAGTTGTATCCTTAATTAATTCACCTAGGTGAGTGAACTTGTTGGAAATAGCAACTTCCCAAGCCTTTCACTTTTTTTGTTAATGTATATATTTGCTAACCTGTATTCTATGTGTAAGTTGATTTGCCAGTTTGACTTACCTCTTTGATGTAGGAGGAGTTATAGACATGTGATTGTACTGAGCATGTTCAGACTTAGGACTCCATTTTGTATGCAGTATGTGTCCAGACCTGAGTGGAGGTGGATGCATGTAAGCTTAGAGACTTCAATGGATGCATGTATGCATATGGCCTTCAGTGAGTACAAATATATTTAAAGACTATGGACTATTGATTAAGAATGATACCCTGTGTACTCAACACAGAGAAGCTATATTCTGTCTGTAACTAAACTTCAATAAGAAATGTGCCTGTATGGCGAATGTTTATGAGTAAACAAGATACATTATTTTTCAAAGAAGACTGTTTTTTTAATCTCTGAGCGCATATTTTAAACTAAAATGTTTTTAAAGGGAGTGTATATCTTTTGGGCAGTTACAACTGCAAAGAAACAACCATCCTCTGCTAACCAAATATATTTTTTGTAGTGGCATGTCTTTGTCCTTGGCAGTTCAAAGACATGGTTCTTCAGTTTAACAGCTGAGTTACCTGTGTGCCATTACATAAAAGCTTGTAAATATGACTTGTTCAACAATGATAACAATGTCATGCTTTTCTTGACTAGTGGTTTTCAGAAGGTGGTTTCCACATATTCATGGAGATTCACATTTGTCAAAAGGATATGTGCCCATAGACTGGGTGCATTTATTTTCCAATAGAACTAAGGCTGCTACTATTACAACAGGGAATACTAATAACAAATTAGTCACCTTGAAAATGAGTGACTATTATGTCTTGGCTACTATTATGTAATGAAATACGGTAATTAATTACCATTTTAAAGACTATTTTAAAGAAAATTGCACCTTGAAATTCACCTTTGGGTGTTGGATAATGTCCCATCGGCATTCAGCTTCAGCTGTAAGAGATGTCAGTTATCTAAATCTTTTATTTGAAGTTAAATAGAATGCAACTAGAAACAGCTATGGAAGATGGCTATCCAGTCTCTTAAAAAAAAAAAGCTTTCAGAGAGGGAGACTCCAGTTCTGAAACAGTGTATTCCACTGCTGAAAAGTTCTTACCATCTGCCTAATGTTTGTGTAGGATCCCACTCTCCTCATATTTTGAATTCATTTCTCTTTGTGTTAATATTTGAGGCAGGAAAAATCCAGATAGCTCTATCTTCAATTAGATATATTTTGCAACATTTGAATATGGCTATGGTGTCACCACTTAATCTTCTCTTCTACAGGCTAAGCATACTAAGCTCCCTAAAATGTTTTTTTCAGGATTGGTTTCCAGGCCTTTTACAATTTTGGTCACCCTTTTCCAGACACTTTCCAGTCTGTCAATATTCTTTTTGGTTTGATTATTTGTTTGTTGGAATACAGTATTCCAGGGAGCTCTGACCAAAGCAGAATACAGTGCTACTGATACTTCTCTCAACCTGGACATTATACTCCTATTAAACCTCAAATTGCATTGTCTTTTAAAGTTACTACTACAGCACACTTTCCTACAGCTTTTAGCCTCACAAATCAAAATCTTTATTTACCAAATAAATTACCTCCCATTTGTGATAATTTTGTTTTGCAGTACTTTCAAGTGTTCAGAAGGTTTAACATGCCTTATCTACCCATAATCCTGATAACAACCTTGCATTATTTGTTCTCTTTCTAATGAATTCATGGCAGAGATGAAATTATTATAAAGCTTTCCTTGATTAATCTGCCAAATAGCTGATTAAAGCTGGTGCCTCTATTCAATGTCCAGAAAATCCTTGATTGGTGTTGTTTGTTCATAAAATGATCAACTCAAAATCATGGCATTGCTAAAAGATATATATGAACTATATACATGTGTGCGCAATAGGGAGGAGATTCCATTTCAAATTTCAGAATATAATTGCTGGTAGTGAAGATACTTTATGAATTCTGAACTGCATACAATAAATACTTATACATCCAATGAATGATTTAAAAAAACTGTTCTTAGAAGTGTTGAATTCATAAGAAGTTATTGTGATAAATCTCTTAATATTCTCAGGAAAAGAGGAAGTCTTGAGGATATTTTGTATTCACTTGACAAGAGACACAATATACAAGACTGTTTCCAACAAAGACTTTGAGAAAAGAAAAGAAAGTTGCCTCGCATCTTTCTGGTCTAAAACTTGTCCAGACTGCACCAGAGAACATCTGATCTAATTTAGTCATCTTTTCTATTGGCCTTAATTGGGCATCATCACATTACCTAATAGGTTTTAATTAATTAAAATGATGTTGACATTCCAAAGGGGGAGCTGTGGTGCTTAATCAGCAGTTTTAGCAGAAAGCAGGTTTTCTGGCATTTAAATTGGAACTTCCACGTTCTCAGATTAACTCAATAGGGAATAATTAAATTCAATTAAACATTCATGAGATATTAGCACTGAAAATGAAAGGCATGTTCAACTAATGCAAGTTCAGATAGGCAAGCATTCCATTGTTTTGAGTGGGAAGACAGTATGTGTGGTCTCTTGAGGCTTTGAGACTCACAACTGCACTATGTTCAGCAGGAATGGGAACCAAGTATCCCCTCCTGTTGCTGTTGGACCGTAGTTCCCATATCCAGCATATCCGGTGGTAAGGAATTCTGGTAGGCATGGTCCAGTAACATCTGATGCATTGCACCATTCCTTCTCTTGCTATAATCATTCCAGAGTAATGTCTAGGCCAAGGGGTCCTCAAACTTTTTAAGCAGAGGGCTGGTCCACAATCCTTCAGACTGTGGAGGGGCTGAATTATCATTTGAAAAAAAGAACAAATTCCTATGTACACTGCACATGTCTTATTTGTAGTGCAAAAAAACCCAACAACAGTGAAGGAACAATACAAGATTTAAAAATAAAAACAATTTTAACCAACATAAACCTATCAGGATTTCAATGGGAAGTGTGGGCCTGCTTCTGGCCAGTGAAATAGTCAAGTTAATTAGGATTGTTGTTGTTATTTATTTATTTATTTATTTATTTATTTACAGCATTTATATTCCGCCCTTCTCACCCCGAAGGGGACTCAGGGCGGATCACATTACACATATAGACAAACATTCAATGCCTTTTAACAAAGACAAGACAAACATAGGCTCCGAGCGGGTCTCGAACTCATGACCTCCTGGTCAGCGTGATTCATTGCAGCTGGCTGCAGCTGGCTTGCTCTCCAGCCTGCGCCACAGCCCAGGCCTTCAAGTCATTTCAGACTCTGGGTGATCCTAAGTCTAAAACTGAAGACTGGGCCCACGTAAATGACCTTGGAGGGCCGTATCTGGCCCATGGGCCTTAGTTTGGGAATCCCTGGTCTAGGCAGTCCCCAAGTAGCAAACAAGATGGGTTCTGTAGGTTTGTTCTTAAGTTGAATTTGTATGTAAGTCAGAACAAGTACATTTTAAAATGTAACTCCAGCCAACACACACACACAAACACATATAAATGTATATGTATATATTAACACTGGAAAGGGTTAATACCTATGTGGGGTTTGTTTTGCTGTCTGTGACTCTATTCAGAAGATTTCCCCTCACTTTCTGTCCTTGTGATAATGCAATTTTGAAAAAAAATGGCTTGTAGAAACAAGGATTTGTAACAATGGGTTGTTTGTTAGTCAGATGTTTGTAACTCTGACTGGCTTAGGATACAAGTAAAATTTGGAGCTGGTAGCAGCAGTAGGGAACCAGAGTCCTTCTGCATATTGTTCCAGTGAAATTCCCATCTGGATAAGCTACATTGCGTGACTTCTTTTAAGGACATTACTGCTTGGTTTTTAAAAGAAAACTGCATTTGGTCAGAAAGGCATTCTCTCACATTTTAAATTTTTTTCTTTCCCTTATGGTCATGTGTATATTTCTGTAAAAATTGGATGAACACAAGGCTTTCTCATGTGGGTTGTTGGATTTCTCTATATGAGACGAGCTGAAGTTCATTCCAATTTTATATGGAACCTCCATCCCCCCCCCCTCTCTCATGTTGGGTTAGAAAGAATATTCATACTTATTCATTCTTTGATCAAAACAAATTTTTTTTTTATTTTGTAAGGAAAAGTACAATGGTACTCTTAATATCAGCTGGGATTTAGTTCCAGGGCCTCCCTGTGGATACCAAAATATGTGGAAGTTCAAGTCCCATTGTGGAGAAATTATTCTGTAGAGAAAATGAGTGTGTGTTTTTCACAAAAAGAGCCTGTTTTCTGTATTAAAGATTGCCTTCCAAACCCCTTTGTGTGAGGAAGATTGAACGGAAAGCGGCCTCAATGGGACTATCCACATCTTTTTGCTCCATTTGAGATTCAAAATGGCACAATAATCCCTGAAGCAAAGGTTGTGGGACATTGCCCTGGGAGAGCTTAGAGCCTGCTCAAACTCATCATGCTCCCCCAGAGTCTTAAACTTATCATACAGAGAGCCATTTAAGACATGTGGATCTAATGACCATAATAAAACTGTAATACAGAAAAATATGCAATTCAATGGATTTAAATAGATATTGCTTTCCTGTTTCTCAATTTTCAGTGCAATTGAGAATTTATGTTCCTATTCTCATGGATGTTCACAATGGGTATGAAGAGAACAGTTGATGTTTCTTAACAAGCAATCAATAACATTCTACATACATTTAGCCAATGTTTTTCTTGATTTCTTGATTTTATGACAAACAGAATGTATATTTCTATAAGGAAAATAGGCATTCCAAAAGCCAACAAAATCAATAAAATTTCAAAGCAACCACAGAATATTCCTCTGTGAACACAACTGATATAGAGAAGGAAAGGGTTGCAGGCACTGTTTCTAAATTGACCTAACACATTTGAATAGCATCTTGTACATCAGGACAAATTTGTGAGGGTCCAGGGGGCAGTTTTCTGCCTCTTAGATTTGTTCAGACTATTGAAAATGGCAAAAAATTGACACAAGTCTAAATCCACTTTTAAAAAATGAGTATTTTTTTAGTGTTATATAAGGCACTTATAGTCAATTACTAAGCTGACCCATTACTCCCAAGGTCTTATGGGAAAGGCAATGTCCTTTTTAATTTCAAAAATAGCATGGTTGAGAATAGACATGGATGAGGAGACATTTTAAAAAGTCTTGGGGGGGGGACTTTATATGGACCACCCTTTGTTCATCTTTGACAATAATTGTAGGATGTGGTTATACACTACTGTTTTACCTCTGATCACAGATTACTGAAGTTCTGTCCGAAAACTGAAATTGAATGTAAAATATATCAGTCTCAAGCTTGAAGCTGCATTATATGGTCAGTGTAGATGGGGGCCAATGTGTAGCTATGGTAACTTCATTCTGTTTGACAAAAAGATGGATTGGAGGAAATAAATTCACAAATAGATAGTAACTGAGGGATACTTTGGAAATTTATCTGCATAATAATGCAACATATACTTCAGTTCTTACTTTGAAGAATCCACCTTCCACTGTATCCCATATGAAAGGATGCATATGGAGTACAGAGACACTATCCTGATCTCAATGTCTGAAGACAGGGCTGCATATATGCTGGAAACACTAGAAAATAAAATCAGTTTGAGAACTGTCACAGATTTCAGCTTTTCAAGAATCTCAGATTTGACTGATCCAATAACTAGCCCTCATGAAGAAGGATATTGTAATGATATCCTTGAAAACACATATTTCACAACTAGCAGTTCCATAAGCACAACAAAGGTGCCAATAGGCAGCCCCAATATGTGCAATCTTGTACCACTTCAGCAGTTGCACTACTATTTATATATTTGGTAACCTGTATTCTATATGTATGTTGATTTGATTCTTTGGTGCAGGAGGAGTTACAGACATGTGATGATACTGATCATATGCAGACTCAAGACTCCATTTTATATCAGTATCTGTTTAGACCTCAGAGTAGGTGGATGCATACAAGTTGCTGTCAGTTTAGAGACTTCCGTATTTACTTATGGGCTTCAGTGAGTGTATCTATACTCAAAGACTATTGATATTGAATGTGTGTTCTCAACACAGAAGACGCTAATCCTATCTGTAACTGAATTTTACTAAGAAATGTGGCTGTATTATGCTATTTTTCACAGAAGACTTTGTTTTTAACTCTTAGTACATATTTTAACTAAGAGGTTTAAAGGGAGTGTATATCTTTTGGGCAACTTCAACTGTAAAGAAACAACCATCCTCTGCTAACCAAATATATTTTTGTAGTGGCATGTCTTTACCCTTGGCAGTCTAAAGACATGGTTCTTCAGTTTAACAACTGTAGTTACCTGTGTGCCATTACATGAATGCTTGTGAATATCACTTGTTACAAGAGTTGACTTCTAACAAGGTTATGCTCTTCTTGAAAAGTGGTTTGCCAAAGGTGTTCTCCACATATCCATGGAGATTCACATTTGCCAAAAGGATATGTGCCCAGAGACTGGGTACAATTAAGGTTAAATAGCTGATGCAATAAGTTATGTTTTGTAATAGGTTATGGAATGTCCAATAGCAAAGTAAATTGAGTATATATTTCAAATAAATGAAACAGAAAGAACCCTGCCCCCAGCATTCTTAAATGTATCCAGTCTGAGCTCTCTGATAAGTGGGTCCCCCCAAATCATAGTAACTGAAAAATATATTAATATTTTCCCTATCAAAAGAGTGGGCGGAGAAATGAGATTTCGCAGCAGTAACTAAACACACTACCCTTGGGTAAAAAAATATGCAAAATCATAATCTTTATGAGCCTTTTCCCCCTGAGCTATGTTCCTTACCAAATCATTTGTACTTCTGTTAAAAGGCTTCGGCAGCTTGGCATGCTATCCTTTCTTAAACCATAGCAGATAACCTTGAAATCGTCTGTTTCCCATTTCTTCTCAGAGTCCAAATGCTCTGACAACAGCAGCACACCCCAATATGATACCAGCTCTGGAGCCTTCAATCTGTTCAAAATTACTAATTCTATTTTGAAGGAGTTGTACTTTTCTTATCCATGAGAACTCATAATCTCATTGCAATTTCCTCTTTCAAAACTTTGCATACTGCATTTAAATTCTTATGCTTTGGAAAGCCTCATTTTAAGTAGGGGTCTCATCCTGAGTACACTTGGGGGGTCAGCCACCTGTTGCACTCCTCCATAACATTTTGCTAGCAGCTGCCAGGTCTAGATTCATTACAGCCATTTCTGTCAAGGAGAAAGTTACTGGTATGATCTGCAAGAATTGTATACTTTTCTACTCATGCAAAGTTACTGACTACACCAGGTGCAGAGCAACAGAGTCTCAAATTGTGCCTTTCCCCTTTCTTTTGTTCCACAGCAGCTGTAAGCCCTGAACTAATGCAATATTTCCTGTTGTATTCTGAAGCAGTGGGGGGCAGTGTTGGTCTGTGGTAGGGAACTAATATTATTTATCCATTGTAGACAATAAAACTTCATAGCAAAGGTTAACATTGGATGTTTCTCAAGATGCACATGTTTGTCAAATGAAATTTTAAATGCACATGCACACACACACACCGTTAATGGGTCTTTGGGAATGTGGTTGTTCTACTAAACCTTCTTGAGAGCTGTGAGCTTGGAAAAGTTTGGAAGGTTGGACTACAATGTCCAGAATCTCCAAGAGACAATGACCATTGGCCGCAGCAACCAAGGAATTCTGGGCACTGCATTTTGAAAGAGTGATATTTCTTTGCCTTGAAACAATCTTGCGCATTTGCACTTTAACAGATTGGAAACGCAAAGACACTGTGCAAGGACACTGTGCACTTTGACAATTAAATGTATGTCAGGTTATTCCATAATTCCTTTTTCAGTCTTATTGTTGTTAGAATAGCCACTCAGTTTGCAGCAGAGTACCAGCTTGGGAGGGGAGATTGGGGCTTCAGAAATGGCTTTCATGTTGTTTCTGCTTTTGCTAGGGAAAACAGACTCGTGGTAGCATTCCTTCTACAGTAGGTCAAAAAGATGCTTGACAGAGCTATTATGACAGCAAAAAGTTCTCAAGAAGCTCTTTTGTCATTCCTGTTTATTATTTGAATTGCCAGTGCTTGGGAAAATTACCTTTTGAAATATAGTTCCCAGAATCCCCCAGCCAACTTAGCCACTGACCATGCTGACTGGGGTAATATTTAAAAAACATACCAGTAAGTATGGGGCCTCTGGTGGCACAGTGTGTTAAAGCACGGAGCTGCTGAATTTGCGGACCAAAAGGTCCCAGGTTCAAATCCCGGGAGCGGAATGAGCACCCGCTGTTAGCCCCAGCTCCTGCCAACCTAGCAGTTCGAAGACATGCCAACGTGAGTAGATCAATCTGGTGGGAAGGTAATGGCGCTCCATGCAGTCATGCCGGCCACATGACCTTGGAGGTGTCTATGGACAACGCCAGCTCTTCGGCTTAGAAATGGAGATGAGCACCAACCCCCAGAGTCGGTCACGACTGGACTTAACGTCAGGGGAAACCTTTACCTTTTACCTTTTTTACCAGTAAGTACAGTAGAGTCTCACTTATCCAAGCTAAATGGGCCGGGAGAATGTTGGATAAGTGAATATGTTGGATAATAAGGATAGATTAAGGAGAAGCCTATTAAACATCAAATTAGGTTATGATTTTACAAATTAAGCACCAAAACATCATGTTATACAACAAATTTGACAGAAAAAGTAGTTCAATATGCAGTAATGCTATATAGTAATTACTGTATTTATGAATTTAGCACCAAAATATCCTGATGCATTGAAAACATTGACTACAAAAATGCATTGGATAATCCAGAATGTTGGATAAGTGAGACTCTACTGTATTCCAAGGTTGGTGAATTACAGTCACAGGGGCTTTGTTGCACATAAGAGGGAAGTCCAGGCAAAACATCAAGGGACCACATGAACCACCTCCAGCAGACTGACTCAAGACATGTTCATCCTGGTGAAACAGTAGTCGCTGATGAATTTTATTTCAATACTGACAATGGGAGAGCACCAGATCATACCTGGTAACAAAAAAGCCAGGACAGCTGTGTGGCACACAAAGGATTTGCCAAGAAAATTAAACAGGAGCTGCCAGGAAGAACTAGTATTATTGCCCGAACTTCAGTCTCATTTTATTGTGGTGTTCCAATTTAAAGGAAGAATCAGATCCTCCAGGGCCAGACAGCACTATAAAACAGGCCACCTCTGAAGATCTTGCCTCCTCAAGGAAGAGGGTGGAGTATTTTCCTAAAGACATGAGTTGCCAAAGGAGCTGATTCTTGTGTTAGAGAGGCAGGGCAGGATGAACATAAGAGATAGAGGCTGCAGAAGACCCAATGAAGTTCCCAGTTGCTTGGGGAGGGTTTCTTGAGAGAATGAGGCTCTTCCAAGGGCAACATTATGCTGCAGATTTTTCCGCACAGTCCTGGGTAAAATCCCAGGCAGCATAACTGTAAAACTCAGAATTGAGGAGCTGATTGAAAGTGTGTCTATTCTAGTTCTTATCAGATACTTTCTTAATCCTTGATCTTACTCCTTGGTGCCTGTGTTAGAGTTAAGACCTTATGTGCAAGTCCACCACCCCCCTCCCATTTCTACACACTTTAAAAACAGTTTACAAACCAAGTCCCATCGTATGACGCAAAACTACTTCCACCAGTCACCCCATGGGACTGTTTCAAAAATGTTTGGAAATGAAGGATTCTAGAGTCAGGGAGCAATTGTCTTCAGAGCTCCCAATTTACACAGAAAGGTGTTTATTGTTACGTTGGGGTGGGAACTGTCAGATTTGTCCATGTTAGTTTGTTTTAGTGACGTTTAAAATAGCATTACTGTGGGCAGTCTCAAAATGTGCCTCGACATGCCTTTTCTTGCCAGTACTCCTCTTTTCATGAAACCTTTGTGGTAATTTTTAAAATTAATTTATTCATTAGGAATTGTGCAATTTTGATATATCACCACTTTGCGGTGGCTAAATTTCCCCCTTATAGTAGACCTAGATTTTGGACTTCTGCAATTGTGAAGTTTTCCTTAAAAGAAGAAAGAACGAGGAATGGGTGAGGATTACACTTGCCTGTGTGATGTCTCAGAACATGGAGGATTACAGTAGAAACAGTCAAAATATATCATATGTGATGAGATTGAAAATATTATCCATTCTCTTTAAAAACCAAATGCTATAGTAGGAAGATGATTCTGCCCACCCCCTTTCCCCTCCTCATGAGATGAGGTCCTGTGTTTGATTCTGTTCTTGTGTGACCTTGGTTTGACTTGCTGGAGCCCTGAACTTCTCCTTAATTTGGATTTTGGCTGAGAGTTGGAACCCATCCCCAATTTGCTTGCTTTTAGGTAAGATTCGCCTCATATGACCCTTGTACTGGAGATGGAAAGAACATTCCATTTGACTGTGTGTGGTATGACAGTGGGTTGGACTGGATGGCTCTTAGGACCAATTCCCTCTTTCCTATTTCTTTATGACTGGGAAACCCTACAGGGAAGAAGAATAGAACAATGGAATAATCTTGGCAGTTTTCACCTCTTGTTTGAACCTTCTGAAGTGTTGTGGGGAAATTATTCTGCAAAGAAAAACATGCAAGGTTGTGTGTGTTCAAAAAATATTTCCTGTACCGAAAACACTTTTTCTTGTAGAAGGAATTTTCCAGCTTTTCCAAAATAGAATGCCCTGAAGAATGCCTTGACCTTGCACCCAGAGCACATCTAGTCTTGGCTTGAGTGGAGCAGAACACCCTAACACTTGCTATTGAGGTAGATGTCCCTTTCTGCATAATGGTAGGGCTGGGGCAGTTTTAGAAGTGGGGACTATATACAGAGTGTTTCAAAAATATGGACCCAAATTGAAATTACTATATTTCTGCAACTGCAAACTGCCCATGAATTAAACTCTTACAACTTGAAAGGCTAGGGCACTGGTTCTCAACCTGGTGTCCCCAGATGTTTTTGGCCTACAACTCCCAGAAATCCCAGCCAATTTACCAGCTGTTAGGATACCTGGGAGTTTACTGTGTTTTGTCACTAGTTACAAGAGCCTAGAAACAAAAGTGATCAATAAATGTTGTAACTCTATTTGTATACTACTGAGAGGCGTAAATTGCAGTGGTTCATCTGTGTGAAGTACCATGGCATCATGCTGATGTGTTTCTGAGTGCTGCAGTCAAACGATTCTGCTGCTGAAACTTTAGCCATCATGCAATTTACTGCCATTCAGTTGCAACTGAATTTTTGACCCAGCTGCTAGTCAAACGATATGCCTGCCTGTTCATTAAAAAAGACAGGAAAAGTAGTCACAAAAGAAGCTTCAGAAAGAGCTTTATTGACTTGTAAAAGAATGAGGATTTTTTTTCCTAGATTACTTTGGAGGCAGAAGGAAGTTAGCATTCATGGCATTTAAAGCATGTGTGTGTGTGTGTATGTGTGTGCCTGTGTACATATAGTCCCACTTTTATCCTGGAATTGATAAGTTGTGTGTTTTATTTTAAAGATTTTAAAGTACTTTTTCTGTTATGAATTTTAATTCTGTAATTTGTACTGTGTTTTAATTGTATGCTTGTTCTCAGGGCTTCGTCCCCATGTAAACCACCCCGAGTCCCTTCAGGGAGATGGAGGCGGGTTATAAGAAATAAATTATTACTATTACATGTGTTTTAATGTTAGCAGTATGATTCTAATATATGCTATAAGGCTAACATAATAGAACAGTACTTTGCCAAAGCCCATTTGATGGAGACTAGGACTGAAGTAAGATTTTAACTGAGAACTTTATATTCTTAGCTGCTACCGTTCACTCTTCCTTCACTGTTACCAGCTTCTGAAATAGGAAAGATTTCTTTTCACCCTTGCAGTTTCACCAAGGAATGTCTTACTTGTACTGCAAGAGAGTGAGATGGCAGAAATACATAACCTTTATAGATTTCCCCTGCCCTTGTTTACCTATGTGGAGTTCCTTGACTCAGATCCTGCAACTGAAGCAGAGCTTGGGAAATTACTTCTTAACATAAGTCATTTGTTGTTACATAGTGTTTGTGTGCGCCTTCAAGTCGTTTATTGACTTATGGCAACCCCATGAATTTTATATGGTTTCCTTAGGCAAGGAAATGTAGCCTATAACACCTGGTATTTTTTGGTAGTCTTTCAACCAAGTACTAACCCAGGCCTGACCTTGCTGAGTTGCCAAGATCAGACAGCGTCTGATGCCTTTAGGGTGTTTAGGCCAAGTGTTGTTAACACATTACAATATATTTTATGGATAGCTATGGTACTTGCATTATGCATTACTCGTTATTTGTTTTCCCATACTTTATAACATGTTTGTTTTGATAAAAGATTGGCATAAAAGAGTGGACAGGATCACTCAAAATGCCTCTAAAATGTCTTTAAATGCCTTTTGAGGTAACTAGAAACACATTATACCAAAAAGGAAACTTGTCATTTCCATGTGTGATTCAAAATGCCCAGTGACTGTGCATTGCTACCTTATTTGTGACTTCCAAAGTCTTCTCTAGCATCCTACTTATTTATAACACCAAAACTGTGTGTAATTTTGACAAAAAGCCTGACATAAAAAACTCATTTAAAAACTGAGGGAAAAGTGTCATCTGGCCCAAGGGGAGAAAACATTTTATTATTTGGGTGTGTTCATGTGTGAAAAGAAATAAGCAAATGTTTAAATCACTAGTTCAGACTTATGCTACTGCTTCTGGCATAATGCTTTCCTGGCATAGAGACAAGCAGCACGGGTTGAAAGCACTGGGATTTTGGTATTTGTCATAGGAGAATACTGTGGCTTGATACTGAGTTTATGCACACTGAAAATAAGTACATGCTCCGGGAACTGGTAGTTAAAATAAGTGCACACTTTATTGTTTCTGGTAATCTTTTCAGGAGTAGCTCAGAAGAAAAATCTTCACATATGTTATAAATCCTCTGGAACTGGCTTTCAGGTGCACTTGGTTAGTCTTCTTTCTGTCACTCTTAGTGGTTCACGTTACAAGAGCGGATGCTCATGATCCAACAGAAGGAGCATAGAATCTGATACAGCATCTATTCCTCCTCTGGCACGTTCCCCTCACACAAATAAACATACACACACTGCGCTTTCGTCTTTTAACCAGAATAATTCTGCTGGTATCTGGCCTATCTTACCATGACGTTTTGCAAGAATCCTACTAATGTTAGAACTACATATTTTCACCGGCAGATACATGCTTCAAAATATACCAGTACGGAGGCCTAAACCAACTGCAGCAACATATAGAGACTTAAATAAATTACAGGCAGTCCTCATCTTACGTTTTTAAGCTGAATTTGTATGTAAGTTGAATGGGTACATTTTTAAGTGTAATACCAGCCAAATGGGGCTGAGGTGACGCAGTAGGTTAAACCGCTAAGCTGCAGAACTTGCTGATAAGAAGGTCAGTGGTTTGAATCAGCAGACTGGGTGAGCTCCTGTTGTTAGCTCCAGCTTTTGCCAACCTAGCAGTTTGAAAACATGTAAATGTGAGTAGATCAGTAGGTACCACTTTGGCGGGAAGGTAATGGTGCTCCAGGTAGTCATGCCAGCCACATGATCTAGGAGGTGTCTACAGATGCCAGCTTAGAAATGGAGATGAGCACCACCCCTCAGAGTTGGATTCAACTAGACTTAATGTCAAGGGGAAACCTTTACCTTTTACAAGCCATATGTGTGTGTGTGTGTAGAGAGAGAGAGCACTTTGGATAGCATAAGGAAGGGTTAACAGCCCTGCAGGGTTTATTTTGTTATCTGCACCCTTGCTCAGATTATTTCGCCTCACTTTCTGTCCCCGTTATAATTGGATTTTGAAAAATTTGACTTGTTCTGAAAACAAGGATTGGTGAGAAAGCCTCAGTTGAGATATCTTCTCCCCATGATAACTTTTTCAGGAGTGAATTTCCCTTCCAATTTCTCTCACTTCCTATTGTCTCACCCCTGTTCTTAACTATGAGTTATTTGTAAGTCGGATGTTTGTAAATCAGAGACTGCCTGTACTATATAATTACTGCCCCCCTACTCTGCTTTGGTCAGACCCAACCTGGTATACTATGTTCAATTCTGGGCACCATAATTCAAGAAGGATAATGACAACCTGGAACATGTCAAGAATAAAATTATCAAAGTGGCTTAAAGAGCTGGGCATGTATAGCCTGCAGAAGAGATGTTGAGAGAAGACATGCATAAATATTTGAAAGGATGTTATAAGGAAGAGGGAGTAGACTTGTTTTCTGATGCCCTGGAGACTTACTACCTCGTCACAAGGCTGCTGAAAAAGGCGGATGTTGCTTCGCCGCAGGGCATGGGGAAGCTGCCACCCTGCACCCCGCATCACCCAGCTCCTCTGGCTGCTGATCCCAAGGGTGGAAGTCAATGGGATGATGGGCGGCGGCTGGCTCCATGGGTGACTGGGGCTAGATCAGCACATTCCACTGATTTTAGGCCTGTGTGACGAGGTTGTCAGACTCTGCCCAAAGGGTTCAAATTTCAGGAAAGGAGATTTCACCTGAACATTAGGAAGAACTTCCTGATTATAAGAGCTCTTCAGCAGTGGAACCCTCTGCTTTGGAGTATGGTAGAAGCTCCTTTTTGGAGGCTTTTAAATAGAGGCTGGATGGCCATTTAGTTGAGGTGTTTTGGTTGTGCTTTACCTGCATGGCAGGGGGTTGAAATGGATGGCCCATGTAGTCTCTTCCAACTCTATGATTCTATGAATTGTAATAAAAAATAATGTTCAGTTGTGAATTTTGAACTTAGCCATTTAGAAGAATCAAGGGATCTACATTTTAATTCTTCCAACCAAGGGGATTGTTGATTTAACAGAAATCTTAACTCAGGACTCATATTGTGAGAGGATTGCATAGTGTATTATGACAGAGTTGATTCAGGGTTGTTGTATGTCTTTCGGGCTGCGTGGCCATGTTCCAGAAGCATTCTCTCCTGACGTTTCGCCCACATCTATGGCAGGCATCCTCAGAGGTTGTGAGGTAAGTTGAGTTGATTCAGTCTGTGTTTATTATTTCTCTGGCTCCAGTGATGTATGGCTCATTTGAATGAAAGCAAAGTTAATTTTTCAGGTTACAAAGAGAGCAGTTTTATACCATTCTTGTTTCCCTGACAACACTTGCTCTAATATTCAGCACCGTCTTAGCATTTTTGATATTATAGCTAGTTAGACGCAGGGAGACAATGAATGCACCAGCCGAGAATTCTTAAAATCATTGCAAGGTAGTGGAGGAGGCAGGCTGATAGATATACCATGTCAGATAAAAACAAAACCAAAAAATACAGAAATCCACATACATACACGCACGCTGACCCAAAGGAAGGGGGGAAATGGACAAGAAACATATTGGACAAGCCTGAGTGAGCAAGAAATTTCCAAAAATATCCCTCCCACCCACCCACTATCCTGCGGATGTACCAGTGTTTATCAGAAGACAGGGCCATCTGCTGTAGTGTTTCCCTGGAAAATCCTCACTGTGCCCCTCCCTCAGTCTTTGCCAGCTTTCTCTTGGCTATGGAGTGCCCTCCCATGCACAGACGGTGTAAGTCAAAAGAGAATTTCCTGATTGTAGCGGTTCAACATGATGACATCACCACCAGCAGCGCTCCCTTGCAGGGAATCCCTGAGTTGCGGGGGGAGGGGGGCATTTTTCTTTTCTTAAAAAAGAAGGAAACCTCCCTTGTAGTGGGAAAGCTAAGGCACCATTGCAGTTTGCACAGCATTCTTCTTATTGTGTTCTGAAAACTGTTTTCCTTCCTGAAAAAAACACAGCAAAAAGCAGCCCACAGCCCCAGACATCCATGGCAGTTCTTCAGCAGATTCCCACAGGGAGTGTTCTTAATCCACATACTATTAGAGAATCAAAGCGGGTGTAATGAAAAATTGAAGGATTTCTTTAACCAGCAGATAACCAGCCTGCACCATTCTCTCAGAGCATCTCTGCATCGTCTTATGGAAATCAACAGAAAGCACTAAGTGGAGCTAAAGACAAGGAACTGTGTGCTTTAGCATTAGTGTTCTGCAGTTTTGTTGATTATGCAGTATATAAATGAAAATGGAACGTGCACATTTTTTGTTCTTCTGTAATCAAAATTCTGTGTTGTGTATTTCTGATTACTGGGTTCATAAAGAAACCTGAAAGGTCCACATATAGACGCATATGTGCTTGTCCAAAAATTGCAAGAACTGACCATCTTAATGTCCTCTCCCTCCGTAGAAGCAACTAGGCAAGTAAACACATACAAAGGAGCTTCTCCTTGTTGTATTTATTTATATTTGAAACTAACTGTACCCGGCCATGTGTTGCTGTGGCTCAGTCTGGTTAAATGGAAAAGAAAGAAATTAGAAAGAGCACGTTTGTAATATATTTCCTAATATATTTAATTTCACTATGCTTGTTGGTATACAATATTTTTTGTTGTTCTATTGTCCGTGCAAAGTGTAGAGATTGTCTGGTTTGCCGACTCTAGAACACACAGCATATACCGTAATTGTCCATATGAGCAGCAATCCGTGTCTAGATCTAAACCGCACATTTCTAAAGATTGGCCTTGTGCTTCGTTGATGGTGATTGCAAACGCTAATCAAATAAGGAATTGCAGAATTGCTTAAATTGAATTGACATATCCTTTGGAATCAGGAATGCAAGGAATGAGGACATCTTCACCTTTGAAAGGTCCTGCCAAGATGGTTGTTTCTATGACATTGCTCATTATTATAATTTTACTGCAAGCTGCATGCCGTTGCAAAGCTCTGGCTGGTTGATATTTCACAACATGATAATTGGCACACTGATTTTCAAATGCAGTATGTGCAGTGGCATCCCTGACAGATCGTGTGAATTCCAAAATTCTTTTGGATAAATAACTGCTTCATCTGCTTCTGCAACAGTGTCAATGGACTTGTATGTGACTGCCTTGCTTTGAATTGTAGATTGAATAATATTGTTAAGTTCGTAGACATCTTTGCTCTTGGCTGCAAGAATAGCTCATTCATTCAGCCAATCATGTTTCTTAGAATTGGTTTGAATATTGGGAAATACTTATTCAGCCACTATTTCATTTGACATCACTAAATTGCAGAATTTATGAGGCAATGAATTTCGTCTTGAGGTCAGATCAACCGCCACGTAACTGTTCCCAATTTCCAGCAATTGATGTGAGAATATCTCAGCTGATCAATCGTTTTGCAGCTGGATACACATATTTGTAGTTAATTTTAATGTCTTTACATGTTGCCACAAAGTAGAGTATTTCAGGCAAGCATTTATTTTGTCTGCTGATGTCGATCCAGGAATTACAGGTAATGTTTGCCTGAAATCTCCTGCAAGCATTATTAATGTGTTCCCAAATGGTCAACAGATGGCACTGTTTTTCAGGAAAAGCGCATTTTTAACTGTCCCAGGTGTGACATCTATATAATAGGTATATAAAAACATCAATGTATTCGAATGTAATGTTGTGTCCAAATTTCAAAGTAATCAGTGAAGTATTTTCAGAGATTTTAGATTTTGAACAAACATTTAAATTTTTATTTATATGGATGTTGACATCTAGTATGCCTAAAATAGGAGTCAACATGAAGTAGTGGTTTGAACCTATTTGCTAAGATGCACAGATAATATTTTTTGTGTTGTTGAATTCTCCAATACAATTTTGTGTGCTTCTAAAATGGCAGCGCAGTGTGAATATGTGTCAAGGTAGGTAGAGCAGGTGGTTTGCAACAAGGCAGTCCCAATTACTTGCAGCAGGCTTAGAATTAGGAAAAAGGAATGAGCACAGAGAAAAGATTGCCCTTTCAGTAGAAATGTGTGCACCAGTAGTTGAAGGCAGATTAGCTCAGTACTTGAATATACATCCAGAAACTATAAAATGGGACTGCCTTGAAATTTCTTTGCAAACACAGTTTCAACTATCTCTGGTGTTTGCTGTTGTTATTATAATACACAACATTGTAGAATACGTACCTGTTCCAATTTTAGCACATGCACAAGTTTAATATTATTTTTGGCAGCTGGGAATGTTGTTACATCATCCCATTGTTTATGTAAGTAATCTGGAGAAGATGAAGTGTCATCAGAAACTACCACCAGCAATGATGGGATCTTTGACTTGTAATCAATATGAACTGGATATTTCACTTTCTGTGACAAAGATAGTTCTTGAACATTTGTTTGCTATTATTCCAGATTTCATGTATGCAATCTATCAAAACAGTATGAGCTGTAAACATGTACATCTGGATTCATTTAATCACTTGAGCATAAAACCTAAATGTGATGTGAAAACAGAATGATGCATTACTCAACCACAGTGGAGTGACGTATTGGTTCAAAAGTCAGAGTTTTCTTGAGAAGCAATTGTGGACCTAAATACAGTTGTTAATCCTAGTTAATGGAAACTTGTTAAGTCAACACTTACATACGTTCAATCGAACCAGTAGTTCTGCTGTAGTTAGGATTAATTAGATTTTGGCTCTGAATTAAATTTCCATATTCCATCAAAAAAATCCAGTGGTATTTGTATCAATTCATTGTTTGTTTGTTTTTTCTTCTGAAGAGTGAAAAAGCTCTCATGGCCTCCCAGTTCAGTCATTTGGTACAGGTTGCATATGCTTTATAGTATATATCAGGATGGGAATAAATGGATTCCATGGCATCCACACTACACATGAGGTCCATTCCCTCTAAAGTGGCACACAACCACTTAATTGAGCCCTGTGTCACATTTTAAAAAATATATAGGATGCTCTGGATCTTGCCCACACTTTGTGGCAGAGTGATTAATTGAATTGCTCCCTTTTCGGAAGCAGCTACACCTGTCTGCTTGTAAAATATCCACTCCACGTTCCCTGGGCTTAAGTAGCTAAGGGAAAGATGAAGGCACTTACCTCCCCTCTCTCATCCTCAGTATAGTGGCAACCACTGGGCACAAAATTGGCAGTGGCCATCGCTTATCATATCGACTGAACCTAGGTGAATTGACAGAGCAATCAGAAAAGGGACGGTGGAGAATAGAGCAATTCCCCCATTTCTCACTTCTCACACCACCATGGCTAGTACCAATCAATGTGACAAGAGACAACCATCACCAATTTTATTTCCAGTGGTTGTCGCTAAACCAAGGATGAGAGGGGGGAAGGTAGGAGTGGCCGTTCAGTACCAAACTGAGTTCAGTACTGGTAGGCCTTGTGGTCTCCATCTACCTAGGCAGCTTGGTGCCACACAATGTGAAGACCTGCCAGCCACTAAGCTGATTTGGCAGCTGTTTGAACCAGTGTTTCTCAACCTGTGGGTCCCCAGATGTTTTTGGCCTTCAACTCCCAGAAATCCTAACAGCTGGTAAACTGGCTGGGATTCTGGGAGTTGTAGGCTAAAACACCTGGGGACCCACAGGTTGAGAACCACTAGTCTGGGCTCTGGTGGTTCTGCTCCTGAATACCCCAATCCACATCAACTCTTGATCCCACATACATACTCAAAGGAAGCGAACAAACAATATTGCTACACACAGTGATCAGAGAAAGGAATTCAGAATTTTCCTTGTTTCGGTGTGTTTCAATTGCAATTATTTTTTCATTGATCAGATAAAAACATCATCATTCACATTTATTTGAAACACATTCTTAGAAAAATATATCTGCATACCCAGAGGCCTTGTTGTTACATAATATAATATGTATTTATATTAACATAACTGAGTAGGGTTATCTTATAGTAATTGGTTCTATATGACTTAGAACATACCAGAAACCTACCAGGGAATCTACTAAGGACTTCTTCACATGAGTTGTTTTTTGGCGATAGTGGTTGGTCTTTGACAGTTTTGCCATGGCAGCACATGACAAGAGGCTTCCAATCTTTCCATAGGGAAATATGGGTTTAGTTGTCTTACTGGGGCTTCCAACCGTGTGGTAAGGTAGGGGGAAGCTGGGACAGTGTGGAGCAACAGGTCTCCATGCCCCCTCGCCAAGCACCGCTGAGATCACCATGATTCGCTCGTCGGGGGAGGCCCTTCTCTCACTCCCACCACCCTCACAGTCACGGTTGGTGGTTACGAGAGAGAGGGCCTTCTCCGTCGTGGCCCCCCGGCTTTGGAACTCTCTTCCTAGAGAGATCAGGCAGGCCCCTACCCTCCTCTCCTTCCGGAAGAGCTTAAAAACCTGGCTCTTCCAAAAGGCCTTCGATGTTTAATTGTTGCTGGATTGATCTATCTGTCCATTCCATAATAATCCCATTATTGTTGTCTTGCCATTTTATACCGCACTTTATTGTCCATTCAACTGTGAAATTTCCTTTCCCCGTTTCGTAATACTCTGCACTTTGCCTAGGATCTACGATTTAGTCTCCTTTTTTTAATACTGTATCCTGCTTGTTGATTTTAATGATTGTTTTTATTGATGTTGATGTTTTTTACTGGGATAATTGTTTTATTGCTTTGTTACTGCTATTTGTTTGTTTTATAGGGCCAGGCCCCATGTAAGCCGCCCCGAGTCCCTTTGGGGAGATGGGGCGGGGTATAAAAATAAAGTTATTATTATTATTAAAAGTTATTATTATTCATGGCGATACTCAGTGATTTCAGTAGTGTGTGTGAAGAGGTCCTAGGTTTTTGTCCTCCTTCCAGTTTGTGCAACTTCAGGAGGTCAACCATGAGTACAGCCCCTGGTTGGGTTGGGTTGACTTGAATAACTGTTATCCTGCATTAGTGTGATGTGTTACTTTGTTTTTGAGGCCTACAATATAAAGTAGATATAAGGATGCCCTCTTGTCTGCCTTTTATCTGAACATGATATGCCTTCACAAGCCCCTTCAAGTTCTTTTCAGACTATAGCTTGACTAACAAGAAAAGTAAAACCCCACAGTAAGAAATAATTAACTCAAACACTGGCTTGAGGCGGAAGACTCACTAAAATTCCATGCTCTTGCAACACAACTCATTATTGTAGATTCTCTACTGGACAGAAAAGTAAGAGGAACCAATTCTTTGATTGTTTTGGCTATAATATAAATTGTCATAGAGAGACTGCCATTGGAAATAAATTTCCTCCCTCCTACTCCTTTCTAGTGGCTTTCTTTCTCCTTCAGGCTCTTATTTTCTTAATCTCTACGTCAACATCAGTTTGGATCACTGAAAAATTTGACTCATTAACATTCCTCCTCTCAAAGAATGACTCAGGCTAAATAAACTGGCAACAGTACATGCCAGGGCCCTTTCTACCTGCTTGGTTCCGGCCCGGCATTGTTCGTCCAGGAATGTCATTCCAGCACCCACAGCATTCCTTAAAAGTAAACTTTTAATTTGGTATCTGTTAGGTGTTTCAATAAATTGCTTGGTCATGTAATAGGTCACTGCTGAAAGGAAACCCAGTACTGACTTGCAGTGCATGTCGGAGTGGCATTAACTGCATCATGAATATTATCAGATACCAAAAGAAAGAGAGCAACTGCAAAAAGTTTTAAATTGTCTTTGAGGTCCTTTTTGCTCTCACCTGGAAAGATTTAACAGTTTCTGGTAACTTAATCCATTGTACAAATGGACATATCTGTACATTGTACTTGATAGCTCCTGAATACTAAGACAGGCCAAGTATTGGCAGTACATTAATTCAAGACTACACATCCGCTCAAGGAAAGTCATGATGCTTCTATAGCTATCAGGTTTTCCTTGCCTCTCCTAAACATTCCATGAGACAGCTTGAAACAAGTAGATTGGGGAGAGATGGTGAGAAAAAACGTGCACTTGCTGTCCTACTTGGTGGAGAGGAGAAGGAAATCTAATTTTTTGTTGTTAATCAGCCTTTCCTCTGCCTCCATAGGAGAGGAAAGGAAGCATCAGGGACTTTTAACAGACCACTATTTCCTCCAAAAGCTTTGAAAGTAACTGAGCTGTGACACTAACACTCAATGAATCAAGCGTATGAAAAACTTGATGTAAGGGCTCCATCTTGCTTTTGATGATTCTAATGAAATAAATACAGTAGAGTCTCACTTATCCAACACTCGCTTATCCAATGTTCTGGATTATCCAACACATTTTTGTAAATGTTTTCAATACATCATGATATTTTGGTGCTAAATTCGTAAATACAGTAATTACTACATAGCATTACTGCGTATTGAACTACTTTTTCTGTCAAATTTGTTTTATAACATGATGCTTTGGTGCTTAATTTGTAAAATCATAACCTAGTTTGATTTTTAATAGGCTTTTCCTTAATCCCTCCTTATTATCCAAAATATTCGCTTATCCAACATTCTGCTGGCCCGTTTATGTTGGATAAGTGAGACTCTTTTGTAGATAGGACCTTGCCTGAGATGACAAATATCTATGTCTGAAAAAAGGAGCAGGAGAAAATGTCTAAAAGAGAATTCCTGAGTTTCATGTATGACACTATGGAGGTCATTACTCTTCCTTTCAGTCCAGTCATGTTCTCAAAGCTGCTTGCTAACAACGCAGGCTCATTTGCAAACCAAACTCAAATGACAAGAGTAGGTAAACACTAGTTAGCTGTTTGAAGTAGCTACTGCATAGTAATTTAAGATCAAAGTTTGCCATAATCTAACCTGTTCAGCCATTAGGTGGTTTAGCTGAAATAGTCTGTTGTTTATTTATATTATCATACTTCATTTAAAGTGAGCTGTTAATAGTATGTTGTCTGCCATGGATTTCTGCAATATGAGAAGGAAATATTAAGATTAGTTTAATACCAAAATGAAATTTAGTTCCATAACTTTTTGAATCCAGCTCTGTAATTTTGGGTCCTTTTGAATAATGGGATTGAAAATCTTTATCAGAATAATAATAATAACTCGGGGGTGGCTAACATGGAGAACAAGCCCAATCCAACAGAGATTAAAACTAACCATAGATTAAAACATAACTCAATAAAATCAACAACATTACAAAAGACAATAACATAAAAACTGCATGATCAACAACCAAAAAATCATGAGATAACAGAGATTTGCATTGATAAACATCGTAAAAGCCCCAGTAGATGTGCTGATCTCATTAGCAGAATAGTCGTTATTCTTATAAAGGAAGCTATGTACTAAATGCTTCAAATCAATCCTGCCAATTATTGGATTCTAGTAAATGTCAGCTGTCTGATAATATCAAATGCTGATAGCTGCATGTCTGATACTGTCAAATGTTGACATTTATTGCTTCTGAGCTTCCAAATACTGCATCAAATCCTGACTGCCACTGTATGCTAGCTTCCAAATAGGTTCAAGTACTGACTGCTGTATGACAAAAGAATGTCCAGTACTAGTTCTTACAGAATCCTGGTAGGTTAAATGCTGAGTGTCAGAATAGTACATCTGACAGTTTGACTTTATTCTACATTCATATTGTTTTAAATGTCAGATTATTTCCCTTTTGAATAGGAAACGGTGTGCAAAATTTGATCAATTCAGAAATGGACAAACAAAATTCTCCCCCATTTTTACTGACCAAATGATAGTCATTTTTACATAAATTCCATCCTGTCATACATATGTAAAACATCAGTTGTTTCTCAGACTGGCAGAGGCAGAAAAGATAAGAACTTGAATTCAGCATCAATGTGGTTTTGATACATCAGGATTCAAATCCAGATATTTCAGATATAAGCATCCAAAGCCCTAGTCCTAGATGGTTTCACATGTATTTGTATTTATTAAATCTCACATGTATGAATATGAAGATGTTTATGAATTTGGGTAAATTCTTATGAAAAAGAAAGCAAAACCATTTTTTCACACCACTGTATGGCATAGTATCTCAAAGTGGCAGTGTTGCTACTACGTCCTACTTCACAAATGATGTTAAGTGCAAACTGCCTAATATTCTGTGAATATTCAGTGCCTCTGCAGAATATTCAGCATCAAAATGCTTTGAAGCATTTGTGGGACATGGGGACATGCTTGAGTCATACATGTTTGCTGGAAGATAACCCTGAAAAACTTAAGAATAAAGATCCTTCTGTTCAGAGAAATCTATACAAAGTGTATATTGCTGTTACATCTGGGCAATATGTTCATGACTTTCTCTTTTCCTGGTCCTGCTACTTCCTGAACTTTAGAAAAGTTGCTCACAGCAAAGCAAGTTCAAACAATGTGATGGGCTCCCTTTCCAGTTCTCTGCCCTGACTTGATGAGATGAGTGATGGTGGAGTTTCATTGTCCTGGCCTGAGTCTTCCTACCAAGGTGTGTCTCCTACAATTGCCTGAACTTGCTCTGGGGAAGTCAGTGTTGTTACAATTTCAGTACCACCTCTGTGAGCAGGGCTTTCTCTCTCCCCACCCCATCCCCATATAGGGAGTGGCAGATGAACAAGACGGGAAGGAAGATAGGGAGCATACCAGTGAAACATGGAAAAAGCAAACCACATTGGGAGGTAGAAGGAACCAGGTTATATATCTCATGACTAAATGCTAATATTAGATATCCATCTCAAGACAGATGATTATATCATAGATGAAAGCTATTAAAATGACAGCCACTGCTAACCATCCTCCACATTCTTATCACATATGAAAATTGGGATAATTTTGCTATGTGTGATAGGTGATATGCAAAGAGGTGTTAAAAGACAAAGGGTATGACTCTTTGCCTGACATTGCTTTCTCTAGTGGCTTAAGTATACTCATATTAGATTAAACACTTGTGAATGAGATCATGTATTAAATCCCTGCCTTTGGGTTACATACTGTCTTCATTGAGGAAGGTGGAGGTAGAGAACGCACAGGTAAGATCAGATAATATGAAACACATGGAATCACCATGGCAATGGAAGCAATAAAGGGATGGGTAGCATTTAGCAACATTTCTGTGGTTATAGAAACTTAATTCAGTGGGCCAAGAATATTGAACTAGGGACTCCAGCCAAGATTTGGATGCTTTGCTCCAAGGATGTGCAACAGATAGCATGTTGGGATGCCGTTTATGTTGATCTACAGGTCTCATGATACTACCCAGTTGGTCATGTAACCAATGATGAGGGCTTAAAGAAGATGCAGTTCGACAACACATGGAAGGCTACATTGACCACCTCTATTTTGCAGTCTTTCTCACCATGGTTACCTCAGTTCACCAGTAAAGATCCTTCCAAATTTTGACAGATGTTTAGCCATTAGATGATGGCTTGCAGAAGAAGGACTATACATTTATCCTCATGTTTACATATTCGATATATGCAAATTATTTTAAATTTCTATTGTTATAGAACAGGTTTTTATTTTAAAAAAACAATTTTTCCTTTTTTATTAAAGGATGAATTTTCCAGAATTTTGAAATCCAAAATACTCCAAAATCCAAAATTGTCCAAAAGGCTAAGATAATGACACCTTTGCTTCCTGATAGTGTACACAAACTTTGTCCTGTGCACAAAATTACCTAAAATATTTGGGGTGTGCAATTTGATTAAACCCCATTCCAGCTTTGGTATCCAGATTTCGGTGGACCCCAGATCTGTTTTTTGGGAACCTCCCAAATCCAGTTGGGGAATTTTTTAAAAAATTTGGCAACGGAAAGATCTGGGAAGATCCAGCCCATTGGCGGCAATGTGGAACTTATGAGGCTCCCCTTTTTGTCATTTTTAGGGCATCCGTCTTAAGAACCCACCTTTTCGGGGATCATTTCTCCTCATATCTTTCAGTAAGACCTGGGTTTAAGGCATCAGACTTAAGAAACCAATTTTTCTGGGATCGTTTCTCCTCCTATCCTTCAATAAGACCTAGCTTTAAAGCATCAGGCTTAACAAACCACCCTTTCGGGTATCATTTCTCCTTATGTCCTTCAATAAGACCTAGGTTAAGGAGGCATCAGACTTCTGGGATCCCTTCCCCTTATATCCTTCTGGGATCCCTTCCCCTTATATCCTTCAATAAGACCTGGGTTAAGGAGGAGTCAGACTTATGAAATCACCCCTTTTAGAATCCTATCCTCTAATATCCTTCAACTAGACCTGGGGAGGAATTGAATTCTCCCCATGGGGACTCAAGGAAGTCGGGTTATCCCCTCACTTCAGGAAATCGCCCCAATATTTAAACAGACACACCCCCCCAATGCCCTTTCACAGCCCATAAATGAAATTATCAAAGGGAAAGGTTGGAATTGAGTCCAAAAGCAAGATCCTAAGAGCAGCAAAGGCACTGAGAACATGGAGCATGTAAGTGACTTTCTTCTTCTGATTGGACCAAGCAGGCAGCAAGGCTCACAGCCTCACATTTCTTATCTGCATTAGAAATATTCAGGGTATCTTTTTTAAAAAAAATACTTTAAATGCTTGGGCTTGAAAGGCAAATGTTCTTTAGAGTTGTACTGAAGAAGTCCCATTCATAATGATAGCACTACAATGCTTACAAAAGAGGAAAAGTGAAGTAAGTGTATTATTACAATTTGTCTCAGAGTTGAGAAAAAACCTACTTGAGGGCTGGTATAAAATATTGCAACTGGTATCAGCAATTCCCAGCAAATAATCCAGAAAAATAGAAATGTCATTTAAGTATTTTTAAAACCAAACAAAACAAGAACTACAGCCGCAAATACCACAAGCTCCTCTATCATTTGCACTGCTTGGCTTAGATCTTCTGTAACAACATCTAGTTTATTCTGGGACTGCCCAGCCCCATTCACCTGTTTTCTCCAGGTTATAATTCCTGATACACATCTGAGGTAGCCATAGATGACTGTTTCATTTGTACTGTAGTGATAATACAGTGACATCCTTTCCCTTCCTTTCAGCTGTACTTGATGGAATCAGTAAGTGTGACAAATTACAGAAATATTAAATGTTTGTATTTTGTTGCTATAGTCTTAATTTACCCATGGAAGATTATTTCATGGAATTATAACAAGGATGCCAACTGCTTATTTCAGTACAGGCCCAATAAGGTATTATAAAATTCTGTGGTGCACATGGAAAGGCATATGTTTATTCAAACACAAAGCAGGGAAAGGACATATTTTTCCATTGATATTTGCCATCAAGTCATAAAAATAGATTTCTACTACCACCTTTCAATGTGGTTGAAGTTCTGTGGATGTTGTCTTCATACATTGTCAAACTAGAACTTAAAATTCTTTTTATTCTGATTTCTCTTGTAAGAGAAACTCCTAAAGATTGACGTGAAATGAGATATAGGAACTTACACTAAGGAATTGTTCTGCAAGTGCAGAAGCTCAATCTACCGCAATCTAGTGGCTTATCAAGAGCGTTTTCTGAATTGAAGTACTTAACCTCATGACTGACATGAATTCATTATTTTCCTGCTTCTGTTTTAAACTTGTCTGAGTTTTATGCATTGATCAGTGTGACTTGGGCAAAACTATGTAACAAAATGGAAGAAGTGAGAAAAATGAAAGTGATAAAAAGCTGAGGGTTCCGTGACTCTTGCCTCTAGAATGGCATGATGAGAGAACCGAAGAAAGGCTAGTTGTCTAAATGAGCAACCAGATTCCTCCACAGAACAGAAGATTCTGACATTCAAGACTATCTTCCTTTGCAGATGGAATGTGTGACATCATGACATAGAAAGTTGTTACCGTAGACAGTCCAGACAGACTGACTTCTTGGTACCACATTAGCCACTACTTCTATTTTCATTGGAGATACCCCAAGAAACTTAGAAACATGATTTTAACAGTGAACTAGGGTGACTACTTGGTTCTCTGAACAACTCAGAGTAGCAACTCAACATTGGAGAGAAGGGAGTCCCCAATGAATACAGTAGATTTCTCATAATGGCATCTCTTGAATAGTACAGAGTCTAGACCAGGTATGAGCAAACTAAGGCCCGGGGTCGGATGCAGCCCTCTGTCCGGCATGACTGCATGGAGCACCGTTACCATCCCGCCAGAGCAGTACTTACTGATCTACTCACATTTGCATGTTTTCGAACTGCTAGGTTGGCAGGAACTGAGGCTAATAGCGGGCGCTCACTCCGCTCCCAGGATTTGAACCTGGGACCTTTTGGTCCGCAAGTTCAGCAGCTCAGCGCTTTAACACACTGTGCCACCAGGGGCCTTAAAGATTTGCCGTGACTCAAATGGTGGCCTGCCATGTCCTAATGCCAAAAAGATGGGGGAGGAAGGTACACAGCCACTGAGAGTGTTCTCAGCCACCGCATGTCTCACCCTCCTACCGGCATAAGGACGGGGCGAGTGGCCCAATCCTTATGCTAGGAGGACAGCTCAAGGAAGGCACATGGTGGCTAAGAGCCTTCCGGAGCACTCTCAGCTGTCACTTGTCTCACTCTTCTCCTGGCATAATACCAAGAGGACAGCCCAAGGAGGATTGGGAGAGGATTTGGGCAGTCGCCACATGTCCCACCTTCCTCTCAGCATAAGGAATGGAGAAGCAGCCCTGTCCTTATGATGAAAGGACAATCTGATGATGACCCAGGCGCTGCCCCCTCCCAGCACCACCTCTCCCAGGCCCTATTCCTCATGGACCTGCCATGCCCAGCATGCGAATGGCCCCCCATCTCTCCCTGTCCAGTCCTCCTGGCCAAGCCCCAAGGCAAAAAAGTTTGCCCATGCCTGGTGTAGACTAAACTGGGGCACATCATCAGAGCGAGTGAGACCCTTCTGACTGACTATAAAATTATTACACAGATTTATGCACACATACACGAAAACTTATGTTGAAACACTTGTGTTTTATAGACAGAATTTAACTACAGATATATGTAGTTAAATATAACCACAAAAATATTTCTCATGCACCCAGTTTACACATCCTATATTAATATACCTCTAAGGCTAAAATAATGCCCATTTGCTTTTTGAACCTTTTAATGTGTATGAACTCCAGTCAGAGCTGTCATTATTATTATCCAGTTACAATTACATTTCAAATCTGCATGTGCTACAAGCAAGCACTAGTGTTTTCATTGCTGCTTCCTCACCTATTCCTCCAGGCTCTGCTGTTATATGGAAATTACCATCTTTAAAGATAATCATATGTATTAAAAATCGGGTGAACATTCCAACAATTGTGTAATTAAGGTTGCCAGGTGAAATAGAGCCAGTGTGGTGTAGTGGTTTGAGTGTTGAACTATGACTAAAAAACAAAGTTTGATTCCCTACTCAGCTATGGAAACCTATTGAGTGACCTAGGCTAGCTAAAGTCCAGAAAACCCCATTTAGATCTTAGGAGCATCATAGATCATTAGCTACTTGAAGGCACATGGTAGCAATAACAAGCTCTTGTCCCTTTAGTATCTGCTAGAAGAGGGAATTTCAGAAGATGTTATTTGTCATGCAAGCAAAACTACTCAAATTTGCTCTTCTACACTATTATCAAAAGTACAGAAGCTCTGTGGCAACCCTATGTGTAATTGAAAATGGTGTAGTTTGTAGGCAAGCTTATATTCGTCTCAACTGGAGTATATCCATTGAATGAATAGGACTTGTTATATCAGCCTCTACGAAACTTCAGTTGACTCTGCACATGTGTAGACTATAGAAGTGAGAAAAAGGATCCCCTTTTCCAAGCAGTACAGTTTTGGGGGCTTTTAATGTCTGTGAAAATTAATCTAAGATGCACTTAATTTAACATTTTCCAGTGATATGAAATTTCTTGTATATATGTTTGGGTTTCAATCTATCACATTCTTCATAGTATTTTAAAAATAGATTACAGGAACAAACATTTCTTTAATATAATGTAATGTGATCATTGCTGCAGAGAAAGTAATTGTGGTCAGTTAGTCATCATATATGGAGAATACAGGAGTGAAAAAAGCATCCTCCCACTCCAAACACTAAGTTTTCATTCATTTCAGTTATTTTTTAAACACCTGTCCTGTTTAAAGGCTGCTAAATAGCTTTTTAAAAGTCCAAATATAATGTACATTTTAAATTACTAATTAAAACAAATCAATACGGTAATATTTAAAAAAGAAGCTTCTATCAGTAGAAACCTATTTCTGCAACTTACAAGTCAGCTCAGAGGCCAAAAGCCTGTCTAAATAGGAATGTCTTTGTCTACTGATGGAATGACATCAAAAAGAGAACTAGGCTGGCTTACCTTGGCAGGAAATCCATAGAGAATCAAATTAAAAACCCAAGACTTCTTCACTTTCAAAATCCCCAATGTGGGAATGCAATTCATTTTATCGATGAAATATAATATTGGAGCTTAATGCATTTGGCCTCTATATCTCTTGAAAAAGACTCTCGACCCTTTCTCAAGTTATGCTCTTGCCAGATGATATGATGCGTATTTTAAAAAGACCCTGGAAAAATGTTAACCTTTTGAACTATAACTCTCAGAATCCACCAGCCAGCATTATTATGTTATTATTATTTGTTGTTCTTGTTTATTCATTCAGTCACCTCCGACTCTTCATGACCTCATGGACCAGCTCACGCTAGAGCTCTCTGTTGGCCTTCGCTATCCCCAGCTCCTTCAAGGTCAAGCCAGTCACTTCAAGGATACCATCCATCCATCTTGCCCTTGGTCAGCCCTTCTTCCTTTTTCCTTCAATTTTCCCCAGCATCATTCTCTACTCCAAGCTTTCCTGTCTTCTCATTATGTGGACAAAGTACTTCATCTTTGCCTCTAATATCCTTCCCTCCAATGAGCAGCCGGGCATTATTTCCTGGAGTATGGACTGGTTGGATCTTCTTGTGGTCCAAGGCACTTTCAGAATTTTCTCCAACACCAAAGTTCAAAAGCACCTATCTTCCTTTGCTCAGCCTTCCTTATGGAAGGCTTTATTTATATCCCGCCTTTTCTCCCTGTGGGGACTCAAAGTGGCGCAAAGCATGGCCACTGGCTATGTTGGTTGAAAAATTTCTAGGAATTACAATCTGAATAAGTAACATCTCCAAGCTACTATTTAATCCAAAAGAATAGCCAGAAGTATTTTTGAGTTACCTGCTCTCATACGTAAAACATGTAGAACAGAATTAGACATAGAAACGCATAGTAAAAGAATATGGGACTACCAACAGAAGATAGTCTATGTCAAGAACAGCACTGATGACCTTCTATCCATAGCAAGCATTTGAAGAACGGGAAAGGAAATGCCCATCTGGGAGACACAGAGTATATTGTACTAGCTGTTGTATCAGGCAAAGACGAATCTTTTATACGGTTACTGTTGCCTGTAATGTCCATAACATTATGTTGTGTGGTGACTTTTCATCAAGCCCCACAACTGTGTCTGTCAAAATATGCGACTATTTTGAAAGTCTTGTGGGATCTCTGGAAACTGCTGTTTCACTTGCTCTTTATGCCTTATTGTGTAAATCCTGCATAGTTTTACACAAGCTGTATGTAATTTTTCCAAGCTATGGATTTTATTTATACATATGCTAAAGTTCGTTCAGGCACCAGTCAACTGAACTAGTCCAACTGAAGGGAGTGGATGGTTATTTATTTGTAGTATTTCTGTATTGTCTCCTAGCCTACAAGGGCTCCTAAAAATGAGCAAAAACATCCCTCCATTTAAAACATTACAGTAATGCAGACATCATCAAAACAGATTTAAATACTGCTTTAAAACTCCTAAAAGCAATCAAAAACAAATCCTAGAATCCAGCTTTAAAAGAGCAATTTCAAATATGGAAAACCTTGCAGAAGCTGAAAGCTTCAAAGTAATGGGCCAAGGCTAACTTCCTTGGGTATGGAGTGTCATGCTTGAGGGGCTAGTACAGAACCCCATTACATGCACCCACCAATCTAACTTCATGAGTTGTTGGAACATACCACATGGCCTCATTTGAAGACCTCAAATTTCTGGCTGATTCATATAAGAGGAGGCAGTCTTTAAGATATCTTGGCTGCACGTCATTTGGAACTTTGTAAGTCAACTCCAACGCCTTGAATTGAGCTTCAGGTCCCTTCGACACTGCCATATAAAATCCAGATTATCTGCTTTGAACTGTGTTATGTGACAGTGTAGACTCATATAATCCAGTTCAAAGCATATCATGTGATAATCTAAATTATATGGCAGTGTAGAAGGGGCCTCAGAAGCAAATTGGCAGGCAGTTCATTTCATGCAAGTCTGATGTTATAAGGTGTCTAAAATGCACATTGTGCACTAATCAGCAGCTGCATTTTTCAATAGCTGCAGCACCCAAACATTCTTTTAAGGGCAGCCCGATGTAGAGAGCATTACAGTAGTCTAATCAGGAGGTAATGAAGGCTGGATCTACACTGCCCTATATCCCAGGATCTGATCCCAGATTGAACTGTGAGTCTAAGTAAAGGTAAAGGTTTCCCCTGATGTTAAGTCCAGTCATGTCTGACTCTGGGGGTTGGTGCTCATCTCCATTTCTAAGCCGAAGAGCCGGCGTTGTCCATAGACATCTCCAAGGTCATGTGGCCGGCATGACTGCATGGAATGCCGTTACCTTCCCACTGGAGCGGTACCTATTGATCTACTCATATTTGCATGTTTTCGAACTGCTAGGTTGGCAGAAGCTGGAGCTAACAGCGGGCGCTCACTCCGCTCCTGGGATTTGAACCTGGGACCTTTCGGTCTGCAAGTTCAGCAGCTCAGTGCTTTAACACACTTTGCCACCAGGGCTCCAATATATAAGTCTACACTCCAGGAAAGAATGCCTGATTGCTCACTGGAGGGAAGGATATTAGAGGCAAAGATGAAGTACTTTGGCCACATAATGAGAAGACAGGAAAGCGTGGAGAAGATAATCATGCTGGGGAAAATGGAAGGCAAAAGGGAGAGGGGCCGACCAAGGACAAGATGGATGGATTGTATAATTGAAGTGACTGGTTTGTGTGTGTGTGTTGACAAGCTGGAACATGTCCAGAAAAAGGCGACTAAATGACCAAATGTCTGAAGACCATGCCCTATTAGGAGCAGCTTAAAGACCTGAGAATGTTTAGCTTGCAGAAGAGAAGGTTGAGAGGAGATGTGATCACTGTGTATAAATATTTGAAAGGATGTCATAAGGAAGAGAGAGTAGGCTTGTTTTCTGCTGCCCAGGAGTTTAGGATTTGAACCAATCAGTTCAAAGTAAAGGAAAGGAGATTCCATCAGAACATTAGGAAGAACTTCCTGACCGTAAGAGCTGTCCAACAGTGGAACTCTTCCTCGGAGTGTGGTGGAAGCTCCTTCTTTTGGAGGTTTTTAAATAGATAATCTGTATTTTATAGGTTGTGTTGAAGAGACCTAACTACCTGTGCCCTGGGTGCCATCTTGGCTGAGGGAGTTGCTAGGACACGAAGGTGACGGGGCCTAAAGGCAGCGGTTGGGGGGGGGGGGGACTAAAGGCAGCAGAACCTACATTTCTAACTGGCAGTTAAGGGGAGAAAAGCTCTTCTTCATCCTCTGTAATTTTGACTATTTTTCTAGGTTTTTTGATTGAAAGACATATTTTGGATGACTATATCTTTTGGGACCAACTTTGGTGTGATTGGGTTCAGTGATTTTGCTGTTTACTCCATAGTAAAACGAACATTACATTTGGATTGGATAAGTTAATATGTTGGATAATAAGGAGGGATTAAGGAAAAGCCTATTACACATCAAATTAGGTTATGATTTTACAAATTAAGCACCAAAACATCATGTTTAACAACAAATTTGACAGAAAAAGTAATTCAATACGCAGTAATGCTATGTAGTAATTACTGTATTTAAAAAATTAACACCAAAATATCACAATGTATTGAAAACATTGACTGCAAAAATATGTTGGATAATCCAGAATGTTGGATAAGCAAGTGTTGGATAAGTGAGACTCTACTTTATATCTGCGTAAGAAGTTTTATGTCTTGCATCTTAATTATGAATTATCATATATAATATTTTAGCCTTACAGAGAGTCCAGGGACACTATTTTTCTTCCATATGTACTCAGAACATTGTCAGTGACACAAGCTATTATCAGCATGTCAGCAGGGAACATCCAAGTTGAGAATATTTTATCTGGCAGTAGGGAAATAAGTGGGAAGAAAAGTTGTTTGCTGAGCTAAAGGCAAGTATAGATTTCTGTTTCATGCTCCCACTTTCCCCAAGCAGAAGGAAGTGCCAAGATTTGCTTCACAGAATCACATTCTCTGCGTGGAGACAAAATAGAAAATGCACTGAGGTTTTGTAATATGTTAATATGTGATCGTTTATAAACATAGGGGCTTTACAAGTAGGAAGCATGTTGACACATGTATAGACTGCTTCTCAAAAGCATTTACACTACATCATCCAAATGTCATTTTAAAAAGAATTCTCTTAATAATATTTCCCAATGAGTTACACATTTTTAGCCAAATTCTACTATCCCTTTCCATTTGCAGATGAATATGGTTTCAGTCATTTGGCTTAGGTCAGAACTATGGAGAAACAAGTGCTGGAGAGCACCCGAAAGATCTATAATGGGTCCTCAAACTTTTTAAGCCAAGGGCTGGTTCATGACCCTTCAGACTGTTGGGTGGCCAGACTATAGTTTGAAAAAGAAATGAATTCCTATGCACATTGCAAATAAATAAATAAAAGAACCATACAATAAGTAAAATGAAGAACAATCTGAACCAACATAAACTTACCAGTACTTCAATGGGAAGTGTGGGCCTGCTTTTGGCAGATGAAATAGTCAAGTTAATTTGGGGACCCCTGATCTATAAGAAAGGAAGGCCCCTCTGAACATGCTAAAGAATTATGCTTAAAATATCATGCTCTTGGGGTGTATCACCTTAGAAAATCAGATCATTCATGATCAAGCTGTAAGGAAACAAATATTGATTAAAATTAACTTGTACTTTCATAAGGAAAGAAAGAAAAGCCATTTATTTTTTATGGGATGATTATCTTGTTTGTTTTCACAAAAATGTTTCATGGCTTTTTAATACTGACTGATAACATTTATTCAAACACTTCGCTTTATCTAAAATTCCTCCAGTACGCCCAAAATCCAGCATTTTTAGGAAAAAACTTAAGACGTGGCTTTGGGACCAAACATTCAACCAGTAATTGGAGCAGTGCAATAATTGATTATGAATTAATGTGAATGACAAATGGAATTACCCTTGATTAAGATTTGAATTGTGTGATTTTAATTGATGTTTTAATTATTGATGTTTTAATTGCTTGGATTTTAATTGCATTTGTTTATTTTATGGACTTATATGTGTATGGCATCGAATCACTGCCTGTTGTGGGGCTGTCCTGAGTCCCCTTCGGGGTGAGACGGGCAGGGTACAAATGTGGGAAATAAATAAAATAAACATGCAGAGTATTATTTACATGTAATCATTACTAATCAAAAATTGTTTAATCAGTAAGCACCCCTAGGTAATACAGAACCAATTGACCCAGCGGATTTTTGCAGAGCTGCCTGTTACATATATACACAAAACACACACCTTATTCTGCTATTTTGTGCTATGTATGTCTTCAAAGATCAATAACAGATTCAAATGTCATATGCAGCAATGAACTGGACAGAATGAAAGTGTTTCATAGCACAAACCACCAGCTTACCTGGATCATTGAAATAGTTTGTAAAAGTTTAGATATTTCTGAGAAATGTAAAAGTATATTATAGGTATAATATCCCTACCCACATGTAAGAATAACTTTAACTGATGGCTTTAAAAAATAATGTTCTAATCATTATTGCTTTCTTTTTAATTGGGATCTTCTGTCTGTTAGTGATATCATTGTATCAGTTGTGTGTTTCATAACAGGTTGTAGCTGAGTGGTAGCAGATATACTCTGCAAACACAAGGTTCTAGATTCAGATTCCAGAATTTCACATACATTATAGAATTAATGGAGAGTGATACCATCTTTACTGTTATGACGCAATGCTATGGAACTACAGTAGAGTCTCACTTATCCAACGTTCTGGATTATCCAATGCATTTTTGCAGTCAATGTTTTCAATACATCGTGATATTTTGGTGCTAAATTTGTAAATACAGTAACATAGCATTACTGCGTATTGAACTACTTTTTCTGTCAAATTTGTTTTTAAACATGATGTTTTGGTGCTTAATTTGTAAAATCATAACCTAATTTGATGTGTAATAGGCTTTTCCTTAATCCTTCCTTATTATCCAACATATTCACTTATCCAACGTTCTGCCGGCCCGTTTATGTTGGATAAGTGAGACTCTACTGTATAAGAGTTGTTGTTTTGCAAGGTATTTAACCTTCTCTGCCAAGTACTATGATGATTCATCAAACTACAACTCCCAGGATTACATAGCATTGAACCATGGTAGCTAAAGTGATGACAACCTGCATTAACTCTCTAATGTAGATTGGACTATGGAAAACTGAATCCCTGGTAACCAATGCCAGTCACTGATGTGAACATGCCAACTGTTTAGTTCAGTATGAAGCAGCTTCCTAGGTTCATAGGACCTCATCAGACAGGCAAAATTGCCCATCCTATGATAGTTCGCCCACACTCCAGACACTGAGCCCACCAGATCCCATCACACAACATCGATCTACTTACAGCGGGGCTCCATGCCTGAAGTGAGGGTGAACTGTCATAGGATGAGCAATTTTGCCTGCCTGATGAGCTCCTATGAACCTAGGAAGCTGCCTCATACTGAAGTGAACAGTTTGCTTGTTCACATCAGTGACTGTCATAAGAGGCAGTGCCAGCAACATGGGAGGCTTCCCGTGTTGCATAAAAAACAAAGGGGGGGGGGGGGGGAGCCGGACAGCAAAGATTCCCCCGTAGGATGAAATAAGGATGATGCGGGCAATGCAGGGCATGGGGTGACAGGTTCCCTATGCCCCTCACTAGATTCACCATGAACCACAGCAAATCCTCCTGCTATCACCTGGATCACTGACCTCAATGTGATGAGGTCCCAAGTCTTGGCATAAGGAAAGAGAAAATGAAGTTTCATAATTCCCTGCCCAGTGTGGCTGCTGATAGTTGTGATCCCAAGAACTAACTTTCTCCAGGCTTCTAGACCTTGATGTCTTGTATTGAAATCCAAACTGTGCTCAACCTCCAGGCTGATAGTTAGGTATTATTTATTATTATTTATTATAAATTATTTTACCCTATTCTCGGTCTCACTTATGGCTCTAATAGAGAAGAGCTTTACTCTTTTGCTCTTTACGTTGTGACTACAACTTAACATTGACTTGTTCCCACTATCTATTCTGTCCCTCTTAGTTCTCAAAAGGTCATAAAATGAACTAAAGCATTGGTCGGCAACTTGTAGGGCACTTACTCCTTGGGTTGGATATTCTCACTCCTATTACTTAAATATTTTAATGGACACGCATACTCTCTACAGTCTAGTAGATTTAGAGGATATTTTCAGGAGGCCTTTAGCTACTCATGGACCATTTTATAAGTCAAAGAGAAGTCAATTTCCTATTTAAAATAATAGCTTCTCCAGACCTCAGAAATGAGGGGCAGGAGAGGAACATGATGAAATTCCTTCCTGACTCACATTTTGCCCAACTGATTTTTAAAATAGGGGTATTTATGGGACCCTTGAAGGTACATGCAGTTTATGACAATGTACTGTGCCAGACGCATCTGGGGTACTGATAAGAAACTTTTATTTTCTGCACTAAACCTGAGGGCTAGAGCAAACTGCAAAATAATTAAAGCCGCATTGTGCTTTCTTCCCAGATATAAATAATAATCTACAAAAATTATGTAGAACTTGCATGAGCCTACTAGATGGTGTTAACAAAATTCCCATTACAGGTCAGGCATAGTAATAATGCTTTTGTTCAGAGCAATTTTGGAAGATCAGCACCCTAATAGTGGAGCTTAATTATGTGTTTGCTTCTTTCCTCTTTCCTCTGAATTCATTTAAGTGCAATAATCACATTCATGACTCTATTATTTCCTTGTTCTTGCTGCAGCTGTGAGAGCTTTTTATTGTAGAGAAATGTCCTTGGAATTTGGCTCTGCGAGGCCACATTTCAAGTTGAGTCCTGTAGAAAGTGTGTCCCAAAGAATGGAAAGGGTCAGGGATAGAGAAAAAGGAGGGGGAGGAAAAGAAAGAGAAGCTGAAGTAGAACTGTTAATCTAGAAAAACAGGAAACCTACCAAAATGTATATTTTCCATAGCCTTCAATATTTCATAGATGTAACTTGGCCATATGTGACCAGAGACCGCATCACATTAAGGCTGGGATTCGCCACATAGTTAAACAAGTGGGACCCAGCAGGGTAAACCCATTGCCCCATGCCCTGCATCGCCTGCCATCCCCTCAACTCATCTCACAGGGAGAAATGTTGTCGCCTGGCTTCCCCCCGTGCTGCCACCACTTCTACTTCACTTGAAGCATGGATCTCTGCTGCAAGCATCATGTGATGGTACCTCCATGCCTCAAGTGAAATAGAAGAGTTAGGGTTAGAGTTAGTTAGGACACGCAATTTTGCCCATTCTGCCTTGATATTCTGGGTTATATGGCTGTGTGAAAGGGCCCTCAACCAGTTTATCAGGTAAATGTACTGCTGCATCAGGGTAGGCATGTGGCTCTCCAGATACTTTGGACTTCAGCTCCCAGTATACCTAGGCAGCATGATAAATAGCCATGTAAAAATATGTGAGGGGATGTCATAGGGAGGAGGGAGCAAGCTTGTTTTCTGCTGCCCTGGAGACTAGGACACGGAACAATGGCTTCAAACTACAGGAAAGGAGATTTCATCTGAACATCAGAAAGAACTTCCTCACAGTGAGGGCTGTTCAGCAGTGGAACTCTCTGCCCTGGACTGTGGTGGAGGCTCCTTCTTTGGAGGCTTTTAAGCAGAGGTTGGATGGCCATCTGTCAGGGGTGCTTTAAATGTGATTTCCTGCTTCTTGGCAGGGGGTTGGACTGGATGGCTCATGAGGTCTCTTCCAACTCTACTATTCTATGATTCTATGATTCTATGAACTTTGGGAACTGTAATCCAACAGCATCTGTGCAGAACCAGATGATCCCACCAGATAGATAGATAGATGATAGATAATTAGATAGATAGATAGATAGATAGATAGATAGATAGATAGATAGATAGATAGATAGATAGGCCTGTAGCGAGGGGGGGGGGTTTAGGGGTTCAACCCCCCCCCCCCGAAATTTTTCAGGTTAAAAAAATAACCTGGTTTACTCATGAATTTTAACTGATTAACCAAATCTCCATGCTAAGTCTATGAGATGTAAAACATTAAGAGTCCCTCCAGGCACTATCTCAAGCAGATATTGACAGGTCTGAACCCGGGGGGGCGGGTGGGTCAGGGGTTCAACCCCCCCCCCCCCAAATTTTCAAAACCCCTCCCGAATTTTTTTTCTGGCTACGGCCCTGGATAGGTGTGATAACAAGTAGATATGCTATTACAGTGCAATCCCATGTGTCTGCTTGGAAGCAATCTACATTCAGGTCAAAGATATTTAGCGAAGAAGATGTGCACACATTTGGAAACCATGGTCCTTCCAACTCCCCTGTGTTCCAGCCAGTATAGTAAGGTATGAATGATTTTGGAACCTGACAGCATATGAATGAGCATGATTTCTCCTTTCCTAGTGTAAAGGAATGAGACCTTGGTATTTGAATTAGGAGTGCTGTCAAACTGCTACTTTTTCAACAGTCCCTATTTTCTGAAAGATCCCTTTATAGCCCACAAGATGTCACTGTGCAAAAGTGGAAAAACTCAAATGAAGCAAAATGCTATTATAAATAATTACCTGTCATCCATCCTTCAGGCCCTTCATAAGAACTTGGGATATTTTCATAGTCAGAAGGAAAGAAAGGTGAGGTAATGTGGAAGTGAGACAGACTGCATCAGTTGCCCCCCCCCCCCTAAAAATAATTGCATACATTTAACATACAGTTAATTGTATGTAGCTCACAGAACATAAGGAAAAATATTATGGGTATTTTCCTTTGGGAACATGCTATAGCAAGGGGTTTGGAGTTGTTACTATGAATAGGAGTTGATAGATATAACATAAATAAACTTATTTAAAGAACAATCATTTGTGTTTCAAGGAGAGAAAGGGTTGCTGGAAGAATACATTCAGCTGCAAAGAGTTATTAACAATAGACACCATGCTTCAAAGAAGCAGAATTAAGCCATGCATATCAGTTAAATATAGTTTTTACAAAAAATATGATAGTGCCCTCCACTGTATTATTTAAATTTTATGTAAATGCCTCCAATTGTAACCAAAACAATAGGGCACTTTATGGAAATCGAGATAATGAAAATTAAATGCAAAATTGCTCTAGGTTGCTGAAGAATACTGAAAAATATAGCCAGGGTATAGCAATTGCAGTGGGAGTCTGTGAAGTACAGTATACTCAAATAAGTGACTTTCTCAAATTCTTAAGAAAAAGTCTTCAAAGCTATTTTAAGCTTGCATTATTCAAATTTTACTTTTAACAAATGCTTCAATATATGTTTCCTTATGAAACATTAACAGTTGCTCAGGATGAAGAAACTTTACTCCGCTTTCAGGAACCAGATGTTGTACTTGCTTTATGCCTAGGGTCCTTCCACACAGCCATATAACCCAGAATATCAAGGCAGATAATCCACAATATCTGCTTTAAATTGGATTGTCTGAGTCCACACTGTCATATAATCCAGTTCAATGTGTATTTTATACAGCTGTGTGGAAGGGACACTAGACTTTAGAATTCTTGATTTTTTTACAAACTTGCAGAATCCATTAGTCAGTACAACCAATGGTCATGTTGGCTGGGGAATTCAAGGAGTTGTAACCTAAAGAAAAGTAAGTTACCTAGCAGGCATCATGGAACCGCTGTATACCTCTCATTGCAGCCTTCCTCGCCATTGGCTATGTTGGCTCTGGATGTTGAAAGTTGGAGGGCAACAATATCTGGGTCCCTTTCACCTGGCTTGCAGCTGCAGCACTATGATTCCATTTTAATTATCAGGGTAACAGCCTGTGGAATCTTCCGTGTTCTTTCTCATTAGTAATTTTTGCCTTCTTGTGATGCTGGTTGGCTACATGTGTCACATTCTTCATCTGTCAAATGTTGGAGGATATGCCAGGGGCTGTTTTTCAAAAACCTTTACATGTTACTTTCCTCTCCCCCTCACTCCTCTCTCAGAATTGGGCAAGAATTAGCTCTGTCATTTGAAGTTTGAAAATGTTAATTTTAGGGCTTCAGCTCTGAAACCATTATGTCAGCTGTAGTCCCTGATCATCACTTGATTTGCAAATAAATGTGCAGTAAGCCTCTCCTTTCCCATTTATTTCAGTTCAAGGTTTAGCCCTACTGTCTTTCATTTTCTTGTTCTCTGAAGCAAATAGGTCTGTAGCCACCTCTGTGTCACACAAGGGGTAGACTGTTTCACAGAATGGGGCTCTGGACTGAGACAACTGAGTCCTTGATATAATAGCAATTCTGTAGTGCTCGCTCTGCATAGAGATAGGCTTTAAATGTTTTTTCCTCAATAACACAGCTGCAAAGGGCTTTTAAATTCCTGGTGTAGCACTGTCTGTCATTGTTCTGCCCAGCCTCCTAAAATTATTTCTCAATCCCCTCAATAATAATAATAATAATAATAATAATAATAATAATAATAATAATAATAATAATAATAATAGACAGACAGACTACAAACAGAGACACAACTATGTGGCCCAAATGATTCACTGGAACTTATGCCTCAAGTACCACCTCCCAGCAGTAAAGAACTGGTGGGATCACAAACCTGCAAAAGTATTGGAAAATGAGCACGCAAAGATACTGTGGGACTTCCGAATCCAGACTGACAAAGTTCTGGAACACAACACACCAGACATCACAGTTGTGGAAAAAAATATTTGGACCATTGATGTTGCCATCCCAAGTGACAGTTGCATTGACGAAAAACAACAGGAAAAACTCAGCCACTATCAGGACCTCAAGATTGAACTTCAAAGACTCTGGCAGAAACCAGTGCAGGTGGTCCCAGTGGTGATGGGCACATTGGGTGCTGTGCCAAAAGATCTCAGATGGCATTTGGAAACAATAGACATTGACAAAATTACGATCTGCCAACTGCAAAAGGCCACCCTACTGGGATCTGCACGTATCATCCGAAAATACATCACACAGTCCTAGACACTTGGGAAGTATTTGACTTGTGATTTTGTGAAACGAAATCCAGCATATCTATCTTGTTTGCTGTGTCATACAATAATAATAATAATAATAATAATAATAATAATAATAACAACAACAACAACAACAACAACAACAACTTTATTTTTATATACCGCTTCCATCTCCCTGAAAGGACTTGGGGCGGCTTACATGGGGACAAGCCTGATCCAACAAAAATTAAAACCAAGCATAGATTAAAACATATCTCAATAGAATCACAACATTACAACAAGACAATAACATAAAAACAGCATCATCAACAGCCAATTGTCTGAGCAGTAATGGGTATTGTGCAATAGAATTTCAGAACAGGGCTGGTGGACAAAAATGCAAGGGCCAATAATAAATTAGAAGTAAAAGAGCAATGTCAGTTTAAAATGCTAAACCTATAGGAGGAAAGACAGGGATAAAGTTCAGGAACTGCTGGTAGATATAGTTGTGGGCCGAGTATCTTGAGAATGGCTTAATCGAAAGCACAACGGAACATCCACATTTTTAGCTCTTCATGGAACATGGACAGTGTGGGTGCCAGTCAAAAGGCCAGCTCTATGCATCCAGCACCACTTCATACCTCAAAACAGGAGTTCAAAGCAAAGATTTAGGAGACCCCTACCACCTGCTTCTTAATCACGAGTGTGGAGAAGTCATAGTTATTATGTTTAATTTTAACTGTTAGAGTATGTATTTGTGTTTAGTTGACACAGTAGCTGAAACAGAAGCCATCTTGTTTCAATCCACAGTAGTGCTGTTACCAAGGAGACGGAGCTGGCTAGCTCACCAGAGGGAGAAGTGGGCGGAGCCAAGAAAAGGAAAAAGTGGGAGTTTTAAAAGAAGCCGGGAGTGCGTGGCTGGAGGCTTTTCAGTCAAGAAGGGCTGAGGAGACAGGCCTGGCCAAATAGTCAAGGCAGACTAAAGGGAGCCTAGTCAAGATCTCTAGTTGGGAAGGACTAGTGATCAGGAATTTGATCGGTAGTAGGGGCTCAGCTGAGGTTCATTAAGGAGCTCAGCTGAGGTTATGTGATGCCTCATGGGCCATGTAGTCCTGTTCCTAGTGCCATCGAGGCAGATGAGGACGAAAACATGGGGTTTTCGCCGGCTCAACAAGAGCCGGAGTCTTTTCACCTGCCGGATGTTGATGTTTGTACCCAAGAATTCAGTAAAACAGACCTTGGACATTCCTCGCCTCCGTTCTCTAGGAGAGAATCCTATTGTGCTGACAGAGGAGTCAGGGAACAGAATCGCAGGAGTTTACGGATTGCTGCCAAACAACAGGCTGATTAGACCTGCTTCCCTTGGGAAATTCTAAGGAGTCTTGCATCTGGACAAAGTTGGGTTTCGCTTCCCGTTCTCTAGGGAAAGAGGTTGTTGGCGGGAAAACGAGACCCAATATAGGTGCCTGACGTGGGAGAATCTTTGCGGAGTCAACAGAGCAGCTTCAGGAGTAAGATCGTGTGTGGACTTCGTAACCCCAGTTCCTTGCTTCCCGGATTAAGTATTCAAGACTTGCCTTGCCTTGCTTTTAACCACGGACCTTGTTCTAAGAATCACTGTTTGCCTTGTATCCAGCCTTGTATCCAGCCTTGTATCCAGCCTTGTATCCAGCCTTGTTTCCAGCCTTGTTGTCAAGCTACCTAGGACTCCTGAGACTCAGACATTTCCCCACACTATTGCTTGGCAATAGTGTGTGTTTCGGTATTGGATAAAAACTTTGAACTCTAATATCATTTATTGAACAATACATTTTTGGACTATATTTGACCTCATTTGAAAGGTCTGCTTCTGAACTATATTCTTCACTTGTTTTTATTGCTTTTATACATTTCCTTAATAAAGATATTAGATAGAGATTGGCCTCCGTGTATGGTTCTTGGTGCCCTGCTGCCAGGGGTCTGACAGGTTAGAGTTTACTACAATTTATATCATCAGTAGGAGAGTGAGAGTGGAATTACACCAGAGACTACTGGTGTGGTGGTTATAAGAGTTATTGAACCACTTGTTTATCTAAAGTTCCATAAGTAAATCAATCAACCTGCAACCATAAGCTTTGTATGCAATAAACTTGTTGTTCTTTGTTAACAACTGACTCATTTCATCTCATCTGCGTCTGTGGAGCCAAATTTTATCGGTGATAATTCAAAAGCCTCATGTTGGTGGCAGTTACCTTAATAAATCACCTAATTGGGGAAGAGTAATAGTCACAGTTACCTCAGAAAGGGAACAAAAACACAGAAAAACCTCCCTGCCCCTGCTGTGCCATCTCTTTATCACACTAAGGATCAAAGTTATGCTGATATTAACCAAGGGAGATGGAAGATTAATGGAAAGGAAAATCTATCTATCTCCTGCAGGGAAGCAATTGTTCCCATGGCATACTGCCTCTAATGTAACCCCATTCGAAGAATTACATGTGAATGCATGCTGGGGTAGTAATATCTCAGAATCTGCAATTGGATTCTGCTTAGTCATTTTGCAGATTAATAATTCCTGCCTCTGAATAGAAATGCTAACCTGATACATACATATTTTTGGCACAAATAGAAGGCTGCTGTCATTTGCCATATTTAATGTCTACCTGCCAGGACAAATAAATATAACAAAGGAAGAAAAGTAGAGAGCTATATCAAAACTAAAAAGGGAGGGATGAAACACGAACCAAATGAAACTCCAACGCTTCAATACACTTACTGGATCACGGCCTAGATGTGTTTTGGCAGAAAGGGCAATATAATTCTTGATTAAATTACTTAAGTGCTCTTGTCAAGGAAAGCTCGAGCTGAGTTAAGCAGCAACTTTCGTCCTCCTTTTTAGTGTAGATATTTTATTAGGGATGTGGTGTTTGGCTGACTAAACTATCCTCTGAAGCTAAGTATAAAGGGTTCAAATACCAGTATAAGAAGCAGAATAATTCACTTGATATTTCAGTGGCAGAAAGCCAGCACATTCATTTGAGTCAGAATAGTAATTTGTTCACTGTAACTCAGGCTGATTGAAGGGCAGCTAGAAGGAGAAGGAGAAAGAAAATATACCTTCAATGTTGGAGGGCAACAAGTGGAAATCACCCAATCAACAGAAATCCAAATAAGAGTAATAGTCACAAAGCTAGATGGATCAGAGCTTCTTTTTGGTTGACAACTCCTGGGATTCTGGGATATGCAGTCCAAAAAAGTAGCTACTCCACAATCCAAAATTTGGCAAACTTTTTTTTTCGTGTCAGGAGCAACCGGAGTTGCTTCTGGAGTGAGAGAATTGGCCGTCTTCAAAGACGTTGCCCAGGGGACGCCTGGATGTTTTGATGTTTTATCATCCTTGTGAGATGCTTCTCTCATGTCCCCGCATGGAGCTGGAGCTAATAGAGGGAGCTCATCTGTGCTCTCCCTGGGTGGGATTCGAACCTGGCAGCCTTCAGGTCAGCAACCCAACCTTCAAGTCACAAGGCTTTTATCCCCTAGGCCACCGGAGGCTCCTATTTGGCAAACTGACAGTAGTTTATATGGGAGATAATCTTCCAGGAAAAGACTGTATTTATTTTTGAGCTCGTACAAAATAATGTTGAAATACGATATGGCAAACACAATTGTGAGCTACATCTGGGTATTTTACTACTTCTTTCCCACCCATTTTCTTAGGAACACAAGACAGTAGCTATAAGGGAAATTCTCCTTTCCCCAGGGTTAAGGAAGAGCTAGCAGCAATCACAGAAACAAGACTCTCTCAAAATTATTATTATGTTCACTTATGTCTCCCCTATTTCTTCCAAAATGCTCAAAGCATCATAGATGTCGATCAACTCATGGTATTCTCATATATGCTACATTGGCTGAAAATTAGCCCAACGGCACCCAGTAAACATTACAACTGAACAAGATGGTTGGCCTGAAAAACGTTGGCAAATTGATGTGTCATCTACTTATTATGTACTTAAAATGTACAGACTGAATTTTACTTCAAAGCTATCATGGAGATAAAATCCTCCACTCAGGGCAGAATGGCCAATTGAGGGGATAAGGATAGGCCAATTGAGAAGACTTCTGTGTCTTTCAGTGGCAGAGAATTGCCAAGAGGCTCAGGAGGAACAACCACATGACTGCTCCTGCTGTGCCCCAATGTTTGTCCTTTCTTAAGGAATTGCCTTCCTCTACCTCATATTTGATCCAGACTAGCCCCATTTTTGGTTATTTTGTCAAAAAATTCCAACAGTGTCTTTAAAAAGAATGAAAGAGATCATCAGTGTAGTCGAAGTATTAGAGGCTGTATTTCCCTACTATATACAGTAATCCAGTTTCAGAATGCAGTTTAACCACATTGAATTGGATTATTTGAGTCTACACTGCCATATAATCCAGTTCAGTGCAATTAATCTATATTCTGAAACTGGATTATATGGCAGTGGAAATCTAGCCAGAAGCTGTAATCCTGTTAATGGCACACTATATTCTATGTGTATGTGGCCAGAATAGGGAACAGTTAGTCTTTCTTATACCCTTTAACATCATGGGAAGTGGGACAAATCACAGTTGTACACCAAACCATCTGTAGCAACAATGGTTCTCCATCTCTGTTCTGCAGGTCAATGCTACCCAGAACAGGTCTAATGAATCTTATTCTCTAGTACAAAGCTTCTTGAATTATGGGTCGCACCCCTATTTGGGGTCCCATAACTGAATGAAGGGGTTGAGAAAAATTTGTGCAGTTTGACACTCAGTGGCAGTTTTAGGCATTTACATGAATTTGATAGCAAAAACACAGAGCAAATGTTTAGCTGTATTTCATAAAAAAGGAAAACCAGCCTGCTGTGTTTAGCAAGCCTTGTAAATGCTGATTTTGCTTAATGAATATCTTTTCAGTTTCAGAAATGTGTCCCTTCAAATTTTGATTCTAAAAAAACTAAGTTGGATTCATAAATCATGCTGAATTGAAATCAAAAACAGACCATGGTGGAAACAAAGGGAAAGTGGATGTGGGTCCATGTCAGGCATGTGGCCCACTCTGCAACTTGGGACCTTTTAAGTTGGAGGTATGGACTATCAAAACACCCCATTGTGATCCCCCAATTCAGAAGAAAAACAGAGAGCAAACAGAATCTATTCTGCCACTTGAGGCTTAAAATCAAACATACTAGCATGGCATGAAAAAAAAAGTGTTGAGGATGCTCTACATCCTGCATTATCAAATATTCAGCCAAGATTTAATTCTTTGTGTAAAATTAAATGCACACACCCATCTCTTTTGTATGCAAATTTTCTTTTGTCTTTGAGACATATCTTACCAATAAATTTTTGATTTGTTTACCTATTTTATATACAGTAGAGTCTCACTTATCCAACATAAACGGGCTGGCAAAACGTTGGATAAGCGAATATGTTAGATAACAAGGAGAGAGTAAGGAGAAGCCTACTAAACATCAAATTAGGCTATGATTTTACAAATTAAGCACCAAAACATCATGTTATACAACAAATCTGGCAGAAAAAGTAGTTCAGTACACAGTAATGGTATGTAGTAATTACTGTATTTACGAATTTCACACCAAAATATCATGATATATTGAAAACATTGACTACAGAAATGGGTTGCATAATCCAGAATGTTGGATAAGCGAGTGTTGGATAAGTGAGACTCTACTCTACCTATATATTTAGCATAAAATTTCCTTGTGCATAAAGGAGTTACAAGTGGAAACAGTTTAAGAAGCCCTGCTCTCGTACAGTGATTCCTGAACTTTGGTCCTTCGATTGTTTGGACTTCAACTTATAGGGCCCTTCCACACAGGCCCAAAACCCATGATAGGTAATGGATTAATCCAAAGTAAACTAGGTTTACCTAGTTATCTTTTGGATTATTAAATACCTCAATAGATCCAGGCCCAGATTTGTTGAAGTTCTGAGCCTGTAGGGACTGACTTCTGTGACTGCGTTCCACGATACTGGGGATCAGTCCCCAAAGCCATCCCAGTTCTTTAGGCTCCTGCAGCCCAGAGTAGTGGGATAGTGCTCACTCACTCCCTTCCAACCCCCCATTTCAGGCCCAAAAGTTACCAGAGAGGATGGCGCCCACCCCTCCTCCCCCCTCCCCCTTCCTGACGTGTCATT